>NW_012109552.1:87811-98925 GCF_000951045.1 Mandrillus leucophaeus | reverse complement strand
TAAAATATTCGCCATTAATTTTTTTCTAATCAAATTAAAGGAAAAGTCAAATGATTGGTATATAGTTATCCACCAAAATAAGGCAGTTGGAGACCAATTTTTCTGAAGGTTCCATTTGTAAAGTCAAGTCACAATACCTAATGTTAGGTATGCCTCCCTTTCATTTTTAGGGCCTGGAACAAACTTTAAGGGGTAAATCAATAACCTAAATATATATAATCTACAGATGCCACATATGCTTCTGTGGTTCTACTGTCTCAGCCACCTCTTTGGCATTTGTATTCAAGAACAGTAGTATGGGGGGGTTGTGTGTGTGTGTGTGTGTGTGTGTGTGTGTGTGTGTGTGTGTGATTTGTCTTCTTTCTTTCTAAATAGAATCCTATTGCAAGGACCACATTCTTTGTATCCATCCTAATTCCCATCACAACTCATAGACATCTATACCTCGTAGTTACTAAATTAGTTATTGTGAATGACTAACTTCTAATGATTCTATTTATCTTTTTTATTAGAGGTATGGGAAGAACACTCCTTCATTTTAATCCATAATGTAAAACAGTCAATTTAACCTAAACAGCCTTAAGAGAGCTTCTAAATGTGGGTTTGTTGGGTAATAACAGCATTTTTGCCTTCTAAGGTATTTGTTTCTCTGCTGGTTCATTTCTCAAGATAAATAGTTGTTTCCATATTTTATTGGAAATAGAACATGCATAATTGGACCCAATGAGCAACATCTATCCTTAAAATGTTCCCAATCTATGTGGCATATGCAGAGTATAATGAGAAAAGCTACAATTATCTTGTTGTACTAGGGCATAGGAAAGTAAAATAATCATGTTTCACATCTCATGGAGAACTTTGAGAGAAAACATTTTATTCTCAGATGATTTAAATATATCACAAAACGTTTAACATACATCAATCAAGATGAGAATAACTCCTTAATTATATCTAGTGAAGATAACACCAAAAAGAATATATTCTGAGACACCAACTATGAAAGGAAAGAAAATGAAAATGTTACAAAAACAGTCCACAAGGGTGTAAACAGTTCGGCAGGCTATCCCGATAAGAATGGTAAAATTCTTAATTGAGTGAAGAGGTGAAGTATTTCTTTAGCAAATGGGTAGCATCCTGGGAAAGTATTTGAGTTATGCCTTGGGTAAAAGTGAGCCACTATGCTTGGAAGACCTAAAATAGTATCTAGGGAACTTCCATTATAAAATCAACACTAACCCAGGCATCTGCACCCTAGTTTTCAGCTCCATCACAGGGATAATAAACAACCCCATAAAACTGTCTCTGCACCACAGCAACTTTTTCAAAGGCATTGTGGGTATTTAAGCTGACTGGGTAGAAAAGAATGCTTAATAAGTTTGGAGTAGTTGGCCATTTTAAAGATATTCACAGATTACAATAGAACTTTTTATTTTGCAGCAATAATTGACACAAGAATAGCTTCATGGGGTGACTCTGTATTCTTACAAGCTTTTTATGGAAAAGTGATACAACAAAATGTTTTCACCTCATTTATTCTCCCTTTCTGGCTAATGTGAAGTTGCATTAAATTGTTCCTGGGGCCTGGAGTCTGGCTGTGGTAGACTTTAATTTTCTAGCTGTAATTTCAAAGAAAAAGTAGAAATATAATTTTTTAAAAAACAAAATACAGCATTCAGTTTAGTAAACATGGCCTGGACCATTTCCCCTTATAATTTATTACTCTTTGAACAAATATTTATTGAGTTGCAACTCTATGCCAAGTACTGTTTTCGTTATTGGGAATATAGGAATGAGCAAAACAAAACACTATCTGCTCTAATTGAATTTACATTCTACTTGAATACAAAAGATAAAATAGTAGACAAATACATTAAACATAATTTCAATTTGTACTTTGTGCTATGAAGAAACTAAAGAGGGTACAGTGAGAGAGTGACAGGTGGAGTGGGGTGCAACTTTAGATTATGCAGTTATTTCTAAGCATGATGAGAAGCTACCAGATGTTCTTCAGCAGAAAAGTAACATCCAATTTGGCCAGGTGTGGTGGCTCATGCCTGTAATCCCAGCACTTTGGGAGGCTGAGCCAGGTGGATCACCTGCGGTCAGGAGTTTGAGATCAGCCTGGCCAACATGGTGAAATACCATCTCTACTAAAAACACAAAAATTAGCCAGACGTGGTGGCAGGCACCTGTAATCCTAGTTATTTGGGAGGCTGAGGCACGAGAATCGCTTGAACCCAGGAGGCAGAGGTTGCAGTGAGCCGAGATTGCGCAACTGCACTCCAGCCTAGGTGACAGAGTGAGACTTTGTCTCAAAAAAAAAAAAAGGAAAAGAAATGAAAGAAGAAAAGTAACATCCAATTCATATTTTTAAAAGATCTCTTGGGTTTTTGTGTGGTTAATAGATTGTTATAGTATAAAAATAGAAGTAGGGTGGCCAGGTACAAAGTTATTGTAGCAGCCCAGGAAAGCAATGATGGCACCCGGATCTAGTGGAGAACTGGGATGATGAGCATCAAAAATACATTTGAGATATATTTTGGTGTAAGGCACACAGGAATTACCAATGTATTGTGTATATGAAGGTGTAGTAAAAGAAGAGTCGAGAAATCATCTTTATTGATGGAATATGGAGCTGTTTAGTGATGGTGAAAACACTGGAGAAAGTAGACTTGGGGGAAAAAGCACAATTCTCTTACGGTCCTTGTATTGGTGTAGGATACATTAAGCTATGGTAATAATAACCACAAAATTTCAGTGACTTAACCTAACCGAGATTTAATTTCCACTCATCCTGCCTATTTAGCACAGATCAACAGAGAATGGTGCTCCACACAGTCCCTCAGAGGCCCAGGATGATAGAAGCTCCACCATGCCCTACGCATATCAACTGAGTCACAAAGTTTCCTTGGTTTCCAGAAGAAGAGAGAGATCGGAGGATCATGCATGGGCTTTTTATTTGTAGCTGTTTCATTGTATATATTTAAGATATAGCATAGGCTTTCCACTACAAAACACCTGGATTTGCATGTCATTGGCCAGAACTACTCACATGTTCTCATCTATTTTCAAGAGGGCTTGGAAATGTAGAGGAACAAATGGAATATTTATTTTGATTTGTCTTTGCTATGGACTTGCGTGTTCTAAGATGCCAATTAGTCATTCTTGGTTATTGTTTTCCTTTTGATACCACATAAGTTACTGAGATTTTAGCCAGTCACCAAAAGTGATTTCTTATCAAGCCAATCACCAAGAATGAGTGAATTAAAGAAATCATACATTATCTCATATATTTCACTGGATATAAATTTTCCAGAACAGTAACTAACTTTATCCATCAAGGCCTCAACCAAAAGAGATAGCACACTCAACTTAGAATAATTCAAGGATGACTTATTTACAGAGGGCCTTTCTCTCACTCTCTCTCTCTCGTTTTTTTTGGCGGGGTGGAGGGTGGAGGGAGTTTCGCTCTTGTTGCCCAGGCTGGAGTGCAATGGCGCGATCTCGGCTCACTGTAACCTCCGCCCTCCAGGTTCAAGTCTCAGCCTCCTGAGTAGCTGGGATTACAGGTGTGCACTACCACGCCCAGCTAATTTTGTATTTTTGGTAGAGACAAGGTTTCACCATGTTGGCCAGGCTGGTCTCAAACTCCTGACCTCAGGTGATCTACCGGCCTCTGCCTTCCAAAGTGCTGGGATTACAGGCGTAAGCCACTGCGCCCAGCCGGGCCCTTTTTCTTTTTTTTCTTCCTACCCCTAATAGAGAGATAGATGAGTGTCCGAGAGCCACAAGGAATATAGTACAGGAACCTGGGTTAGTAAACCAGGATTTTTACAACTCCAAGGCCCAAAGAGATAAGAGGAAGAAGCATTTATTGGAACCCCAAAGGAGGGAGTGATATAGAGGAAGAAACCTTGAGAGGAGCAATATCTTCAATCAAAGGAAACCACACAAAGGAACAAGTAAAGTAAATAACCTGACCTAACTCACTGCCTCCCATCTCCTGACAGGGCTCCTAGGAGCCAAACCCAATGGGAAGCTGGCAGAGAGGGGAGCCCATAGGCTATGCAGGTCACCTCCAAGGGTGGAAAACACAGTACAGATTTGTGGAGAATAGAACAACTTCTGTGTATTTGGGGTACATAGATGATATCTGACACACAGAAACTTCTGAAATTTTCAATGATTCAGTATATATAGTAGAAAAATCAAATCACTGTATTTCAAATCCTGGAATCCTTCATGTGAATTCTGTCTTTTCCAAGTGACTGTCTAAAAGTTATATACTCTATCCAAAAAATATTTAAAAAGAAAATCTTCAATTCAAAGAAAACTTTGTGGTTTTAAACGTCTATTACATAAAAAGTTGTTGAAGAATAGGTGTTACAGTAACATTTTATTTTATAACTTTTTATTTTTAATATTTGTGGGTACATAGTAAGTACCCACAAATATTTGTGGGATACATGATATGTTTTGATACAGGCATGCAATATGAAATAATCACATCATGGAGAGTAAGATATCTATCCCCTCAAGCATTTATCCTTTGTGTTACAAACAATCCAATTACGCTTTATTTTTAAAATGTACAACTAAGTTATTAGTGACTATAGTCACCCTGTTGTGCAATCAAATTGTATGTCTTAATGATTCTATCTAATTTTTGTACCCATTAACCATCCCCACCTCCCCAACCCCAGGCCCCCACTACAATTCCGAGCCTCTGGTAACCATCCTTCTATTCTCTGTGTCCATGAGTTCTATTGTTTTTATTTTTAGATCTCACAAATAAGTGAGAACATGCAATGTTTGTCTTTCTGTGCCTGGCTTATTTGACTCAGCATAATGATCTCCAGTCCCATCCATGTTGTTGCAAATGACAAGATCTTCTTCTTTTTGATTGCTGAGTAGTACTCCATTGTGTATGAGTACCACATTTTTATTATCTATTTATCTGTTGATGGACACTTACATTGCTTCCAAATCCTAGCTATTGTGGACAGTGCTGTGACAAACATGACGGTGCAGATATCTCTTCAATATACTGATTTGCTTTTGGGGGAGTATGAACCTAGCAGTGGGATTGCTGAATCATATGGTAGCTCTGTCTGTAGCTTTTTGAGGAACCTCCAGACTGTTCTAAGTGTCTGTACTAATTTACATTCCCACCAACAGTGTATGAAGTTTCCCTTTTCTCCACATTTTCACCAGCATTTGTTATTGCCTGTCTGTTCAATATAAGCCATTTTGATTGGGGTGAGAAGATTTTGATTTGCATTTCTCTGATGATCAATGATTTTCAGCACCTTTTTATATGAATATATCTACCAATATATTCCATATATCCCATGTGTATGCATTTACATGCATATATGATTAAAAGAAGTACTAACAAAATATTTGATAGCCACAAGTAAAATGAATAAAATGTGCATGCATATTCTAGTGTTCCTGAATATATCATATAGTCAGCCACCAGACAAAGTTCATTGGAACAAAGGCTGTACTGGAGACAGGGAAGCCAAGTATCTGCTCACTGCAGAAATATAAGGAAGAATTAAACTAAGCCAAGGAAAACAAAAATTAGAAAGCCTGAGGTGATAAATTATGCGGGAACATTCAAAACATATTAAAAAGAAATCATTTCAAGTCAGTGACTTATTTAGATATGATATTGAATATTCAAGGATATGTAAGATAGAGGAATCTACAATGATACACAATGTTGCACTAGCCAGTGATCAAGTCATTTTCACACATTATGAGTGTGAAATACCTATGGAGCATTCAACTGGAAATGCCAAAGGGGCAATTGTTTTAGTTCAGTCTAGGCAGTTAAAATATTAGGTCTAAATATTATTATGTGATCAATCCCTTATCCATTCAAACCACTCTGATGGTTTTCTTAGAGTTAAATACATTAAGCAAGATACCTACCTATTATACAAAAGGATGCTTTTTATAGCATAAATACTACATGTATTGGCAGAAATGGCTTCTAGCTTATGGTGGATTCAGATACTATGTTTCCTTTCTTGTCTTTGGCTGCTTCAAACTAGAAATTCAAAGAAGATAGAGAATTTAAAGATGGCACTTGGATGTTGGGTAGACATACAGTGTATACGCATTCATCCTAATGTCTCCTCCAGTTTGTCTGTGTCAAAGTCATAGGTGTGCAATATTGAAAGTCTGTCACCAAAATACCTCTGGCCATTTATTCAGTCTGAGTGGGTGATGCCATCACTCTTTTGGTGGACGATCAAGGAGAAAGTGGTAAAGTGAGCTGGGCTAGACGTCAGGCAGCAAAAAGGGATGGGATGGATGGAAGCAATGTGGCATAAGCTGACATCAAAACAGTTACATCAGTTGAAAGGGGTTAGAGTTACCAATAACAGATCTTTGGGGGAAATAATAGATCTGTTGTCTTCAATTGTTTGCAGAGTTGTTTTCTAATATCTCGCTGTACTACAAATTTAAACTATTGCTTTGAGTATAAATTTAGTTGTATGTGGCATTCAGAAGGACAGATGCCAAGTTTGTGAAGTGTGTGTGCACACGTACATACACAAAATGGCATTTGAAACAGGGTTTGAAAACCACAGCAGTTGAACATGGAATGGAAGGTCTAGAGTTTAACTGAGAGACTGAAAATATGGGCTTAAAAATCATACAGTAAGTAACAAAATCATGGGCATGTCACCTAGGGAGTATGCGCAGAGCAAATGGCTAAGATGGAACTGTAGAGAACATGGAATTTAGTGTATATTATAAAGCAGGAACTCCCAATACACTAAGCCAGACAGTATTCATACCTGACGGCTATATCTTTAAGTACTTTTGACACCTAAAAATAGTAATAAGGTTAATTGAAATGAAAACAAAATATGACATTTATCAATATTTTATATGATGAACTGACAAATAAATCTGTCTTTTCTCCCCTCCTATGGTCCTGGCCTTCTTTGAGATGGCTGGAGACAAGAGGATGGAGGGAAAGGTTCCTTGATGTGTTATTTTTTGCCATTACTGCTGCCTCATAGGTTTTGCGTTTCAGTCAGCCATATCTCAGCCAGTATGCTCTTTTCCGTGGATCCCACAACACAGACCTCTCTAGTTGAAAGCGTGGGAGGAAAAACCTTACTTTTTTTTCTGGCTCTATCTCCATTCTCTCCTCTTTGTTTTGCCAACCAGAGAGTCATTTCCAGTGTCTTTTATCTATTTTCTTTTTCCTAAACCAGTCCGCTGACCAGTTTCTTCTCAGTTAGTCTTCCAATCACACCTCATTCTATGAAATATTTGTACACTGTAATTCCAGGTGCTAAGAAAATTTCATTTTGTTTTGTATTTATGGTCAAAAATAAAGTTGGATCATTTAAAAAAAAAAACAAAATCTTTGTGTTGCTCTGCATCATTTCCTGCCACTGTAGACGGAGTTGGTGCGGGGCTCAGAGGCAGGATGTCAAGCTTCATAGTGCAGGACAGGGAAGAGGTGTCTGGAAAACCCCTAAGTTGCAGAGAAGTAGAAAACCACCATTTGAGACTAACATAGGAATTTTGAATATGCTCTAAACATTAATCTCAACCATTAAGCCTGAAAAATAAATACTGTATGTTAAAGTTAAAATTTCTGGTCTAAAAATTATTAATGATATCATTACCAGTTTCTCCACAATTTCTTAAATATAAAAGGTGCTTATCAGCTGACTGCTGTTTTTGAATATATACACCTGAGACCTGATTTCTTCTTTTTGACCATCTGTTTCATCACTTTTAGCTCTGGTTAACTGATCCCAACTGATATTTTTTCCCAAAGGCAGAGGCGAGGAAAGTATCAGGAGCCTGTGCCTCTGTGCAGTCATCTATTATCAGCTGAAGATTTGGCAGATACGGAAAGGGAAATCAAGCTGCAGGGTCTTTAGCTGACCTTCATCATTTCTATCTATTTTAGGATAGAAAAGGTTTTCGAAGTTAGGGCTATTTTATGCAGCATAGCATAAATTCTGGGAGGGTTATACAAAACCACAAAGGCAGATTTCCGAAACAACAGGGTTCATGTAGTATCCTGTGACCACTCTCTCCTCTTCCCTAATTATTCAACGTGTTCACAGTGTTAAATCTGAATGTCAATAATCCATTAAAAATAACCTGTATTTCTAGTGATAGCATAAATTTTATAAAATCGTAAATCAAATTGGAGAGCTCTCAGAGGTAACTTATCTGTTATAAGTAACATTGGATAAGAAGACATACTTTACTTTATGTTATACAAAACAACAAACAGAATAATCTTGTACATGTACTTAGTGTAATCTCTGCTAATAAGAATAATTCATTAGAAGTTCTGATTCGACTAGAACATGCCCAATTTTGATTATCTTTATGGTGTTTACTGTGGACTTAACTGTATCACCCCCAAATGTATATGTTAAAGCACTAAACTCCACTGTGATGAAGTGATTGGTATTTGGAGATGGGGCCTTAGTAAGTTCATTAGAGTTAGATGAGGACAAGTGAGTGAAGCCCTCATGACAGAATTAGCGGCTTTCTAAGAAGAGGAAGACAGAGAGAGCTCTCTGTCATGTGAGGACATAGGGAGAAGCAAGTTATCTGTAAGCCAAGAAAAGAGCCCTCAAGAAAGACCGAATCAGATGGCATCTTGATCTTGGACTTCCCAGGCTCCAAATCTGTCAGAAATAAATGTTCGTTGTTTAAGTCACCCAGTCTACAGTATTTAGATATAGCAGCCTGAGAAGACTAATACAGTGCTCAAGTATAAAAATAACTTACTTAACAAAACAGTAACCCAATTACTAAAGGTTATTAAAACTCTTCCCCAAAGTTACACTAATTGTACCTAGATGGAAACAATGTCATATGAACTCAAAATATATATCATCTCTTTTCTTCAATCCCATATAATTCATAAACATGTTCTTTTACCTCTGCCATCACCAAATAATTATATAACAAAGCCAACCACTTCTCTCTATTTCATCAAACCCACCAGCATCTTTCACCCAGATGGCACAGTAGTCTCCAAACACATCTCCCAGCTTCCCCTCTGGGCCTCCCACAAGCTGCTTTCCCCATAGCAACCAGAGTGACCTCTGTAAAATATAATATACTACTCTGCTTTTAAAATCCCCAATTGGCTTTTCACTGCACTTAAAATAAAATCCAAACCTCTCACCCACTTTAGAAAGCCATGTGTAACTTGGCCATTGCTTACCTCTCCAATCTGGTCTCATATCACTCTCCCCTTTGGCTTCCCTGTTGCTGCAACTTGTCCATCAAGCACATACCTGCATTAATACTATGGTGCTAGTGCTCTTTTCTTGAGATTCTCTTGACTTTGATCTTCGTCTGGCTGACATCTCCTTGTCATTCAGATCTCAGTCTAAACATCAGTTTTCCAGAGAGGTTTTCCTGACCACACAGTCTACATTAAGCATTTCTATCATTCTCTATCACATCACTCTGCTTTAATTATCTGCAAAGTATTTGTCACCAGCTGACACTATTTTTGCTCACCTGCTTCTTCGTTTATTGAATGTAAGCTCCATGAAAACCAGAACTTGTTTGTCTTATTCATAGGTACACTCCCAGCTCTTGGAAGAGAGTTTGACACAGAGGTACTGAAACTCAATTTTTAAATATATGAGTAAATAAATTATCTCATTTTACAGTACTAAAGGTTCTACCTTAGAAAATCCATTCTACTGAACAGATCATCTAGACAAAAAATCAACAAAGAAACACTGAATTTCAACTATATACTAGACCAGATAGACCAAATATTTACAGAACATTTTATCCACAAATGCAGAATATACATTCTTCTCATCAGTATATGGAACATTTAGGACAGACCACATGTTAGGTCAGAAAACAAGTCTCAACCATTTTTTAAAGATCAAAATCATATCAAGTATCTTCTCAGATTATGGTGGAATAAAATTAGAAATCAATACCAAGAGGAACTTTGAAAACTATACAAATGCATGAAAATCAAACATGTTCCTGCATGGCCATTGGGCTGATAAATTAATATGGAAAATTTAAAAAAATTATTACACATGTGAATATTATGAATGAATAAATTGCTGTTATGAATGTTTGCTGTTATGAATGTTACGAATCTTTTGTTACAAGATATAGCAAAAGGAGTGCTAAGAAGGACATTTATAGCAATAAATGACTATGTCAAGAAAAGTAGAAAACTTTAAATAAATAAACTAATGGTACAAATCAAGGAACTAGAAAAGCAAGAATAAATTAAACCCAAAGTTAGCAAAAAAATAAATAACAAAGATCAGAGCAGAACTAAACAAAATAGAGAGTTTAAAAAAATCAATGAAATAAAAAGATAACTCTTCAAAAAAATAAACAAAATTGATAAACTACTAGCTAGACGAACCAAGAAAATAAGAAAGAAGACCCAAATAAACTAAATCAGAAATAAAAAGGAGACAATACAACTAATACCACAGAAATTCAAAAGATCATCAGGGACTATTATGAACAACTATATGATAACAAACTAGAAAACCTAGAAGAAATGGATAAATTATTGGAAGCATACAACCTACCAAGATTAAATCAGAAGGAAATAGAAAACTTGAATAGACAAATAATTAGTAGTGAGATTGAATCAGTAAAAAAAGTCTCCCAACAAAAAAAAGCCCAGGACCAGATGGATATGCAGCCAAATTCTACCAAACATATAAAGAACTAATTCCATCCTCCTGAAACTGTTTAAAAAAAAAAAATGAAGAGAGCTCTCCATAACTTATTTATAAGCCCAGAATTATTCTGACACCAAAAACCAGACAAGGACACACACACACACACACACACACACACAGAAAAATACAGGCCAATATCCCTGATGAGCATAGATGCAAAACTCCTCAACAAAACACTAGCAAATCAAATCCAACACCACATTTAAAAAAAAAAAAAACAAAAAAAACAAAAAAAAACCTCAACACTAGGTTTAGTAGTAACTTACCTCACAATAATAAAAGTCATTTATGACTAAACCTACAGCTAGCATCATACTGAATGGGAAAAATCTGACAGCCTTTTGTCTAGGATCTGGAATGAGACAA
>NW_012109552.1:86657-87097 GCF_000951045.1 Mandrillus leucophaeus | reverse complement strand
CAAAAGCCAAAATTGACAAATGGGATCTAATTAAACTAAAGAACTTCTTCAAAGCAAAAGAAACTATCATCAGAGTAAACAGGCAACCAACAGAACGGGAGAAAATTTTTGCAATCTATCCATTTGACAAAGGGCTAATATCTGGAATCTACAAAGAACTTAAACAAATTTACAAGAAAAAAAAGAATAACCCCATCAAAAAGTGGTCAAAAGATATGAACAGACACTCCTCAAAGGAATACATTTGTGCAGCCAACAAACATAAAAAGCTCATCATCACTGATCATTAGAGAAATGCAAATCAAAACCACAATGAGATACCATCTCACACCAGTTAGAATGGAAATCATTAAAACGTCACAAAACCACAGATGCTGGAGAGGATGTGAAGAAATAGGAATGCTTTTATACTGCTGGTGGGAGTGCAAATTAGTTCAACC
>NW_012109552.1:66089-86607 GCF_000951045.1 Mandrillus leucophaeus | reverse complement strand
CAAAAGCCAAAATTGACAAATGGGATCTAATTAAACTAAAGAACTTCTTCAAAGCAAAAGAAACTATCATCAGAGTAAACAGGCAACCAACAGAATGGGAGAAAATTTTTGCAATCTATCCATTTGACAAAGGGCTAATATCTGGAATCCACAAAGAACTTAAACAAATTTACAAGAAAAAAACGAATAACCCCATCAAAAAGTGGCCAAAAGATATGAACAGACACTCCTCAAAGGAATACATTTGTGCAGCCAACAAACATAAAAAGCTCATCATCACTGATCATTAGAGAAATGCCAATCAAAACCACAATGAGATACCATCTCACACCAGTTAGAATGGAAATCATTAAAATGTCACAAAACCACAGATGCTGGAGAGGATGTGAAGAAATAGGAATGCTTTTATACTGCTGGTGGGAGTGCAAATTAGTTCAACCGTAGTGAAAGATAGTGTGACAACTCCTCAAGGATCTAGAACCAGAAATACCATTTTACCCAGCAATCCCATTACTGTGTATATACCCAAAGGATTATAAATTATTCTACTATAAAGACACATGAACATTTATGTTTATTGCAGCACTGTTTACAATAGCAAAGACTTGGAACCAACCTAAATTGCCATCAATGATAGATTGGATACAGAAAATGTGGCACATATACACCAAGGAATACTATGCAGCCATTAAAAAGGATGAGTTCATGTCCTTTGCAGGCACATGGATGAAAGTGGAAACCATCATTCTCAGCAAACTAAGACAGGAACAGAAAACCAAACACTGCATGTTCTCACTCATAAATGGGAGTTGAACAATGAGAACACATGGACCCAGGGAGGGGAACATCACACACTGGGACCTGTTGGGGTTGGGGGCCTAAGGGAGGATGAATTAGGAGAAATACCTAATGTAGATGATGGGTTGATGGGTACAGCAAACCACCATGGCACATGTATACCTATATAACAAACCTGCACGTTCTGCACATGTATCCCAGAAGTTAAAGTGTAATTTTAAAAAAGAATAAAACAAAAGAGAAAGAATAAAAGGCATCCAAATTGGAAACGAATAAGTCAAATTGTCCCTCTTTTCTGATAATATGATCTTATATCTAGAGAAAAACCTAAAGACTCCACCAAAATACTCTTAGATCCAATACATAAATTCAGTAAAGTTGCAGGATGAAAAATTAATAGTGTTTCTATACACCTATAATGAGCTAGCTGAAAAAGAAATTAAGAAGGCAATCCCATTTACAATAGCACCAAAAAAAAGAAAAATACCTAAAAATAAATTTAACTAAAGAGGTGAAGGATCTCTACAAGGAGAACTACAAAATACTGATGAAATAAATTGTAGCTGTTACAAACATATAGAAAGACATCCACACTCATGGATCAGAAGAGTTATTAACAATTAAAATGACCATACTACATAGACCAATCTACAGATTTAATGCAAAACTTATCAAAATATCAATGTCATTTTTCACATAATTAGAAAAACAAATCCTAAAATTTGTATGGAACCAAAAAACAGCCAGAACAGCCAAAGCAATCCCGATAAATAAGAGGAAAGCTGAAGTCATCACACTATCTGACTTCAAAATATCTTACAAAGCTATAGTAACCAAAACAACTTGGTATTGGTATAAAAAGTGACACATGGACCAATGAAACAGAATAGAGATTCCTGAAATAAATCCATGTATTTACAGCCAACTGGTTTTTAACAACAGTGCTGGGAATATATATTCAGGAAAGGACACCCTCTTCAATAAATGGTGCTGGAAAAAATTGGATATCTATATGCAAAATAAGGTGGACCCCTATCTCTCACCATCTACAAAAATCAACTCAAGATGGATTAAAGACTTAAACATAATATGCAGAACTATAAAACTAGTAGGAAAAAAAAACAGAGAAAATACTTTAAGACCTCAGTCTAGGCAACGATTTTGTGGCTAAGACCTCAAAAGTACAGATAACTATTTTTAAAAATAGACAAATGGGGCTATATTAAACTAAAAAGCTTCTATACCACAAAAAAATTGTTTATCAACAGAATAAAGAGACAACCTGTTGAATGGGAGAAAATATTTGCAAACTATTCATCTAACAAGGGGCTAATATCCAAAATATACAAGGAACTCAACAAAAAACAAATAATCCCATTAAAAGTAGACTAAAGACATAAATAGGCATTTCCCATAAAAAGACAAATGGCCAACAGATATGTGGAAAAAATGCTCAACCTCACTAATCATCAGAGAAACGCAAAGCAAAATCACAATGAA
This sequence comes from Mandrillus leucophaeus, assembly GCF_000951045.1. Classification (NCBI taxonomy): domain Eukaryota; kingdom Metazoa; phylum Chordata; class Mammalia; order Primates; family Cercopithecidae; genus Mandrillus; species Mandrillus leucophaeus. The sequence goes on along the minus strand of NW_012109552.1, from coordinate 84,309 downwards.
ATATCATCTTACTCTAGTTAAACTAGCTATTATTAAAAAGACAAAAAATAATAGATACTGGCAAGAATACAGAGAAAGGGGAACTCTTAGATGCTATTGGTGAAAAATGTAAATTGGTACAACCACTATGGAAAACAGTTGGGAGATTCCTCAGAAAATTAAAAATAGAACTACCATACAATCTAACAATTCGACTACTCAGTACTTATCCAGAGGAAAAGAAATCTGTACATCAAAATGATACTTGCACCCATGTGTTTATCGCAGCACTATACACAATAGCAAAGATACGGAAACAACCCAAGTGCCCACTGATGACAAATTAACAAAGTAAATGTGGTACATATACACAATGGAATAGCATTTGGCAATAAAAAAGAATGAAATCTTGTCATTTGCAGCAACATGAATGGAACTGGAGGTCATTATGTTAAGTGAAATGAGCCAGGTACAGAAAGACAGACGCCATGTTTTCACTCATATGTGGGATCTTTAAAAACTAATTTCATGGTCGGGCACAACGGCTCACACCTGTAGTCCCAGCACTTTGGGAGGCTGAGGCGGGTGGATCATGAGATCAGGACATCGAGACCATCCTGGCTTACATGGTGAGACCCTGTCTCTACTAAAAATACAAAAAATTAGCCGGGTGTTGTGGAGGGCGCCTGTAGTCCCAGCTACTCGGGAGGCTGAGGCAGGAGAATGGCGTGAACCCGGGAGGCGGAGCTTGCAGTGAGTTGAGATGGCACCACCACACTCCAGCCTGGAGGACACAGCAAGCAAGACTCTGTCTCAAAAAAAATAAATAACTAATTTCATGAAGACAGAGAGTAGAATGACAGATACCAGTATTCTGGAAGGGTGTCTGCGGTGAAAGACTAAAGAGAGGTTGGTTATGAATACAAACATACATTTAGACAGAACAAATAAGCCCCAGTATTCCATAGCAGAGTAGGTTGACTATAGTTAGCAACAATGTATTGTATATTTCCCAGTAGCTAGAAGAGAGGACTTAAAATGTTACCAACACATGGAAATGATAAATGCTCATGGTGATGGACACCCCAAACACCCTGACCTGATAATTACACACTCCATGACATAACATAACAAACACTCCCATGTACCCCCATAAGATGTAAAATACTTTGCATCAATAAGAAAATTTAAAAAAACATTTTAAGTACTCCTTTATTCTACCATAGTACCAGACATTTCTATTAGAATCATGTCAATGAATAGAAGAAACCTATGAAAACCTATTAAAATGTACACATTTTACATTCCCTAAATACCTACTAATATAATTACTCACTAAAACTTTTATATAATTAGTTTATTAGTCCTAGATAAAAGATTGCTTCTGGCTGGGCACGGTATCTCATGCCTGTAATCCCAGCACTTTGAGAGGCCAAGGTGGGTGGATCATTTGAGGTCAGGAGTTTGAGGCCAGCCTGGCCAACATGGAGAAACCCCATCTCTACTAAAAACACACACAAAAAAATTATCTGGGCCGTAGTGGCACATGCCTGTAATTCCAGCTACTTGGGAGCCTAAGGCAGAAGAATTGCTTGAACCTAGGAGGCGGAGGTTGCTGTGAGCCAAGATCGCATCACTGCACTCCAGTCTAGGAGACAGAGTAAGACCCTGTCTCCAAAAAAAAAAAAAAAAGATTGTTTCAACAGAATGAGATGTAGAAGGATGAAAAAGATTGTGAAATTTGGTGGTTACCCTCCAGAAAGAGAAAGGAACATAATGGGATAGGCCTGAGTAACCAGAGTGCACCATGTAAGGAGATGAGTAGAGAAGCCCCCCTGAGCAACAATTTTGGATAGGGTCAGCTATAAGGAAAGGATAGTATTTGGTATGAAGGTAATCCAGGAACTCATAACTTTGAATTGCCTCTTTCCTCTGGTGTGAAAGCACTCCCCTAGTTATGTTCTCAGTAATCATCTACCATCTCCTTGAATCAGTCAGGTTGAATTGTCTCTTCTAGTCCAACAAAAGGAAGATATTAGGATGCTTTACTACACAACTAGTCACTGAGATTGACCCACAGCTCTTCTAACTGCCAACCCATTCTTCCTCAAAGCCCATTTTGGACTATTAGATCCGAAAATTCTCACTAAAATTCTATGAGCTGGTAAGGTTACCATAGTCCATGAGTAATGCGAGAGGCACAAAGGGCAGGTATTTAGAGGAAAGCAAATTCTAGAAATGAAACTACTTTAGAAACATTAATAACCCCCACAACTATCCTCCTTCCCTTATCCACCCACTTCCAGACCATTGCTTACATATTTACATCATTTAATTTTACTTTGCTTTGTAATTCATTCATTAAGCATTCAGTGAATATTTACTGAGCACATGTGAAATAACAAGCATTGATCTAAGTGCCTGGGACACTGTAGAGAACAAAATAAAATCCCTTTATTTCTTTTACCTTATTATACAGACATTGAAAGGTTTGAAAAATCCCTTATGGCAAAATTCATTTTCTAAGTTCATATCTATAGTCCTTCTCCTTGGACATCTCCTCCTCCGACTCCATTGCCAAATGCGTATTTGTTGAAGTTAATGGAATTGAATGGAATAGGATGGACTGGAATGGAATGTGAGGTGTGTCCTGACCCCACATCCTGCACCCACGTTATATTTACTTAATGCTGCTTGGGACATAAAGAGGATCCTGGAAGAATGGCAAATGTAACAAATAGCCGAAAACTTAAGTCAGTATTTCTCAAAGTATGGTCTTTGGATCACAATCATCAGGATTATCTAGAGGATTTGTTAAAATTTGAAAACCCTAACCCAGATCTACTAAGTCAAAATCTCCTGGGGAAGTCTACAAGCATCAGGACATTTTTAGCACACTCATATTTGAAATCACTGTTTAAAGCCTCAGACTAGAACCAGAGACAATCAAACAATGTACTCCACTTGTTCTGAGAGTGTTAAATCCAATTACATTTAAAAATGGTTTGTTATTGTATCACTTCAGTTGACTCAAGTTCAATTTTTAGTACTTGATAGACAAATGGTAAAAATAAATAAATAAATATTTAAAAAAATAAAAATAAAAATAAAAAAGCAGCCACTTTAGGTAAGGCCCTGAGGTTCAGATGAATATCTGAACATTATCAAGCATCTGACTGAGCTATTCACTTTTATGGAACTTCTGCAAAGAGAAGACAGCACTTCTCTAAAACTTTCTAGTGATGACTGACTTTGGTTCTTTCATTTTATGTAGATAGATAACTAATAAATGCAGTTTTGTGGTTCTAAATATCCCTTGACAAGTATTCCAATTTTCTGTTTGACTCTAACATTGAAGATTTGGATGATGAGTACCAAGTACATATATTGTATCCTTTTTAATAATATAATTCCAATTACTACAAACGTAATTGTGAAGTCAGAGCTATATAGTATTTTGATAGCGGCACTTGTTTTTCTAAGTGAAAGTAGCTTGAATTATCTGGTGATTCTATACCAATTTTCTTGCAGTGAGTTTTTTTTAATATAATGCACCACTCTTTCAAACTATTTGCAATCTCATTAAGTCATTTATCTAATGAAATACTTTAAATTACTTCCACAGATAATGTCAGATCATAACGACATCAAAATGGTGCTATCATGTAGTCCCACTGGATTTTTTATTGAAATCTTTCCCTTGAATATATTGAAAAATAAAAGTAAAGACTGCTTCTATGGATTGAAATATAATTCTCTTGAGAATCTATTAAGAACAAGTTCTTCTTGTTGCTTTAATATTCTTTAAAGATTTTGTGTTGTGTTAGTGTTTATTATACTTGTTTATACAAGGCTGGGTATTTCCAAACTCTCCAAATTTATTTCCCCTACTCTGAAGAAGAAACCACCACTCATAGGCACTGAAAATACTTTTTTGAGCATACAAATACTAGTTTTTTGTTTTTACTGTGAGTAACATAGGTTCAAATTAACCAATATTCTTTCACAGATTATCTGCTTTATAAGCCATTTTATTTTTATCACTTCTTTTAATACCAATGGTATATAAGCCTTTCCCCACTCCAAAATAAAGTCATTTACACTTAATTGATTCTAATGTAACTTGGTAAGGTGAGGTCAAGACTTATACCAATCTGAAGGATGGATATTTTAAGTCTAAAGTTCATAGGGTTTGGGGCTATTTCTAAAGTAATGTCATGAGCCAGAGCTTTAGGAAGAAATAGTGGTATTGATTCCGTAACTTCTACACTCAGTTCACATCCAGCTCCTCTTCAGGCCCAGAATCCCACTCTATGACTGACTCTCCACCTTCTTCTCAAAGAGGGTTCCTGCTTAAGCCAATAACTTCTAGGACACATAATGGAGAACAGCAAAAGGAAGAATAAAATGGCTATGAGAGAAATCTAAAGCAGGCCAAGGAGTGGTAAAAGAATTAAATCTCATTAGGATTTAACCAGTTTGACCAGGAGAAGATGGAAAGGAAGTAGTCTCTCTCTCCTGCTCCCACCCAGATGGACATATATCAACAGGGTATTGGTGTGAGGTTTGCGATGAGACTCTAAAACTAAACGAGCTGGTAGTAGTACATGCATCCCATACATTTTGGGTCAGGTGAGTTGAGTGGGTGCTTTTGGGGTATTTGGGCTGGAGGGATGGGGAGACTCAGCAGATTTAGCAAATAAAAATAGAGAATCCCCAGTTAAATTTGAATTTCAGATTTGAAAAATGAAAGGGTGTTGTATATGTATGTCTCATGCAAGATTTGGGACACGCTTATACTAAAATTGTCGTCATTGCTCATCCAAAGTTCAAATTTCAGTGGACATCCTGTATTACATCTACAGGGAGAGTCTCCTGCAGGATTGGGATATCTTAAGCTTCACAATGGCCTCCAGGAAGGCAAACAAGAGAATGAAGGCTTTGAGAGCCCTGGAATTACAGAACGAACAGAGAAGGGCCAAAAAATGATAGAGGAGTTGATGGCTCTAGGCCCCAAAGAAAATACCAGAAAATATCCTCTAAGAAGTATAGCCCATCTCATCAAAACAGGAAGGAGATTAAACTCATCATCTATTCACTCAGCAAGTAGATCAATTTGGTTTGGGAGAAAATGATTGACCCAGAGGAGTTGAAATACTTTTTAGAAATTGAGAGTATAATCTTGATCTGCTCACTACAGAGGGCAGTGTTGCCCCAAGATTTGCAATTTCTCTGACACCATCAATATGAAACACACTTTATAATAATAAATCCCTTATAAGGAAAAAATGTAAGTTTCATTGCTTCTCTGAAGCATGCCAAACATGCTAGCTGAATAATCAGGTAAAATATCTCATGAACAAGTTTCATGTAAGATTTCTCTCTTAAATAACTCTTGTTTTCTTGTTCTTTCTCTCAGGTTCCAGGAGAAATCTGCTGGGTAGAAGTGCATTACTTTACCTTTTTTTTTTTTTTTTAATCCTAAATGTTTATTTGAAGTTATGGTATCCATGTGCTAACAGTTTGAATTTTATTTAAATTATCTTCCATCTACAAAATCAAGCTTTTTTGTTTGTTTTAATGATTTGGCCTCAGGTAGTTTGAGTTAAATTATCCCAAGATTCAAAATTTAAATGTCCGTGTGGTTAAGCACATGACATCATGACATTCGGATCTTGTTTGTAATTTCCTTTGCATAGACATACCTCATTTTACTGTGCTATGCTTTATTGTGCTTTGCCAATATTGCATTTCTTATAAGTTGAAGGTAGCAAATTCGTCTCCTTTTCATGATCTAAATCAAATTTCCTTAAATAGCTAATATCCCAAGTCAGACTATGAACTACGAAGTCTAGGCTACATTCCGCTTCCAGGCATGTCGCAGACTATTCTTAAAAGTAAGTCATCCTTCAAATCAATAAAAGTTTTTACATGGCTCTTTGCAGTGAGTTAGACTATTCTTCTGTTGTTAAACATCCCAATATAATACACAGATGGTTAGAGTAGAGCATGTTAACCACTATGATGGGGGAGTTTAGAGTGTGCAGGGAGCACATAGCTATATCCCAAATACAAAGTGGAAGCTGCACAAGACCTTCCAGAGAAGATGACCTGGAGTTTGAGGCTCATATAGAAGTTGCCACGGGATAAAGGAGTGATGGCCTATCCAAGAAGATGTATTCATTTGTTCCTTAAAAAAACTACTGGATATGCTGTTTGAACGGCTTAAGAGAGTTTCAGGGATAATTCTTGGTGTGCTAGATATTTGCCCTACATGATAATTTAGTAATCTAATTCCTACACTAAATTCAATTCTAATATATATTGAAACACTGTTCTAAAGATATTTAAATTCAAAGCTAGGGTGTTAAGACTTTAGCAGTGTCTTTTCTAAATTCACTTCAAACCATCATATTAGTTTTAAAAATCATAGATTCATGGAAATGCAGTTTCGGGAGGTGAATGATTGTTTGTTTCATTTCTTTTTTTTTTTTTATGTACTTCTTTTTAATCCATCGTGCGTCGTATGTCAGTCTTTGTTCGGTCGGTTGTTTTTTTTGCTCGGTTGGTTGTCAATCGTGAGTTTTTTTTTTTCTTTTTTTTTTTTTATTTTTTTTTCATCACTGTCTGTTAGTTAGTGACTGAGTTGGCTTTATTTATTGACGGACGGAAGTATCTTTTTTTTTGTTGTTTCTCTTCATTTGGCTTGCTTGATTGATTTGTTCTTTCTTCTTTCTGTATTGCCTGCCAGGTCGGTCCCATGGCTTTTCTAGTCACTCTTACATATTAAATAAAAAGAAACTTTCTTCTGGCATTTGTTTAAAATGAGGTGCAGAATAAAAGTCAAATAAGTCTATCCAGGCCAGTGTAAAAAATCAAGACTCAATTTAGAACTTCTCTCCTGCATCAAATCACCTCTGTCCCAATTTTGGAAGTCTGAAAGGAAGAGAAAGGAAGCCAGGTGGGAAGGCTGCCCTGCTTCCTCTCCTATATGCTGCTCTCTCTGGGGTCAGAGAATGGAAAGAAAGAGATAATGGGGCTGAAGATATTCCAAATTACTGCCCTAGTCAGATTCTAGGATTGGTGCCTTGTGAATGTGGCTTCCAAAGCTAATCCTTTTTTCTCACGCAGGAAAACTGGCACATGTGATGCTATCCATTCTCTTCCCAGCAGCCCCTAGGCTTCAAGTGCCTACCATCTCTGGTCACATCCTGCAATGGCCTTCTTGGACAAGATAGTTTTCAAGTAGTCTCTGACTATCATCAATCCAGGGACTCCACATTTGTCCCCAAGAAATCTTGCACATGTCACACCATACGCACACAAGCAAGCAAGTGCAGCTTGCTTCCATTGCAGTTCTCATTCCTCTGTGGATCAGAAGGGGGCAGGGCCAGCTTCAGCTTCTGGCCCAGAGCTCTTTCAGGCATAATGAGTCAAATATCAGCCTTGGAAACCTTCACATCTAAAGGACACAGATAAACTTTGCACCTGGTTTAAAGTGAAAGGAAAATGTCCTCCTACACATTACATCCGTTGGGGGTGTGACTGACAAAGGAGAATAATTCAACATACTGATAACTTTCTCCAATAAATCCTTTCTCAGCCTCTCCAGCTTCACCTTTATCTGGATGTGATCTAGGTAATAATTTTTTTAGAAAATCCATTTTGGACATCCCCTTTACAAGTGCCACCTAGGATGCCAAGCACCTCACTTTAGAATGTAAGAGTCTGAAACAGTTTTCTCAGCTTTTGACCTCTCCTGAAACTCCAAGGCAGGAAGACATGGCATTAACATTTTGCTCTACCTTGAACATATGGTCCCAGCCTCATTTATGGAAGTACTTGCTTTTCTGTCTCCTTCCTGACCCCCACAGCTACCCCAGTACCTATCACCTTTCCTCCAAAATAGCCCTAATTTTTTTTTTTTTTTTTTTTTTTTTTTTTGAGACGGAGTCTTGCTCTGTCGCCTAGGCTGGAGTGCAGTGATGCAATCCCGGCTCACTGCAAGCTCCGCCTCCTGGGTTCACACCTTTCTCATTCCGCAACCTCCCAAGTAGCTGGGACTACAGGCATCCGCCACCATGCCCAGCTAATTTTTTTGTAATTTTTAGTAGAGACGGGGTTTCGCCGTGTTAGCCAGGATGGTCTCGATCTCCTGACCTGGTGATCTGCCCACCTCGGCGTCCCAAAGTGCTGGGATTACAGGCGTGAACCACCGCGCCTGGCCAATATAACTTTTTATCCACCAGAGGGAGACCTGACTTTCCTTTTTCTTCCTTCACTTTTGCCTTGAGCCTTTTTCCAAATGAAAAAACAAAACACACACACACACACACACACACATACACGCACACGCCTTTTGTGAAAGAGTAGAACAACAGCCTGAGGAAATCTACGAACAGTCCCAAGTTAGGGAATGATCCCTTCACACATATGAGAAATTATATCTAAAGGAGTAAAATGATTTGTTCAAGTTCACATAACTAATTAGAAGCAGAGGTACATCAATGTCACTTTCCTGGGACCAAGAACTCTTCTAATCAATAGGATAAATTCCATTATACCTTATCAAGGATTTAGCAGACAATTCAAATAATTTAAGAAGTTTGAAGCATATTAATCCATTGGTGTTTGGAAGCCATTTTTTAAAATGGCAGCTCTCTGGTTCCTTGAATGAGTAAGATGTTTATAGTGAGTTATACTATACAGTCTGATGATATAAAATCCCAGCCTCCCAGTGATCCGGGTTGCTTGGACATTATCTGTGTGGAAAGGTAGCAAAAAGAATGAGAAGCATCATTTTCTGATTAAGATAAATCTTTTGAAGACTTTAAATTCGTGTGTCTTTTGCTGAAAGCCTATCCACCACTGTAATTGAATCCCCTAGTCAAAGGAAGAGAATTTCTATAAAGTTTATTTCCTTTCTGGATTAAAAAAAAAAAAATTACTGCCTACTATGTGTCTAGCCCTGTGTTACCCAGGATGGGAGATATAAAACTGAATAAAAAATATATTCTACCTGCTGAAAACTGACACTTTTATTTAAAAATCAATATATTACAAGTGTAAAAGTAAAAGATACAATGACATGGGTTCAGAAGAGGGTTCTCAATAAATATTTTTTGAATGAGTGAATGACCACTCTCTAGAGGAGGTGGTATTTGAAATGACATTTGAAAATGGGTAGAATGTGAACATGCAGCAACTAAAAAAAGACCTTAAATCAGAGGGACTAGCATAAGTACAGGTAGATGGGAAAACTCAGGGAATAAGAATTATAGCTATAATTTGTGCCTGGCACTTCATTTAGCACTTTACGAATATCATCTAATTCCACCCTTATAGTAATGATGCTATTATCCTGATTTTACAGCTGATGATAATAAGAGCTAATATTTATTCAATGACTATTGTTTGCCAGACATTGTTCTTAAAACTTGTGTATGTATATAGTCGCATTTGATCTTAAACCTATGATCTGAATAATATGATTGTCTCCATTTTACAGTAAAGAAAATAAGAATCACAGAGATAAAATATGTTGCCCAAGGTAATGAAGAAAGTAATGATAAAGTCTACTTTCTACCTCAGTCAGTTCACTTCTAGAAGCTTTGCCCTAACTTTCTGTTATATCCGTCTACTAAATAACAAGTTCAATTTTGCCTGAATAAAGGGTACAGAAACAAAATAGTTGAAAATAAAGTAGGAAAAATAAAAGGGCAGTCGAATCCCAGACTAACATATTTCATTTGGTCCACACCTGCTTTAAATATCAGAAAATTTTACATTAAACATTTGGATTTTAGTCTTTTCTTGAAAATTCACCAGTACTCACAAGGCCATTTTACACAACAGTGCTTAGCTAGAGCTAAGCAGAGCCTGCCTGCCTTAGACAGCTTGTCATAGTTGTATGTTCTTTGTATTAAGGGGTCTCTACTTAGAACCTCACAAACTCAAAGTCAAGGCATCAGCAGACCTGAGATCTTTTCTGGAGTCTCTGAGAATTAATCTACTTACAAACCCATTCTGGTTATTGGCAGAATTTTGTTCCATGCAAGCCCCATTTTCTCTCTGTCAGCAGGGGGTCACTCTCAGCTTCTAGAGGCCTCCTACATTCTCTGGTGTATAAAAGAATACCACAAACTGAGTGGCCTGAACAACAACAATTTATTTTCTCACAATTCTAGAGGCCATAGGTTCCAGAGTAAGGTGCCATCAGGGCTGGTTTATGGTGGGACCTCAACTCTTGGCTTGTAGACAGCCACTTTCTGTGTCTTCACATGACCTCTTCTCTGTGCCTGCCTGGAGAAAGATCTCCAGCACCTCTTCCTTTTCACATAAGGACATAAAGATCAGATTAGGACCCCATTCTCATAATCTCATTTAACTTTAGTTACCTCCTTAAAGGCTCTACCTTCAAATACAGGAACAGTGGAGGTTAGAATTACATCACATGAATTTGCAAGGCACACAATTCAGTCCATAACACTTGGTTCATGGCTCCCTTCAAAGCGGGTAAGGGTAGAGCAAGTCCTTCTCAGCTACAAATCTTTCTGACCTCACCTACCTAATCTTTCCTGCTTTCTCTTCCACCGCATCTCTCTGATATTTTTTTCAAGACTACTTTTCTAGAACGGTTTTAGGCTCACGACAAAATTGCAAGGAAGATATAGAGGTTTTCCATATTCTCACTGCCCCACACATACTTAGCCTCTCCAACTATCAGCATCCCCCACCAGAGTGGTGCATTTGTTACAACTGATGAACCTGCATTGATACATTGTTATTACCCAGTCTATAGTTTATATTAGGGCTCTCTCTTGGTATTATACACATTCTAGCTTTGGACAAACGTATAATGATGTGCATCCCACCATTATAGATGCCCTACTGGCCTGCAGTGGGCCTGGAAGTTCCCTCAGTTTTAACTCCATTCAAGATGAGGACAGTAAAAGTAAGTCTACCTAAACAGCTAGGGTAAACTGAAAAAAAGAGTAAACAATTTAGGGGAGCACTAGGATAAAAATTGACAGAAACATTTCTGGACCATAAAGACAGGCTAAAGATCACTGAGTATCTAGAGGTGGGAAAAGTGAAAAACAAATAATCAAGGGTATAAAAATTGCATATGTATACTATTTTGTAGTGAATTTTTAAAGAATCCAGAACAGAGTTGGTTGTCTGTTACCCATATATATGTCTTCTAGTTTCTGGACATCCTACAGTAAATTCTTAAGTTGCAATACTGTTTCCTTCTGATTGTTCTGTATTAGTGATCTATTTTCTTTTATTTCCTTTTTTTTTTTTTTTTTTTTTTGAGATGGAGTTTTTGCTCTGTTGCCCAGGCTGGAGTGCAGTGGCATGATCTCGGCTCACTACAACCTCCACATCCCGGGTTCAAGCGATTCTCCTGCCTCAGCCTCCAGAGTAGTTGGGATTACAGGTATGTGCCACCACACCCAGCTAATTTTTGTGTTTTTAGTACAGATGAGGTTTCACCATGTTGGCCAGGCTGGTCTTGAACTCTTGAATTCAGGTGATCCACCGGCCTCAGCCTCCCAAAGTGCTAGGATTACAGGCGTGAGCCACCGTGCCCGGCCGACTAATCTATTTTCCTAATTTCCCACTAGTGTGTGGTTTTAGGACCAGCAGCAACAGCATCACCTGGAAACTTGTTAGAAATGCACATTTTCGGCCCCTTCCCCATTGCTCTTTTCCCAACATCTATCTCTGTCCTGCTCTCCTGTGCCTTTCCACTCATCTTGCCGGCAAATAAATCCCCAACCACAGATCCATCCAACCTGCATCTTTTCTGCTTCTCTGTCACAGCACTATTCTTAATGAATTAGGAGTATCAGTCAGCCTCGTTTTTCTAAGTTGTAAGTGCCTTAAGATACATATTGTGTTTTCTACCTGACCCACAAGAGTTGTTTTTTGTTTTGTTTTGTTTTTCCAGACAAGGTCTTGCTCTGTTGCTCAGGCTGGAGTGCAGTGGCATAACCATAGTTCACTGTAGCCTCAAACTCCTGGGCTCAAACAATGCTCCCACCTCAGCTTCCCAAAGTGCTGGGATTACAACTGTGAGCCAGTGCACCTGGCCAAGAGTTGTTTTTTGGATAGAAAAAAAAAAGAAAAAAAAGATTTGAAAGCACAGGTTAGAACACACTGCTGTGTTACGATGTACCAAGAGCAAAGATAACAAACACTTTCTAGAATAAGAGAAACAGAACAGAAAATTTTACGTAATAAGGAACACGGATATGGATTCAGGAATTTCTCAAATCAGACTTCATTGTGAACCACGCAAATAGCTACACATTTGCATCTGCTGAAAAGCACACAGAGCCAACAAATTTATTGACATCAACTGAACTGCTGAGCTAGGAAGGTGCGGACCACTGTGAATTCTGTGAAAAAAGTTTACACTCCACTGCTGTGAAATGTCAAGGATAATCGAACAACTGACTGTGATTTCTCTTAGTCTCAAATTTATAAAACAGAACAAAAAGTTAATGTTAATTTTAAAATCCAAAAAGGAAGACGTGTTTACACAAAATTAAGAGGAAGATGGGCAAAATAAATTATTCCTTCAAAGAATGGAATTATAAAAATGAGATTTACTAAAAGGTCACGACTGAAATTATTTAATAGAAAACAGCTCTGCCACAGCCTGGGAGAGGAGATTTTGTAATGTTCTCTCTTCAAATATAAGATGATCTTAGCACCTGGAAACCACCTCTAGATTTCACTGTTAAAAATTAAAAAGTCATACTAATTCAGGCATGTAGGAAGGTGGCAGGGAAGAAGCTTAATTCATTACCTACTTTAGACTGCACTCATCCTACTTCTGACTTCTGCGGAAAAACAAGGCAAAATTTTCTACATGAAAAGAGGACCATTTTCTGGAACTCATGTGCCTTTTGCATAACATATGACAATGGGATGTAGGCTGATGTGAACTTATAAAAGCATCATTGATGAAAAAGTAATTGGTAGCAAATCTCTACCAGGGATAGTATATTTACCATCTAGAAAGTTGCTCATGAACACTTATTCAACAAAAGGTACTATACTTGTAATTCCAGAGTTTCTGTCATTCATTCATTCAATTTGTTGTGCAACAAGCTTTACTATGCATCTACTAGGTATCAGTCTCTGAGCCGCCTCTGCACTTGAAAAGCATCCAGTCAAGCAGATGAAATGGGCGAGTGAAAAACAGCTAAGAATTCAAAGTGACCAGTACCTTCACGTAGGCTTGGACCAAATGTTACGAGGTATGGGACTATTCAGCATTCAGTATAACCTGCAGATGAGAAGAGCATTTCCATGCCCCCAGGATTTCCACTCAGAATAGAGGCTACACTGAAAACAATGCAGAGCTGAGAACAAAATAAAGTACGTAATTTCCCTCCCAAATTCAAAGAAAAGCAGGATAAATACCTCTACCATAAGGTTTTTGGAGTAGTAACCTTCCAAAAGAATGTTATAGCAAAACACTATCCCTTCTCCAATAAAGAGTTTGTGAGTTATCAGTGATCATTTGCCTATTTCTACCTCTGTTCCCTTGGGGATAGGCTTGTCTTGTCCCCCACTCCTAAGCTGCAGAACCACCGGCCTGCAGATAAACTTCATTCTGTCAGAATATGGGGGAAAGTCCAGCTGTAAAGCTGAGAGGGGGTGTGTCCAGGGCAGTCTAAAAGGGTAGTCTACAATCCCATTACTTAGCTTACATGTACGCCTAAGTTCCCTTAAGTCAAAAAATGCTGAAGGCAAGTAGGGCTTCTTAAGGTATCTGTTAGCAATTCATAACAACTCCCCACTAAAGCAGGGAGACTCCCTTTACAAGACTTCCCACCAAAGGATAAAAAGGGGCTCCAGCTGGAATCACTGGGGAACTATTTAAGGGAAAGCCAGTGCAGATTCCACAGAAGAACCAACAAATACGATGCATGAGAAAGCCAGCATTTCCCTGCCAGGGGCACAAAGGGAGCCAATGGACAGCTGGTGTTAGGCAGAGAAACAATAATGACCAGCAGAGGAGGGGATCACAATTGCCACCACCAAATCGTAGTCATTTATGAGCACAGACATTACCGCACACACACACCTGCAGCTTCTGCAGCTGTGTGGGCACAGAGAGCCTGGAGGGAAGAGGGGGACAAACCAGACACCAGTCTTTCTTTTGTCAGGACTCTGCAGCTGCGTGGGAGCTCTGCCCGAATCCTTGGAAGAGGTTTTTGAAATGGACACTCACATGTAATATTTCAAGTTGACTGAAATTAAACGGCTTTGAACTGAAAATGGCTGAAAGGAGGGTTGGGGGTCTAAGGTAGAAATCAAATGTGGAAGACCGTTGAAACTCTTAGATCATATTTATTGCAATAATCATAAGTTTTATAAACTTAAATTTGTATATCACATTTGAGTTTAAGAAAATTTAACACACTTTTGTTTCATTTTATTATTTTTAATAAGTCTACGGTATTTTAAAAAGCAATTGAACCCAACCTATTTGACTGATACGAAGTTTGCCAAGGTGACCCAGATAATATATTGCAGAAGTGAAACTAGAACCCAGTTTCAGTTTAAATAGATTACATTTTAAATGGGTACACTGGCTTTAAATGGGTAATGCTGATTGCATGGTCTGGAATTTTTAAAAACCCATGCCAGCAGAATTTGTAATGCTTACTATCCTTGTCTTTAAGTAATGGGCTCTACCTGTAAGGCCTGCCATCTACTGGCGCCATATATGTTTATTAACAATGTATTATGCCTGGTACACTGGTGCAAAACTATGTTTGTACATTAGGAAATGGTACAGGCCTTCTGATTAGCTGTGATGGAAACTGACCACAGGCAAATTTTGTCTGTGGAACAAAATCATTAAATCTACAGCACCTCTGCAAATTAGCATGATTTTAAAATTTCAGACATTAGCTTAAAAAAAAAAAAAACAATAATTTTCCAATTTTGAATTTATCCCCTCTGAAAAGGGAAGTAGCTTAAATTACTTCTAAGAATGTCCTTCAAGAACCCTGAAACTTACCAGGTAAATTTCAAGGACACTGCTAAATACTCATTCCACTAATTTGTACTTTACCCTCATATTTTCAAAGATTATCTCAATTTAGCCTGTCTTAGCTTTTTACTTATTGTCCAATGAATGAATTAATGAAAAGTGAATCATTCTAAATGCCCATTAATTCTTAAGAGAAATGAATGAATGAATGTTACAAGGCTTTCTACGTGTGAAAACCTCTGCAATCATTTATTAATCTGGAAAGACTGAATTTGTGACCTTGTTATCTTTGATGACTGATTAAAAAAAAAATGCCTTAAAGTCATTATAATCATACACAGCTGCTATAAGGCAAGATCTTACCAGATGATAGATCTCAGAGATAAGACTACTACACACTAGTTGGTCTCTGAAGCCTGAAATAGAAGTTTCACTTGGGGAAATAGGACTATAGGCCTAAAATATATAGCCTTCACCGATCATCTGTGAAATGGGTGAAGTTTCAAGCTGTACTTGAAAATCAACTCCACCAGTATATGGAATTCAGAGAAAAGCTCCATTCGAGCTGCTAGCAGAAGAGCAGTATTAGAAAATAAGAGGTCTACTAGTAGACAGGTTTTTCTCCTAAGACCTTAGTGCTTAAAAAAAAACTGACAAAGTTGGAGATCATCATTTTTTAACAAAATATAAAGTGACCATATCCATACAGAAATAATCTGTTAAACATTACTTCCGAGGTCGTTTATCTTGTTTATCTGTTCTGCGAACCAGACTTTGGACTGCAATAGTCATACTGGACTGACTCATTCCAGCTTTCTAGCTACTAACTCAGAACTTCAGGAGCATCACAAAAGAATTGGGTGAGAGTGGCTAACCCTTATTATGGAATATAATATATATTTGAATTTCATTCCATAATACGTATATATCTAAATTTCATCAACTTTAAGCAAAATTATATTCCACCTACTGCTACTATTCAGTAAGGCTCTGATATTAATTTACATTTGCTGATATTTATTTACAGCTGATCACCAACAGCTTTTTTCCAGTGATTGGTTCAGGTATGAGTACAGCATGTGATACCATCTTAGCCAAAGAGATGCGAGAAGTCTTCTGTTTCTGGGAATATTTTTGTCATTCTTACTGATTATGTGAATCTGGGTGAAGTATATCTCCTGCCCCATATGACTATAACTTGTCATATGACTTGCTTTGGCCAAAGGAATGTTAGCAGATGTGAGAGGAAAAGAGATCCTAAATGTGTTTTTACAGTTTGGTTTGGCATCTTGAACTCCCGTGAAAGACATGCCCCAGGTAGCCATGAGCAGTAGAACGTGACACGTGGAGCACACTTGAACCTGGCCTGAAGCCTGGAACCAAGTTGAACCGCCCTGCAGCATGGTGTGGAACTGCCCCAGCTTCCCCACAAACTGAGATGAAAATTTAAAAATGTTTGTTGTTGTAAGCCATTGAAATGTGAAGCTGTTTTCTGCACCGCATTGTTGTGGCCATAGCTGACTAAAACAATTAGTGACTAAGTGACTAATTCAAACTGGGTTTTCAGGGAGGGCTTCTTGGAGGAGATGACATTTGCACTATGTTTAAATAAGACAGAATCAGTGCTAGGGAGACATCAGGGAGATGATCACTGCAGGTGGGACATTGTTTAGCTAGTGCAAGGGCACTAGGAAAAGTCAAAGATTCGCATGTGAAAAAGAAATGGAAAAGCCACGTAACTAAAGATTAGTGGCAAAGGGTAAAGTGGTATGTGTTGAGGTCAATGAGATGAGCAATTTCCTGAATACGTAAGCTAGGGTAGGAAACTCAGGTTTTATTCTGGTAGCAATGAAAAGCTCCTGGAGGATTTGAAACAGAGAAGAGATATGGTCATATTTACATTTTTAAAAAATATTGCCCTGGCTATTGTGAGAAGTGGATGATTAAGGGTCAAGGGTGGAAGGAGTAAATCAATTAGTAAGGTATTGCAGTAGTCTAGGCAGGAGATGGTGGTCATTCAAGAATCTATGGATTCTCCTGACCTCAACCCCCACGACCATTCCTTCAATTTTGACTTAAGCAAGTAGGTGTTTGCTGGTGCCATTTACTGACAAAGGGAGAAAATGAGTAGATGGATTGAAGAGTGAATGGAATCAAGAGGGTTTAGTTTTCCCCTATACAATTTGATATATTCCTAAAAATCCAGGCAGGGGTGTAAAGCAAGCAATTTAATCTATGAATATATATATGATAGATAGATAGATAGATAGATAGATAGATAGATAGATAGATAGATAGATAGATAGATCGATCAATCGATTGATCTGAGGATCCAGAAAAGGGTAAGCATTGAAAAATCTACTATAATTTTGGTAGTCATGAGGACTCCCAATTGGCCAGATATCAGTTGTAGTATAGATACGGGATAACAAAGAAAGAGAGATGTCAGGTGTTCTATGGTAAAAATTACTGAAATATTTTCTTTTAGATAAGTGCTCTGACATTTGTTTTCTATCTCATTTTTGATTTATTGTCCAAAAGGCCAGTATAAAGCATGACATCAGGTCATGATTTGACTTGTAGTAAAAAGAAATAATATTACTTCTAGCAAGTAATAAGAGCACTCTAGTCTTATTTTATACAATCATAAGAACTTTGTCTATAACAAATGAAATCACTGGCAATAATTCCCTTCTTAGAGACAAAGTGCAAGGAGTATGTCCCATGAATAACAATTATATATTTGTGCAATATTTTGTATGTCCTGAATTTAGAAAGTTCAACTTTTAAAGAGAAAAATATAATCAGAAATCTTTTTTATTATTGCTTGCATGCACCAAAGGGCTATTTGCCAGATGTATTCAGTGTTTTATTCTGACATGTTCAAGAGGCTACAGAGTAGATGTTAAACATGAGAACAACTGGTAAATGACAACTTGAAAACAAGAAAACAGAAGATAAAGACACAGGAGAGTGATTTGAGGAATACGTAAGGATAGAAAGAATAAATAACAGCAAAATCAGACCCCAGGCAAAAGGCAAAAGAACTGGCAAGATATTCTATTATAGTGCATTGGGGGGTCCATGGAGGAGGAAGAAAATCTTGACATGCATTTGTCAAGATTTTATGTAGTCTCCCAACATTTTATCACAATTCTCCCTCCCACCACCTGTTTCCTTTTCCTTCTCTCTCTCTCTCTCTCTCTCTCTCTCTCTCTC
>NW_012109552.1:65273-65723 GCF_000951045.1 Mandrillus leucophaeus | reverse complement strand
AGAAATAAAGATGTTCTTTGAAACCAATGAGAACAAAGATACCACATACCAGAATCTCTGGGACACATTTAAAGCAGTGTGTAGAGGGAAATTTACAGCACTAAATGCTCACAAGAGAAAGCAGGAAAGATCTAAAACTGACACCCTAACACCACAATTAAAAGAACTAGAGAAGCAAGAGCAAACACATTCAAAAGCTAGCAGAAGGCAAGAAATAACTAAGAGCAGAACTGAAGGAGATAGAAATACGAAAAACCCTCCAAAAAATCAGTGAATCCAGGGAAGGACTTTCTTAGCACAGTACATACGAAAGAAGCTAGTAAAAAAATATTTGTGTGGCTCAAGCCTGTAATCCCAGCACTTTGGGAGGCCGAGGCGGGTGGATCACGAGGTCAGGAGATCGAGACCATCCTGGCTGACATAGTGAAACTCCGTCTCTACTAAAAATAT
>NW_012109552.1:63774-65013 GCF_000951045.1 Mandrillus leucophaeus | reverse complement strand
GTGATCCTTGTTCATTGTTGTAGTTTCATTATTAAGCAGAGTTCTGACACTTCTTAGCAAAGTACTCAACCCATAAGCGGTCATTGTTACAAATGTTTTAATTTTTTTTAAATTATGTCTGACACCCAAAAGATTAGTGTCCTTAATTTATAAAACATTCTTATCAATCATTAAGAATTGGTTGCTTTTCAGGTTCACATACTTCTGTAATATTCATTTAAGATCTAAAGTGAATACTTCTGTGATGAAAATTTTTCTCTAACACTTTAAATTTTTCAGCACACTCTTTTGTACATCATCATAGTCCTAGAATTGTACATATTAGGCTCTTAATATTTTAGAGTATGTAATTAATATTTGAGAATATGTTTTTAATATAAATTTTTATAACATCTGATATAAAAAATACTATAGGTCTGTGTATTTTTCTTTAAATTTAAAATTAAGGAGAATATTTACTGCCAATAGTTACCTCTCTACTCATTAGGTAAGCTTCATATACTTATATTTATTTCACTACACATCTCAAACCAAACTTTTCCGTATTTTTACAGTTCACAGTGCATATAGCCTCCCTGTTGAATTTGCCTCTCCTAACTAGTTTCTCAGAGAGTCTCACATAGCTTGTCCTCTTGATCTTATTTTCAACCTTTTATTATTTCACCCTAGCACAGAAACTAGAGACTTTGGTCTCTTTTATTCTGTTTCCACTACCATGAGAGATTCTCTTTTGAAGGTTTTTTGTTGTAATTCTTATTACACATCATTCGTTAATCGCCCATGAAGATTTCCCATGATTTAAAGGTAGCAAGGTAATAGAATTATCAAAGATGTCATTATTGTGAAATATGTGCTCTCAATCTTTGTCATTTGGCTTCAGTTTCTGTCTCATGTCTCTCATTATTTGTCAGTTATTCAAAATTAACACCAGGAACTTTTGTGATGACTCTAAAATCAGAAAGAAGAAACAATGTTCCTACTTAAGAAATAGGTTAAATACCATTTATCTATATTAAATCTAAAAACCTAAGCATCCTCCTGTTTACAGTTCACTTTACATAATTCCAAGAATAACTTAGTCGCCTACTAGGTCATGACATCAAAAAGTTGTATAATACAATCATTTGTCAAGCCCAAGCATAATATTTTTAAAGATCTCCCCTTTTCTCTGTAAATTATAAAGCAAATAGATCCCCAGTTCCACTGCAAGTCCTTTTTATATTAGATCAAGCCCAAGCA
>NW_012109552.1:53935-59064 GCF_000951045.1 Mandrillus leucophaeus | reverse complement strand
CACACACACATCCCAAATATAATCTCTATTTTATAAGTCAGTGTTGCCAGTTAAATTCTAAGATTCAAATTGTTAAGCTATTGTGTGTCTGTTTTTAGTAATTTCTCACAGTAGTTAAGCTTGGGAGGGCACTCTTGAGATCATTTTTTTTTTAAACTTAGAAGTAGGCTTCATTTCAGGTACCTTTCTGTTGTCTGAAACCTGAAAAATTCAACAGCAGCACAAAAGTTTAGGTAACTTGTGCCCATGTTTAAAAGACTGGGAAGGACTAATGACTCTGATGAAGTTTCTCATTATTAGAGATCTTTTGATATAACCCAAGCTTGCAAATGCATCAGATGCATACCTCTAAGTCGATTCCTGATTTTATGTGGGAAGGAGAATAGGGTTTAGGTCACTGTCTACCTAAATATGGCCACAGACTTTTTTCCGTGTGCACATATCATATTAACCAGAAATGATTACAACTTAGAAGGTTGATTTAAAAAATAAAAAAAAATGTATGTCCTTGGCTTAAGACCTTCCAGTTCTAATGACTGATTTGTAGATAGAAGTGGTTCAGATCTGGATGATTACATTTTTCACAGGGAGAAAGGACAGTCATCTGAGAAGCTCATTCTTTGCAGATTGTTTTTCAAAGTGCTTTCCGTGTAAATTATGAATATATGGGGATAAGATAAAGTGAAGCTGGAGAAGCTATTGTGCCTAGTAAAATGTCTAGTCTAGAGTGCAGATATTTTTCATTAATGTGGTTTCTTGCTTAGAACAGAATGAGGATTTCATTTTTAAATACTATCTTTCTAATAATATTTCTAATAATATAGATATTTCTAATATCTTTCTTTGAATTTTTTTCTCTGAACTAAATATTTCCTTTTGGTTGTTATATTCTGATTAGCATACTTGATATGTCAGAGACCCAGTGTATTCTTCCTTTAGCTATTTGATATTTAATATTTTTATTACGATTTGCTACATATTCTATAACAAATAATTGTATTATTTCTTCAGTAGCAAAATTAGACAGCTAATTGTTTCACTGACCGTTATTAACTGCTCATTTTATTCCTTAGATTATTATTCACAGATGACCTTAAATGTATTGATTGAATATTTTAAATGGTTTTAAGAAAGATTTAAACTGCTGAAATAAAGATGAATTTCTAAGATCACAGAAGCTCATGAAACATATGGTTATCTGTGGTAAACATTTGTTATACACGAAAAGCTGTTAAACAAAGTAATACATTGGCTCAACCATTGTTTCCTTGCATGTTCACTGCTTCCGATTGTTCATATTATCTAATTTAAAAAGTGTGGGCAAATTATCCCATAATTCTAATCTGGAGAGAAAGAGACTCAATCTCTAATTCAGTGGTATCAATTTTCTATTGGAAATAAGGAGAAATACCCAGCATAACTTACACATCTAGTAAAATGAAGCCATTTCATCATTGATTTTCCAGTTCTAGGTATAAGTAGTTTATATGTTTTACTTTCATTTGGGCTATGTATGATAGTCGCTGGTTTCTCTGCTGTTTTTATAATGTTAGCTAATTTTGTAATTTCAATTTTACTAAATAGATTTCTTTCTTTAATGTTTAGGAGCTTATTTGCTTTTACCAAGAAACTTCTCTGTTAATAGAAACATAGGAAAAAAAATAGAAAAAACTGCTCAGAAAATTTGATAAAACATTTTATTCTAAAATACGAAAAATGTTCATCCTAGAGTCACTGTGCAAATTAATGAGATTGTTTTGATTTTGCTCTCAGTATTATTCTTTTTTTAATAAGAATTAGTGATGATTTTACCAGTATTCAAAAATAATATTTTATCTAAATCCTGTCCTGGTGATAGCAAAATACTGACATTTAAATCAAATGAAATTTAAAGTTTTTTTAAAGAAGCAATCCGATTTGCTAATGTCTCAGGCACCATAAAAAGGGGTGAAATTCAAGTAAACAACAGACACAACTAAGGAAAGTTAAAAAGTGTGGTGTTTATACTCTCACTGTCTTTCTGGTCCAGGATATCCTCCTCTCTTCTCTCCACATCTAGTGGGTTGAATTATGTTCCCCAGAAATCTGTTCAAGTTCTTATGTCTGGTAATTAAATGCGAATGCGGCCTCATTTGGAAATAAAGTCTTACAGATGTACACAAGTTAAGATAGGAGCATACTGGATTAGGGTGGGCCATAGTCCACCATGAGTGGTTTGCTTATAAGAAGAGGACATAGACACAGGGAAGGCAGCCATGTGAACGTGGAGGCAGAGATTAGAGTGATATAGATATAAACCAAGAAATGCTAGGATTGCTAGGAGCCACAGAAGCCAGGAAAGGGGCAAGAAACCAATTCTCCTTTGGGGACCCCATGAAGGAACCAACTCTGCTGACGTCTTGATTTCAGACTTTTGGTCTCCTGAAGTATAAGAGAAAAAAAATTTGTTGTTATAACTGACTGAGTTTGTGGTACTTTGTAATCATAGTCCTAGGAAATGAATACACAATGTATCTGTAATCCAGTGAAGACACAATTCAAGTTCTTCCAAGGCACACTCCTGACTAGTCCAGCGCACAGCACCTTTCTTTGTCTGAATTACCAAGGCATTACAAGATACGGTTTAAGAATAAGTAACATTTGTCCCATAATTTGTACACCACTTGTAGCTGAGGGACAGCTTTTTCTTTTGAATCACACATCCCCCTCTCTTGAACAGTTTCATCCTTGCCTCCTCTGAATACCTAGGAGTAGATTGTGGACAGCATGTACAAAATATGAATTAGCAAATACTATTCTTATTGACTGATTGAGATGCATACCAGCAGAGAGGTGGTTAGGATAAATATGAATAAACTAATAAAATAAATCTGCTTTTCCCCAACAGAATAAATAAGCAGAAATTATAGTTATTTACTTGTTAGACTAACAATAATCCATTATTCATTAAAGACTACTTTAACCTACATAGGTATACATTGAAGTTGGAATTTTGTACTAGTTTCACCTGGAGATTAACACATTATTTGTAATGTGTTTGAAATTACGCAGACTACAGACAAAACAATTTATGAAATTCTTCAACTTTTATCGAGAAAAAACAATAAAGAATAAAATTATTGAACACTATTTCACAATTTATATTCTAAATGATTTAGTCTTCTCAACAACCCAATGCAACAGGCCTTATTACTATACTCATTTTCAAGTGAAGAAACTGAGAGACCAAGTAGTTAACTATCTTGCCTAATATTGCAAAGGTACCGCATAGCAAAATCAGTTGCAAAGGATACATCTGTACTCAAAATTTGACTGAGAGTTTCATTTTTCTTCCTGATTCAAGTTAAGTAGCACATGTGTAGAAGAAGTTTAGGCAAAAGGAATTTAGTGGAAAAATTAAAGATGGTTCATTATCCCACTTAACAAGTAAACAACACAATGAATGGAAAGGAAGATACCAAATATAATCAGACACATAAATGAGAAGAATGAATTATGTTAATTATTGTGCACATAATGAATATATACAATAGTATGCACTAATATTTATTGGTGTCACACAGAAAACCACTTTCTCATAAAGTTGATGACTTAGTTCAGACATTTTAGAATAATTAGAATTAAAGGAGAAATTTTTAGCTTGTTTAGAAAGCCAGACTTCATAAAAACTCTAATTGAATTAGTTGGAGTTAACTAATGCATTCAGTCATTAGAAGTGAAATGTCTTTTCTATAAAGCAGACCCAAAACAAACAGACTGCTCATTTTTGTCATTATCTTTAGTTTAAATTAATAATAACAAGAGAGAAATGCGTACAATGTTAAGTTTGCAAAGACCATCATATGCAGTATCTTATTTAATTACCAAAGGATTGAGGGTTCCGGAAGCTGGTATGATAACCATCCTACATGTGTAGAAACTGAAACTCAGAGGTTAGTGTCCTATTCAAGGTTTAGAGTCTATTATATATTACTAAATCTTATGATCCTTTTTTCCATTAAGTAAACTCAGATTTTTAATTACTTCAAACTTGGTGCTTTCTTCCTTCTCACCTTACTGTTAAACCAAATCAGTGAGATGTTATATGACATGCGGAAAAGTACCTTACATGCACCCTGTAGAGCCCAATCACATCTCTTTTCAAAAGCAAAGAAAAATCACTTGGGAAGGCAACACTTGAATGGTATGATCCCAAAATCAGCAAAGAACTCTATGTTAGCTGTTTAAATGGTCTCATTAAATAATAAACACTTAAGCTTAATTTATATCTTTGATCACACCAAAGGTCATCATAAACTTGCACATGAAATTATTAAGTCAACATGAAGAATGAAATCCAATTAGGTCTTCATGTGTCATGTCTAATAAAACCATTTATATTAGCTAAACCTTTCAGAAGTGTCTGCTTTTTAAAGACGCTCTAGCTCTATACTGAGAAGTACATTTTCTAGGTGGCCTTTTTCAGCTATAGTACATTTAAGCTTGGAGTCATGTATTCCAACTCCCTACCATCTATTTCTCCCAACCACCCCACCCTAATTTATTACTATTAAATGGAGAAGAAGGTTCAGGAGGGATAATATTAGCATATGCTATTCAGAAATAAGAAAGCACTAAATATTTTTCAATATTTTACTTTAAATGTATAATATTTTACTTCAACCTAGGCTAGTAAAATTGTTTAAAAATTCAATCATATATCAAAGCAAATTCTAAATATGTCACAAAGATTTAATTGTAAAAATTGAGGTGATATAAGTACTAGAAGAAAAACTAGGTAACTATTTTCTAAATATTAAGGTAGGGAAGGACTTTCTTTTTTCAGGTACTTTTTCTTTGTTATTATTATACTTTAAGTTCTAGGGCACATGTGCATAACGTGCAGGTTTGTTACATATGTATACATGTGCCATGTTGGTGTGCTGCACCCATCAACCCGTTGTTTACACTAGGTATGTCTCCTAATGCTATCCCTCCCCCTTACCCCCTCCCCACAATAGGCCCCAGTGTGTGATGTTCCCCTTCCTGTGTCCAAGTGACCTCATTGTTCAATTCCCACCTATGAGTGAGAACATGCGGTGTTTGGTTTTCTGTTCTTGCAAAAGTTTGCTGAGAATGATGGTTTCCAG
>NW_012109552.1:34705-50075 GCF_000951045.1 Mandrillus leucophaeus | reverse complement strand
TTATATTAGATCAAGCCCAAGCATAACATTTTTAAAGATCTCCCCTTTTCTCTGTAAATTATAAAGCAAATAGATCCCCAGTTCCACTGCAAGTCGTTTTCTATGATATTGAATCAAGCCCAAGCATAATATTTTTAAAGATCTCCCTTTTTTTTGTAAATTATAAAGCAAATGGATCCCCAGTTCCATTGCAAGTCCTTTTCTATGATATTGAAATCCATGAAAAATGAAGAGGATAAATCTAATAGGAACTTGTCCCTTGCACTTTTTCCACAGGAACCATACCTTTGGGTTTAGTGATATTTCTACAATTTGAAAAGTTTATCTACCAAGATGTGGTGACTTTTATCTGAAATTTGTACACAAATATCATTCTTTATAAAGTTTTAGATATGTTTGATAACATTCTATGAACGCCTCCTTTTGAATTAAAGAAAAAAAAATATGTTTAATCATTAGGGCACTTTCACTGAAAATTTCAGGGTACATTCCCTATTTTAGGCCTTAAGATTCTGAGATTTCCCTGAACTGTGCTTATTTATGCCAGTAGTACTAAAACTCAAACTAGAATGGCCTTTAAAAATAAAATGTAAAGGAATTTCTACCAAGCATATACAAAGGGTAGAGAAAACCCACATAATCAAAAAAGTCCTGAAAAGCAAGTAGAAAGGTGGTAGCAGTAAATACATTATAGTTTCAAGGTTGCATCAAGAAGGGCCTGTGCTTTTCCATAAATATCTACCCTATTCACCAAGCAAAATGACATTTGAAATTCTAAAAAGCAAATTCATTCCTTTGGTGTAACTTGATAAAATATCGATATCCCTGAGAATATTGCAATATTTTATCTGTCATTTTATTTTTAGTTTGAATGAGTTTCAGAATCATTTCCAGCCCGAACAATTCCAAACCATTAATAACTTACACTCAAAACAAGCACACATAAGCTGAGTCAATTTATATGTCAGGAACCTATAGTAAACTGCAAGTCCTGAAAATTACAATGTAGACTACAATGGTTATTAAAGGATAAGTAACAAAACATGCTAATTTGAATATGTATTATTAAAATTTAACAGTAACTGCACCAATGATTTAAAGACTTAGATAAACAAGAGTTTGTTTTTGGTTTTTTTCAGAGTGAAAAAAATTTACTGACATTAGAATTCCTGGTTCATGGTAACAATTAGAAGCACACCAACTTTTAGCTCATTTTGTTATTTTTAAATACTCTAGAGATGATGTACCCCCCTACTGCCTGCATTCAGGGTGATCTATTCCCATAGTCTTATCCTTAAAGTTAAAATTACTGAGTTTTTCCATTTATACCTGTTGTAGAAAGTATAATATATAACTTCAGTAAAGAAAATAAATGACCTTCCATTTTTGCCATTGACTTAAAAGATTGTCTAGGGCAAGTCTAGGGCGGTTGTGCTAAGATGGTTGGTAAAGAAAACGGTATATAAACGAGAATTTGTTCAGCACAAATCCTGCAGACCAGGAGAATGGGAAGATATATTCAAAGTGCTGAAGGAAAAAAAACTGCCAACCAAGAATACTTCACCCAGTGAAACTGTCCTTCAGAAATGAGGGAGAAATAAAAACTTTTCCAAACAAAGGAGTTCATTACCACCACTAGGCCCGCTTTACAGGAATTGCTAAAAAAAGAGTTCTTTAAGCTGGAAAAAAAAAAGCCCTTACTAATGACAAAAGCGTAAGACAGTAAAAACTCAATGGTATAAGTAATACATACTCATTCTCAGAATTTTTTCAATACTATAAAGTTGGCATGCAAAGCAATTTTATCCCTATTAGGAGAGCTAAACAACACAACTATTAAAAACAACTGTAGTTACAATAAGTTGTTAAGAGATATAAATTACAGAAACAACTGTACATTTTGACATCAGAATCATAAAAGGGGAAGGAAGTGAAAATGTAGTTTTTGTATGCAATTAAAGGCAAGTTGTTATCAACTTGAAGTAACCTAGAGGGGTAAGATATTTTTTGTGATCCTCATGGTAATCACAAAGCAAAAACTTATAGGAGTTGCACAAAATTTCAAAAAGAAAGAATAAAAACATACAACCACAGAACTCCATCAATCCACAAAGGAAGACAGTAAGAGAGCAAGATAAGAAACAAATGAACTACAAAATCATCAGAAAATAAATTACAATATAACAGTAGAAAGTTCCTATCAATAATGACCTCTAATGTAAATGAAATTCTCCAATAAAAAGACAGAGTGGCTGAATGGATTTAAAAATAGATATACAAGATTCAACTACATGCTGCCCATAAGAAATTTGCTTTACTAGTGAAGATACACACTGACTGAAAATGAAGGGATGGCAAAAGATATTTCATGCAAATTGAAAGAGAGCAGGGGTAATTATACTTATGTAAGTCCAAATAGATATGTCAAAAACTATAAAAAGAAACAAACAAGGTCATTATATAATAAAAAGATCAATCCCCCAAGAAGGCATAACCATTGTAAATATATATGCACTCAACATTGGAGCACTTAAACACATAAAACAAGTATTAAATGATCTGAAGCAAAAGATAATCTGCAATACAGTAACAGCAGAGACCCTCTCCTGACTTTTAACAATGGATAGATCATCTAGGCAGAATATTAGTAAAAAACAAAAATTAAACTTGAATTATACTTTAGTCCAAATGAACGTAACAGACATATACAGAAAATTCTACCAAACAACAGCAGAACATACATTCTTCTCAAGGACACATGAAACATTCTCCAGGATAGATCATGTTTGTCCACAAAACAAGCCTTAACAAATTTAAGAGGATTGAAATAATTTCAAATATCCTTTCAGACCACAATGGCATGAAGCCAGAAATCAGTAACAAGATAAGTCTAGGAATATACACAAATATGTGGAATTTTTAAAAACAATCTCCTAAACAACACAGAAAAAGATTAAAAAAAAAAATACCTTGAGACAAATGAAAATGGAAACAAAATATACCAATACTCCTGAGATGCAGCAAAAGCAGTCCTAAGAGGGACATTAATGGCAATAAATGTCTATATCAGAAAAGAAGAAAGGTCACAAATAATCTGACTTTACACCTTAAGGAACTATAAAAAGAAGAATAAACTAAGCCCAAAGATAGCAGATGGAAGGAAAGAACAAAGTTCAGACAAGAAATAAATGATACAGATACTAGAAAGTAAGAGAAAAAAAATCAATGAAACTAAATTTTTGGAAAGATAAAAATCAACAAATCCTTAGCTAGACTAACTAGGAAAAAGGAAGAAACTACTCAAAAAAGATCAGAAATGAAAACAGAGACATTACAACGGATATCATGGAAACACAAAGGATTATAAGAAACCATTATGAACAAATTTACTTCAACTAATTGGGGAAATCTATTTCTAAAAAAATTCTGAGATGCATACAACAAACAGAGACTGAATCATGAAGAAACAGGAAAATCTAAGCAGTCCAGTAATGAGTAAGAAGATTAAATCAGTAATAAAACATCTCTCATCAAAGGAAAGCCCACAACCAGAAAGCTTCCCTGCTGAATTCTAAAAGACATTTAAAGAACTAACACCAATTCTTTTAAAATTCTTCCAAATATTTAAAGAGGAACAAAGACTTTCTAAGGCATTTCATGAGACTAGCATTATCCCGATACCAAAGCAATACAAGTACACTAAAAGAAAAGAAAATTATAGGTCAATATCCCTGATGAACCAAAATGCAAAAAGCCTAACCAAAATATTAGCAAACCAAATTCAAGAACACATTAAAAGAATAATTCACCATGATCAAGTGGGATTTATCCCTGGAATGTTAGGATGTTTCAACATATGCAAATCAATAAATGTGACACACCACATTACAAAATAAAGAAGAAAAATTATATGATCATCCCTATAGATGTAGAAAAAGCATGTGACAAAATTCAACACCCATTCTGATTTTTTTAAAAAACTCTCAACATATTAAGTATAGAGAGAATGTACCTCAACACATTAAAGACTATTTATGCCAAAATTGTAGCTAATATTATTCTCAACACCGAAAAGTTGAAAGCTTTTCCTCTAAGATCAGGGACAAAACAAGGATGCCCAATTTCAACCACTTCCTTTCAACACATTGGAAGTGCTGGCCAGAGCAACTAGGCAAAAGAAAGAAAGAAAAGGCATCCTACAAAGAGAGGAGGAAGTGAAATTGTCTGTATTAGCTGATGACATTATCTATACATAAAAAATCCATAAGACTCCAACGAAAAAAACTAATTGAATTGATCAAAAACATCAGCAAATTTGCAGGGTACAAAATCAGTAGCATTTGTCTATACTAATAATGAACTATTCAGAAAGGAACTTAAGAAAATCCCATTTACAATAGCAAACCAAAAAAATTAGGTACAAACTTTACCAAGGATATAAAAGTCCTTTCTACTCAAAACAAGAAAACACCGATGAAAGAAATTGAAGAAAACACAATAAATATTAAGATATCCTGTGTCTGTGGAGTGGAAGAATTAATATTCTGAATATATCCATACTACCCAAAGTAACCTATAGACTCAATGCAACTACTGTCAAATTTCAATGTCATTTTTCACAGAAATATAAAAAGAAAGCACTAATTTGTATGGAACCACAAAAGACCCCAAATAACCAAAACAGTCTTGAGCAAAAAGAACAAAGCTGGAGGCATCACACTTTATGATTTGAAACATTATAAATTAACAATAATTAAAACAGCATGGTATTGGCACAAAAACAGAAACACTGACCACTGGAATCAGACAGATGCTTCAGAAATAAACTCACCCATTTGTAGTCCATTGATTTTTGAAAAGGGTGCAAAATACACACAATTAGGAGAGTACAGTGTCATCAATAAATAGGATCTGGAAACTGGTTATACACAGGCAGAATAAAATTAGACTCTTAAACCATATACAAAAATAAACTCAAAATAGAAAAAGGACTTCAGATCTGAAACTATGAAACTACAAGAAGAAAACAGGTCAGAACAATGATTTATTTGGATATAACCCCAACAGCACAGACAACAAACGCAAAAATAGACAAATGGGATGGCATTAAACTAAAAGTCACTGCACAGCAAAGGAAAAAAAGAAGTGAACAGACAACTCAGAGAATGCAAGAATATATGCAAACTATATCTGATAAGGGATTAATGTCCAAAATATAAAAGGGACTCAACTCATTAGCAAGGAAACAAATAGCTCAATTAAAAGATGGGCAAAGGACCTAAACAAATATTTCTTAAAAGAAGATATATATGAATGACCAATAGGTGCACGATAAATGTTCATTACTAATCATTAGGGAAATACAAATTAAAACACAATATATAATCTTGTGTCTGCTAGAACGGCTTTTATCAAAAAGATGAATAGTAACAACTATGGGAGAGGAGGCAGAAAAAATAGAACTCTTATACAGGCATATCTTGGGGATATTGCAGTTTTGATTCCAGACCATGGTAATAAAACACATACTGCAACAATAGAGGCACAAGAGTATTTTGGTTTCTAAGTGCATGTAAAGTCATGTTTACAGTATATTGTAGTTTATTAAGTATGCCATAACATTATGGCTAAAAAGACAATGTACGTATCTCAGTTAAAAGTACTTTATTGGCTGGGCGCGGTGGCTCATGCCTGTTTTCCAGCACTTTGGGAGGCTGAGGTGGGTGGATCACAAGGTCAAAACCAGCCTGACCAACATAGGGAAACCCCATCTCTATAAAAATACAAAAATTAGCTGGGTGTGCTGGTGCGCACCTGTAATCCCAGCTACTCAGGAGGCTGAGACAGGAGAATCGCTTGAACCCAGGAGGTGGAGGTTGCAGTGAGCCAGGATAGTGGTTACTAAAGGTCTGGGTGGCTGTAACAAATTAGGGAAATAATACAACAACAAATTTTGCTACAATCATTGATCCTTCCTTTCACAAAGAATGTTTTTTATTATAATTTAAGTTCTGGGATACACGTGCAGAACATGCAGGTTACATAGGTATACACGTGTCATGGTGGTTTGCTGCACCCTTCAACCCATCATCTACATTAGGTATTTCTCCTAATGCTATCCCTCCCCTAACTACGCCCCCTACACCCCAGCAGGACCTAGTGTGTGATGTTTCTCTCCCTGTGTCCATGTGTTCTCATTGTTCAACTCCCACTTATGAGTGACAACATGTGGTGTTTGGTTTTCTGTTCTTGTGTTACTTTGCTGAGAATGATGGTTTCCAGCTTCATCCATGTCCCTGCAAAGGACATAAACTCATCCTTTTTTATGACTGTACAGTGTATGCATGGTGTATATGTGCCACATTTTCTTTATCTAGTCTATCATTGATGGGCATTCGGGTTGGTTCCAAGTCTTTGCTATTGTGAACAGTGCCACAATAAACATACATGTGCATGTGTCCTTATAATAGAATGGTTTATAATCCTTTGCGTATATACCCACTAACGGGATTGCTGGGTCAAATGACATTTCTAGTTCTAGATACTTGAGGAATCACCACACTGTTTTCCACAATGGTTGAACGTATTTACACTGCCACCAACAGTGTAAAAGCGTTACTATTTCTCCACATCCTCTCCAGCATCTGTTGTTTCCTGACATTTTAATGATCTCCATTCTAGCTGGCATGAGATGGTATCTCATTGTGCTTTTGATTTGCATTTCTCTAATGACCAGTGATGATGAGCTTTTCTTTTTTTTTCATATGTTTGTTGGCTTCATAAATGTATTCTTTTGAGAAGTGTCTGTTCGTATCCTTCGCCCATTTTTTGATGGGGTTTTTTTGTTGTTGTTGTAAATTTGCTTAAGTTCTTTGTAGATTTTGGCTATTAGCTCTTTGTCAGTGGATAGATTGCAAAAATTTTCTCCCATTCTGTAGGTTGCCTATTCAC
Organism: Mandrillus leucophaeus; assembly: GCF_000951045.1. NCBI lineage: Eukaryota > Metazoa > Chordata > Mammalia > Primates > Cercopithecidae > Mandrillus > Mandrillus leucophaeus. The sequence goes on along the minus strand of NW_012109552.1, from coordinate 43,124 downwards.
TCATGATAGTTTCCTTTGCTGTGCGGAACTCATTAGTTTAATTAGATCCCATTTGTCAATTTTGGCTTTTGTTGTTATTGCTTTTAGTGTTTTAGTCATGAAGTCTTTGCCCATGCCTATGTCCTGAATGGTAGTGCCTAGGGTTTCTTCTAGGGTTTTTATGGTTTTAGGTTTACGTTTAAGTCTTTAATCCATCTTGAGTTAATTTTTGTATAAGGTGTAAGGAAGGGATCCGGTTTCAATTTTCTATATATGGCTAGTCAGTTTTCCCAACACCACTTATTAAATAGGGAATCCTTTCCCCATTGCTTGTTTATGTCAGGTTTGTCAAAGATCAGAGGGTTGCAGATGTGTGGCATTATTTCTGAGGCCTCTGTTCTGTTCCATTTGCCTATATATCTGTTTTGGTACCAGTACCATGCAGTTTTAGTTACTGTAGACTTGCAGTAGAGTTTGAAGTCAGGTAGCGTGATGCCTCCAGCTTTGTTCTTTTTGCTTAGGATTGTCTTGGCTATACATGCTCTTTTTGGTTCCATATAAAATTTAAAGTAGTTTTTTCTAATTCTATGAAGAAAGTCAGTGGTAGCTTGATGGGGATAGCATTGAATCTATAAATTACTTCAGGCAGTATGGCCATTTTCACGATATTGATTCTTCCTATCCATGAGCATGGAATCTTTTTCCATTTGTTTGTGTCCTCTTATTTCCTTGAGCAGTGGTTTGTAGTTCTTCTTGAAGAGGTCCTTCACATCCCCTGTAAGTTGTACTCCTAGGTATTTCATTGTCTTTGTAGCAATTGTGAATGGGAGTTCACTCATGATTTGGCTCTCTGTGTGTCTAATATTGGTATATAGGAATTCTTGTGATTTTTGCATACTGACTTTGTATCCTGAGACTGCTGAAGTTGCTTATCAGCTTAAGGAGTTTTTGAACTGAGATGATGGGGTTTTCTAAATATACTATCATATCATCTGCACACAGACAATTTGACTTCCTCTCATCCTATCATGTGATAGCTTTTGATCATTTGATAGCTTTTGATTCACAGTACACCCTCTTTCAAATTTGAAGTCAATCCTCTCAAAACCTGATGCTGTCTTATCAACTAAGTTTATGCAATATTTTAGTTTTTGTCACCATTTCAATAATGTTCACAGCATCTTCAGCAGGAGTAGTTCCCATCTCAAAAATCACTCTCTTTGCTTAATCATAAGAAGCAACACTTTATCTATTCAAGTTTTATCATGAAACTGCAGCAATTCAATCACCTCTTCAGGCTCCACCTCTATTTCTACTTATCCTGCTATTTCCACCACATCTGCAGTTACTTCTTCCACTGAAGTCTTCACCTTCTCAAAATTATCCACGAGGGCAGGAATCAACTTCTTCCAAACTCATGGTAAGGCTAATATCTTCCTTCTCCTGTAAATCTCAAATATTCTTAATGACATCTAGAATAATGAATTCTTTCCAGTAGGTTTTGAATTTACTTTGCCCAGATCCATCAGAGAAATCACTATCTATGGTAACTATAGTCTTACAAAATGTATTCATTAAATAACAATACCTGACAGTCAAAATAATGCTTTGATCCATGACCTGCAGAATAGATGTTGTGTTAGCAGATGTGAAAACAACATTAATCTCCTTGTAAATCTCTGTTGGAGCTCTTAGGCGACCAGGTGCATTGTCAGTGAGCAGTAATGTTTTCAAAGAAATCTATTTTTCTGAGAAGCAGGTCTCAACAGTGGGCTTAAAATATTCAGTACACCATGCTACAAATAAATGTACTATCATGCAGGTTTTGTTGTTCCATCTATAGAGCACAGGCAGAGTAAATTTAGCACAATTACAGAACCCTTAAGATTTTCAGAATGATAAGAGAACGTTGGCTTTAACTTAAAATCACCAGCTTCATTAGCCCCTAACAAGAGAACCTGTTCTTTAAAGGTTTGGAGCCAACCATTGACTTTTTTTTCTCTAGTTATGAAAGTCTCAGATGATACCTTCTTCCAATATAAGGCTATTTCATCTACATTAAAAATCTGTTCTTTAGTGTAGTCACTTTCAGCACTTATCTTAGATACGTCCTCTGGACAACTTGCTGCAGTGTCTCCATCAGCACTTGATGCTTCACCTTACACTTACATGTTATGGATAAGTGTCTTTCCCAAAACTTCATGAACCAGCCTCTGCTACCTTTAAACTTTTCTTCTGCAGCTTCCTTACTTCTCTCAGACTTCTTAGTATTGAACAGAGTTAGGGCCTTTCTTTGGATTAGGCTTTGGCTTGAGGGAATGTTGTGACTGGTTTGATCTTCTATTAAGATCACTCCAACTTTCTCCCTATCAGCAATGAGGCTGTTTTGCTTTCTTATCATTTGTGTATTCACTGGAGTAGCATTTTGAATTTCCTTCTAGAACTTTTCCTTTTATTCACAACTTTGCTGGTGATTTGGCACAAGAGGCCTACCTTTCAGCGTATGGCAGTTTTCAACATGCCTTCCTCACTAAGCTTAATCATTTGTAGCTTTTGAGACATGTAACTGTTTCTTTTACTTGAATACTTACAGTCCTTGCTGGGTTATTAATTGGTCTAATTTTCTGCTGTGTGTCTCAAGGATTAGGAATGCCTGAGGAGAAGGAAAGAGGTGGGGGAATGGCCCATTGGTGGAGCAGTCAGAACATACACAACATTTATTGATTAAATTCACCATCTTATATGAGTGCAATTCATGGTGCCCCAAACAATTACAATAGTAATATCAAAGATAACTTATCGGCCGGGCCCAGTGGCTCATGCCTGTAATCCCAGCACTTTGGGAGGCCGAGGCGGGCAGATCACAACGTCAGGGGTTCAAGAGCAGCCTGGCCAACATGGGAAAATCCCATCTCTACTAAAAATACAAAAATAAGATCCTTGAGGAATCGCCATACTGTTTTCCATAATGGTTGAACTAATTTACAATCCCACCAACAGTGTAAAACTGTTCCTATTTCTCCACATCCTCTCCAGCACCTGTTGTTTCCCGACTTTTTAATGATCGCCATTCTAACTGGTGTGAGATGGTATCTCATTGTGGTTTTGATTTGCATTTCTCTGATGGCCAGTGATAATGAGCATTTTTTCATGTGTCTGTTGGCTGTATGCATGTCTTCTTTTGAGAAATGTCTGTTGCATTGGGAGTTATACCTGATGTAAATGACGAGTTGATGGGTGCAGCACACCAACATGGCACAAGTATACATATGTAACAAACCTGCACATTATGCACATGTACCCTAGAAGTTAAAGTATAATAATAACAATAAATTTAAAAAATAAAATAAAATAAAATTAGCCAGGTGTGGTGGCAGGTGCCTGTAATCCCAGCTACTCAGGAGGCTGAGGCAGGAGAATAGATTGAACCCAGAAGGCAGAGTTTGTGGTGAGCCGAGATCATGCCCCTGTACTCCAGCCTGGGTGACAAAGCAAGACTCCATCTCGGGGGAAAAAAAAAAAAGATAACTCATCACAGATCACCATAACAGATATAATAATAATTTAAAATGTATAGATAGTTCAAGAATGATCAAAATGTAACACAGAGATACAAAGTGAGCACATACTGTCACCAATAGACTTGCTCAATGCAATCTTTGCACAAACTTCCAAATTGAAAAAAAAAAAAAAAATGTATCTGTGAAGCACAGTAAAGCAAAGTATGATAAGACAAAATGAATTATGCTTATATATTATTGGTGGGAATGTAAATTAGTACAGTCATTATGGAAAACCTTATAGATGTTCCTCAAAAAACTAAAAAGAACTACCATGTGATCCAGTAATCCCATTTCTGCATCTATATCCAAAGAAAGTAAAATCAATATGTTGAAGAGATCTTTGCACATTCATGTTCCTTGTGGCATATTCACAATAGCCAAGATATGGATTAAACCCAAATGTTCATCAATGGACAAATGGATAAAGAAACTATGGTCTAAATATACAATGGAATACTAGTCAGTCTTAAAAGGCAAGGAATTCCTGTTATTGGTGACAACATGGATAAATCTGAAGGACACTATGCTAAGTGAAATAAAGCAGGAACAGAAAGAGAAATACGTCATGATCTCACTAATACGTGGAATGTAACAAAGCTGAACTCATAGAAGTAGAAAGTAAAATGATGGTTATCAGAGGCTGTAGGTGGTGGAGGGTGGGAGGATAGGAATGGGGAGTTGCTGATCAATGGGTACAAAGATTCACATAGGAGGAATAGGTTTTGAGGTCTTTTGCACAGCGGGGTGACTATAGTCAATAATATTGTATTAAGTATTTCAAAATAGTTAAGAGAGTAAATTCCAAATGTCTCACCATAAAAATATAGGTAAACAATGTGAAGAATATGTTAATTAGCTTGATTTAATCATTCCACATTGTATACATCTATTAAAACATCACACTGTGCCTCATAAATGTATACAACGATTGTTAACCAAAAATAACATTTTTGTATATATTCTTGCAAGTATTTCAGAAATTATGTTAGACATTTCTTGATCTGACCAAAGAGGAAACATCTTGCTGAAACACATGTAAATTTAACCTTACAACTAGTTTGATGGCGGTGCCATCTAATGTTGTTACAACAGTTTAATTTAGGCAGGAGGCAAAATGTTCTACAAGACTTAAAACAGAAGATCCTCAAATAAAAACAGTTGATGTTTACATATATGTTTTATAATATATTATTATAAAAATAATTTTATCTCTCTACAGTATGTTGCATGAATTTTGGCTTGCTATTACTAAAAATTTTAGCCAAAATTGGTTATAAAAGCCAAACAAATCTAAATTTGGCTTTTAATACGACTGTCAATTTGTTTTTAATTTTTAGTGTAATTTTTCTAGATTGAAACAAATTGCATGTGAATATGTAACAAAAGTGACAATTCAGTAAAATATTTTAAAAATTATAAGGGAAACATTTGCATGACTAGAAAATATTTGCATGACTAGATACCCATATATGAATCCCAGTACTAATTTCTAAAGAAACTGTGTTCTGGTCCTTACCAATCAAAATACAACCTCATTCTTTATAATATCCCAGCATTGAAAAATATAAAAAGATGATCTTTAAAATGTAGCATGGCTCTAGATACTGATGTAAAAGATAGTAAAATTGCAATATAAGAGATAGTGCCTTATATTAGAATTTTTTCTAATATTTTCCAAAATAAAGATCATTTATATTTGAACCTATTACAATCCTTGAGTATGTTGTATATAAAACATGGTTCACGCCTGACTGTTTTAAGAATTTCAATAAAAATTTCAACTGCAACTGCGTGAGCAGGTGTGATCCAGTTTAGGTAAATTAAGTAGAACCAGAAAGAAAAAGTCTATGATTAGAAAAAGAAAACACAGATAAAAATAATTCTAAAGTTTCTGTGAATTGTGATCAAGGAAATAAGGCTAATGTACAAAGGGGCTCAGGGGCAAACAGCCCACTTGTTGAAAAGGTCTGTCCTCATGCTTAGGGATGTTCCTGCTTCCCTGTACTGACCAGGCTTTTGCATGCATATACTGAGTGCCTGTTATGCCTCACAGAGATTCCTAACACTGGGCATACAGGCTGATTTTAAGGAATTTACACACAAGTGGCAGAGACAGTTATGAGGAACCCACAATTACAAAGATAGTACAGACAGGGTTATAATGGAGGTAAGTAGAGGAAATGTGGTTGCAAAGGGGGCTCTCCTAAGACAGTCATAGTGGATCAAAGGTTTACCTGAAGATTCTTGATCTCAGCCTTTATAAGTGAGAGTAAGCCAAGTGAAAGAGGACAAAGATGTTCAGGGGGATGTGCAATGGCACCATGGCAAAAAACAAAAAAAGATCACGGTATGGGTCTTTTGATATGGCTGACAGTTTGGTGTATATGGGGAAATAAAAAGGGATGAGTCTTAGGTATTTTACTCTCTTTGTATCAATTGTGACTGGGAGTTTGCTCATGATTTTGCTATCTATTATTGGTGGATAGGAATGCTTGTGATTTTTGCACATTGATTTTGTATCCTGAGACTTTGCCAAAGCTGCTTATCAGCTTAATGAGATTTGGGCTGAGACAATGGGTTGTCTAAATGTACAATCATGTCATGTGCAAACAAAGACAATTTGACCTCCTCTTGTCCTATTTGAATACCCTTTATTTCTTTCTCTTGCCCAATTGCCCTGGCCAAAACTTCCAATACTATGTGGAATAGGAGTGTTGAGAGAGGCCTTCCTTTCCTTGTGCCGGTTTTCAAACGGCATGCTTCCAGGTTTTGCCCATTCAGTATGATACTGGCTGTGGGTTTGTCATAAATAGCTCTTATTATTTTGAGATATGTTCCATCAATATCTAGTTTATTGAAAGTTTTTAGGATAAAGGGGTGTTGAAATTTATCGAAGGCCTTTTCTACATCTATTCAGATGCAGATAAGATCATGTGGTTTTTGTCACTGGTTCTGTTTATGAGACGGATTAAATTTATTGATTTGCATATATTGAACCAGCCTTACATCCCAGGGAAGAAGTGGACTTGACCGAGGTGGATAAGCTTTTTGATGTGCTGCTGGATTCGGTTTGCCAGTATTTTATTAAGGATTTTCACATCGATGTTCATCTAAACACTGCTATAGCATCTCAAACACTGCTTTATCTGTGTCCCAGATATTCTGGTACATTGTGTCTTTGTTCTCACTGGTTTCAAAGAACTTATTTATTTCTGCCTTAATTTTGTTATTTACCCAGTAGTCATTCAGGAGCAGGTTGTTCAGTTTCCATGTAGTTGTGCGGTTTTTGTTGTTGTTGTTGTTGTTGTTGTTGTTTTGTGTTTTTTTTGGGAGGAGAGCACTTTTATTGCTTGTCCGGGTGGATGCCCAGGGTGGACAGGGCAGGAGGGGCTGGGGGCCTGTCCCGGACAATAAAGGCGCCCTCAGCGGATGTGGGCCATGTAGCCAAGGAAGGGCATCTTCATGCAGCTGGTGCAGAGCTGGTCCATCCAGAGGGGCGCCTCATGCTGCAGCGGGGTGGGGCGCGGGTAGACGGTGAAGTCCACACGGTAGTTGAGCAGGCAGCTGAGGGAGGCCATGTAGAGGTCAGAGAAGTGCACGAGGCATCTCAAGAAGTAGGTGGGGTTGTGGAAGGTAAGGAAGATGCTGCCGAACTGCGCGCTGAACATGGCCTTGGTGACGCACCTCAGCTCCTGCCGTTCTTTCATCCGGACAGCTAGCACCTGCCTGGACTCCGCGTCCTGATAGGTCTGCATGCGCTCCAGCAGCCCCCTGAGTGCTTGCTGCCACGTCAGCCAGTGCATGTACTGCTCTGTGTTGATGATGCGGATCTCACGCTCCAGCTCAGGGATGAAGGCGCCCGTGCGCCAACCGTGCCGCAGCATGAGATCCACCAGGTCACTATAGAGGTGGTCCCCGAAGTAGAGCACGCGGGGGCCACGCCATTCCGTCAAGCGAAGGAAGTCAAACAGGTTTCCCTGCCGATAGATCTTGCCCTTTTCCAAGCGGGTGATCCGGTCCCACTGAAGCGAGCCCTTCTCATCGAGTTTTCTGAAAGGCTTGCGCCGGTCAGTGAAAAAGCTGGGCTTGTCTGCCTGGACAATGACCACATCGAAGAGCTGGCGCCAATCGGGACCCACCGTGTGCCGCATCCCTTAGTCTACGAAGCTGAAAGGACTGTTGGTGATGAGGAACAGCTGTTTCCCATGGGCCACCAGGCGACTCAGGACGGCAAACGTCTCGTCCCCTCTCAGGATGTACTTCTCCATGTCCTGCTGGATCCACTATTACATGAGGCCCTTCACATGCACGTCTGGGATGGCGTCCATCACGTCCTTGTAGAGGTGCGCTTGGTCAAACTCCAGGCTGTGGCCCAGGAAGTAGTCCACCACGCAAGACAGCAGAGCCATCTCCGGCAGCGAGAAGATGTCCATGAACTGCTTAATGGAGGGACCCTTGCCATAGAAGCCACTCATTTGGTATAATGGGATGTGCTGAGTGCCCCCATACAGCTCGATCACTTCCTCGTCTGGCACAGGCTGGAGGCCCCTGTAGGCTGTTCCCAGCTGCACGTAGTGGAAGGAGTCAATCTTTATCAGAAGGCTCTTCTGAATGTCATAGTGGAGGCCACGGATGGCAAAGCTGGGGTTGTAGTCATACTTTCGAATCCCCCCGGGGTACTTGTAGTGCTCGATCAGGATGTCACGGGCGGCGCTGAAGATCTCGGGGTGCAGTGCATCTGCATACTGGGCCAGAGTGTAGTCGTAGTCAAAGCCATAGACCTCAACGTCACGCAGGCTGATCTCGTTGTTGGTGTAGATGGCTGCTGGGTTCAGGAGACTGCAGACCTCGGGGGGCAGGAGGTCGTGCACCAGTCT
>NW_012109552.1:31663-33560 GCF_000951045.1 Mandrillus leucophaeus | reverse complement strand
GTCTGTGTCTTTTAATTGGGGCATTTAGCCCATTTACATTTAAGGTTAATATTGTTATATGTGAATTTAATCCTGTCATTATGATGCTAGCTGGTTATTTTGCCTGTTAGTTGATGCAGTTTCTTCACAGTGTTGATGGTCTTTACAATTTGGTATGCTTTTGCAGTGGCTGGTACCAGTTTTTGCTTTCCATATTTAGTGCTTCCTTCAGGAACTCTTGTAAGGCAGGCCTGGTGGTGACAAAATATCTCATCATTTGCTTCTCTGTAAAGGATTTTATTTCTCCTTTGCTTATGAAGCTTAGTTCGGCTGGATATGCAATTCTGGGTTAAAAACTTTCTTTAAGAATGTTGAATATTGGCCCCACCTCTCTTCTGGCTCGTAGGGTGTTTTGCAGAGATATCTGTTGTTGGTCTGATGGGCTTCCCTTTGTGACCAGACCTTTCTCTCTGGCTGCCCTTAATACTTTTTCCTTCATTTCAACCTTGGTGAATCTGACAATTATGTGTCTTGTGGTTGCTCTTCTCAACCACTGCTATTCAACATAGTATTGGAAGTTCTGGTCAGAGTAGTCAGCAAGAGAAAGATATAAAGGCTGTTCATATAGGAAGAGAGGAAGTCAAATTGTCTCTGTTTGCAGATGACATGATTGTATGTTTAGAAAACCCCATCGTCTCAGCCCAAAGTCTCCTTAAGCTGATAAGTAACTTAAGCAAAGTCTCAGGATACAAAATCAATGTGCAAAAACCACTAGCATTCCTATACACCAATAACACACGGAGAGCCAAATCATGAGTGAACTCCCATTCACAATTGCTACAAAGAGAATAAAATATCTAGGAATCCAACTTACAAGGGATGTGAAGGACTTCTTTAAGGAGAACTACAAACCACTGCTCAAGGAAATAAGAGAGGACATAAACAAATGAAAAAACATTTCATGCTCTTGGATAGGATAGGAAGAGTCAATATCATGAAAATGGCCATACTGCCTGAAGTAATTTATAGATTCAGTGCTATCCCCAACAAGCTACCATTGACTTTCTTCACAGAATTAGAGAAAACTATGTTAAATTTCACATGGAACCAAAAAAGAGTATTTGTAGCCACGACAATCCTAAGCAAAAAGAACACATTACAGGCATCATGCTACCTGACTTCAAACTATACTACAAGGCTACAGTATGAAAGCAGCATAGTACTGGTAGAAAAACAGATATCTAGACCAATGGAACAGAACAGAGGCCACAGGAATAATACCACACATCTACAACTGTCTGATCTCTGACAAACCCAGCAAAAAAAGCAATGGGGAAAAGATTCCCTATTTAATAAACGGTGTTGGGAAAACTGGCTAGCCATATGCAGAAAACTGAAACTGGACCCCTTCCTTACACTTTATACAAATATTAACTCAAGATGAATTAAAGACTTAAGCATAAACCTAAAACCATAAAAACTCTAGAAGAAAGCCTAGGCAATACCATTCAGGACATAGGTATGGGCAAAGACTTAATGACTAAAACATCAAAAGCAATGGCAACCAAAGTCAAAATTGACAAATGGGATCTACTTAAACTAAAGAGCTTCTACGCAGCAAAACAAACTGTCATCAGAGTGAACAGGCAACCTACAGAATGGGAGAAAATTTCTATCCATCTGACAAAGGGCTAATATCCAGAATCTACAAAGAACTTAAACAAATTTACAAGAAAAAACAACCTCATCAAAAAAATGAGTGAATGATAAACAGACACTTCTCAAAAGAAGACATTTATGCAGCCAACAAACACAAGAAAAAAAAAAAAGCTCATCATCACTGTTCATTAGAGAAATGCAAATCAAAACCACAATGAGATACCATCTCAGGCCAGTTAGAATGGCCATTATTAAAAAG
>NW_012109552.1:29013-30943 GCF_000951045.1 Mandrillus leucophaeus | reverse complement strand
TGTAATCTCAGCTACTTGGGAGGCTGAGGCAGGAGAAGCTCTTGAATCTGGGAGGCAGAGGTTGCAGTGAGCCAAGATCACACCACTGCACTCCAGCCTGGGTGACAGAGCGAGACTCCTTAAAAAAAAAAAAAAAAAAAAAAAGAGGCCAAAAGTGAAAGAAAAGTTTCAATCAACTAGATGATAAGGGCTTGCCTAAATTAAGGCAGTTGCAATGGGGAAAAAAGAGGAGATGCAATAATGAAAAAAAATTTTTAAAAAGCAATAGACTTTGATAGTTGGTGGTATGTGTGAGCTAAAGAAGGTACGTATAGGATGATTCCTTATTTCTGAATTGAGGGACTGGGTGAATAGCAGTTCCACCTATCAAGATAGGGGATAAAGAGAAAGAGTTGGAATTTAATTCATATCAACTTTATTTTAATGGGATCTCATATTTAATTTTGTTCTGAGTTTTCCCACTGAATTTCCAATAACACTATTATCACCGACTTCATTGGATAAAGTGTCTGACAAATCTATACACTGAGACTCCACAGTAAACATCTTGAAATATGGAAGGTAAAACATTTGTGGGTTTGTGGAATCAAGTTGCTATCAACAATAGGATTGTCCGCGATAAAAAAGAATTACAAAAAACTGTTCTTGCTTTCTGTTTTACCATAACATATATATTTAGGCTCAAAATATAATCATATCATTATCTGAACGGATTCCGGGTAGAAAACCCTTCAATCAAAATTACTTATTTCTCTAGCTCTGTCACAAGTTTGCAGTGATTTTGTCACAATGCTGAATTTTCCAAGCAACAAAACCAAAAGGTTATTTACTAAACATGAAGATGCCAACTATTTTTCTTCCTTTGTTGATTTCCCTCTTGAAACTGTAAATAGACACCCTATTCCCTGAAAACTTGTTATCAGTCAGCTTCTTTCATACCATACTTTATACCATATGCTTCTCTAGTGAGTTTATTCAATCATTCTAAAGGGCAACATCTATTTCTTTCCCTTCTGCTCAAAATCTTTGCAAACTATAAATTTATATAATTCAAGAGCTAGGAAAAACGGCAAGGCAAAAATCCCCTATACATGAAACAGGATCATGGCAAATAAATGAGTGTATCTGTAATTATGCATTAAAGAGTCTATCCATAATTGTTCATTAAAACAACCAAACACAAGCATAAAAATTTGAAAGGAAATAAAAGAGGCAAGACAAATAACGGCTAGTGATAGATAAGAGTAAACCCTAAGAAATCCTGACAATTATTTCATGTGGAAGTCAATTAAGATTTCTCAAAATGAAGTCAAGATGAATGTGTCTTAAATGTGATAGTGAGTAAAAGAACAACACATAAAAAGATTCCATGTAGCCTGGTTCCATTTACATAAATTTCCAAAACCGTATTGTCTAGGAATGCACACACAGGTGGCTAAGCAAGAAAGATAATCAAGGGCGTTTTAACCACAGAATTAATATGGTGGTATCCACTGTCTGAGATGAAAGAATATCTGGGAGAAAAGACCTTCTGAAACCTGTTGATGTTCTCATTTTTGACCTGGGATGCGTTAAAGAGATATTTGCTTTGTAACAATTCATTATACTATACCTTGATTTTTTTTGCACTTATCTGTGTCTTATATTTCATAATAGAAAGACATTTTTCTTAATTTAACAAATAAAAGAACATAGCACAGATAAGTACACTCAAAAACCGTTTCTTCCTACATACAGGTTATCATCAAGCTGTGCAAAATTCTTACCTGACAAGTTTATTGGAGCAATTTCAATAGACTCATTCAGAAAAAAAAAAAAAAAAAAATAGATAAAGCCATGGAGGACAATATATAACAAAAGATAATGAACCAAAGAATGTTTCATTTTTCTGAAAAACATTACTTGCATGAACATTTTTCAAAAATAGGAA
>NW_012109552.1:26673-28328 GCF_000951045.1 Mandrillus leucophaeus | reverse complement strand
TACCCTCTAAAATTATGATAGGTATGATCTGACAGTTACAGTTTACAGAGATCTTACCAAATAAATTAACTAAAGCTTCAGTCCTGTGGCTTGGTAATCACCAGCCCATAGACAATGCATCAGAGAGTTCCCAGATTTAATTAATGAAAATGAACTTGGAAAAGCTTCTTTGGTATTCAAACATATACATCAGTGCCTACCACGTTTGGTTACAATTTGCCCCCATCCTGCAATAAGGCCCAATATGCAGTGAAAGAAAACACACTTAAGAGCAACCATTTTTCTTCATAAGATTAGTCCAGTTTCTATGAACTAGAATTTATGTTTTTTGGTCCAGACGTACCAGATCTGAAGAACACTGAATAATTTCAGGTGACATGAATATCAAAGGTCAAAGGAAAACAGATTCTTAGGGCTAAAAGACACTTTCAAATCATCAAGTAAAAGTATCAGTTCAACATTATACCATATTTCAGTCATTCAGCCTTTATGGAACTTAAACAAAACTTGAACATTTTTGGAGTTGATGAGTATGTATAGTTATATATGCAGTATGATTCCATTTACATAAACTTCAAAAACTGAGAACACTTGTTTGCAAATGATCACTTTAGCATGTGAAGAAGAGGTGGCTAGTCAGAGCCATTCCTTCATTAGCCCTTGTTTTATTGGTAGGCAGGATACTACCCCTTAAAGCATCACCAGGGACTGGTTTCATGCAAGACAATTTTTCCACAGATGGGAGACAGATAGCTTCCAGATGAAACTGTTTCACCTCAGATCATCAGGCATTAATTAGTCTCATAAGGAGTGCACGACCTAGATCCCTTACATGTGCAGTTCACCACAGGGTTCACGTTTCTTTGAGAATCTAATGCCCCCAGTGATCTAACAGGAGGAGGAGTTCAGGTGATAATGCCGGCTGGTCCCTGCTCACCTCCTGCAGTGCTGCATGGAGGACAATATATAACAAAAGATAATGAACCAAAGAATGTTTCATTTTTCTGAAAAACATTACTTGCATGAACATTTTTCAAAAATAGGAAGCAAGAGCCTGAAACTTTATAAGCTTCTCCAATTCTCAACAATGTGTATGTCAAACTGTCTAATTCTATCACCCCAACATTGCTGAATTTCAATATTCTGACCAGAACCTATTTTGACCAGAAACAAAATATTTGTTTAACTTAATGATAAAGGGTATACATATACATAAAGGGTATACATAATGATAAAGGGTATACACTTTACATATTTCCTATAAAACAATGTTATTACAGGTTTAAGCCAAGATATGCAATATGTCTTTGTCATCCTGAATTTCATATTATTTTATTTATAATATAACCAAAAAACCTAGAATTATTTCCATGGAAAATTAATCATACCATAAAAATATAAACTGTAATAAGAAATTACATTAAAATAATCTTTGAAACATCAAGACCGAAAATAATTATTCTTAGTAAAGAACAGAAGCAAACACCAAAGGATAATTTGAGTACTTTAGCTTGCTCCTCTACCACACCCCACAATTTCCCTTAGTACTCATCAGTCTCTCCTAAGTAAAACAGTCAAAATCAAATGAAGGAAGGAAGGAAGGAAGGAAGGAAGGAAGGAAGGAAGGAAGGAAGGAAGGAAGGAAGGAAGGAAGG
>NW_012109552.1:4653-25835 GCF_000951045.1 Mandrillus leucophaeus | reverse complement strand
AGTATGTATAGTTATATATGCAGTATGATTCCATTTACATAAACTTCAAAAACTGAGAACACTTGTTTGCAAATGATCACTTTAGCATGTGAAGAAGAGGTGGCTAGTCAGAGCCATTCCTTCATTAGCCCTTGTTTTATTGGTAGGCAGGATACTACCCCTTAAAGCATCACCAGGGACTGGTTTCATGCAAGACAATTTTTCCACAGATGGGAGACAGATAGCTTCCAGATGAAACTGTTTCACCTCAGATCATCAGGCATTAATTAGTCTCATAAGGAGTGCACGACCTAGATCCCTTACATGTGCAGTTCACCACAGGGTTCACGTTTCTTTGAGAATCTAATGCCCCCAGTGATCTAACAGGAGGAGGAGTTCAGGTGATAATGCCGGCTGGTCCCTGCTCACCTCCTGCAGTGCTGCTCAGTTCCTAACAACCCACACACTGGTATCTAGCCATGGCCCACAGTTTGGGGAGCCCTGCCTTAAAGGCAGGAAGCTGGTCCCTCACTTCCTATCCTATTTTATGGACTTTCTTCCACTACCTGTCTCTGACCCATGCTGTGTTCCCCATCTAGCTTCTTTGAGATATTTGAAGAGTCATAAAAGCAATACTTGTTCATATCTGTATAGTAAACCTTATGTGTGTAACCAAATTTCAAAACGAAGGTGAGAGGTACTTCAAACCCCTAATAGCCATGCTGTGACAGACATTACTGAGGTCTTAATAGTAGAACATAATGCCCCTACCCTCAAATAATTTACAGACTAAATGAGGCACAAAGAATTGCAGCTGATAAGAAAAAAACTGTGTACTAGACACAGTAGTTGGCTCTACCTGTAGGAGACACAAAGTTTTGATAAGAGAGAACATTTAATTCAAATCCTGAAAGATTTGTAGATATTACAGGTGAATGAGAAGAGAAAGGGCAACCCCAGTCAAAGAGACATGAGCAAAGGCGAGAGGTATGAATCAGCAGGTAAAAGTTAGAATGTTTCTTTTTATCTTCACTTGCTACTCTCCACTGCACATTGCTGGTGAGCAGCAACTCCGTATAAAAGAACGAACCTAGGACAAACTGATAGAACTCTGTTTATAGAACAGACTATAAAGTTAAGCACATTTTCAGTGGAAAAAAGTAACTAAAAAGTAAAGGGGTATGGGGGTAGTAAGTGGTAGTAAGTGATCATTTTTCCATTCACAACACGTGGACAATAGATAGGGCTCCTAAGCAATATTAACTACCTTTAGGTAATTGAAAGTCTTCTGGTCTATTTTTTGAACTGTTGTCTTCCCATTGTCCTTTTCCCTCATGTTTCCCACCTCTCAGTGCATCCTTCGGTCACAGTTTAACACCTCCTCCAAGAAGTCTTCCCTAATCCCAGGTGTATGTCATGTGACACTGCCCATTGCTTTCATAGTCCCTCGTACTTCCCCAAGATAGAATTTATTACTCTTCTTTGGAATTCTGTTATTCATCTCCTCGATCAAGCTATAAGGTTCATGGGGGAGTTGACCTTATCGTTTCTAGTGTGTATCCAGAGACAAAAACATCCCTTGGCTCGCAGTAGGAGCCCGATAAATATTTATGGAGTTAATATTAAGCAATAAGTTAGATAATTAATGTTCCAAGAAAACTAATTTTTTAGGTAGACTATTTAATGACAAATTGTGTATGTGTTTTTCAATGGGTAGGGAAATATAAAATTCCGAATTAAATTTTTACTAGAAATAATTGTGATATAAATGGAATAAACTGAAACAGAGCTAGAAAATGTATCTTGACGGACAAACAAAAAAAAGTATTAATAGTAATGCTTAGTAACTTTGCATACAGATATAAAGGGCTGATGTTCAGCTGAAGCATACCCGTAAGATGTTTCAAATGTTTATAGCTAGAATTTCCTCTGATTGGTCAGTGCTGGTCAGGTGCCTGTATTACATCAGTTGTTGAATATTTTCAATAATACCCCTATATAGACATAAATGAAAAAACACAGATAAGTGTCTTCTGACAAAATTACTAATGGTCATGCTAAAAAGTGATTTGAATCCCATTATTGATTTTTGTATCAGTGCTTTTGAAACTATGTACTTGTGACCCAAGGGAGTTACAGAGACATCACTGAAGCATGGGAAAGTTGAGGCTCTCATCTCAAACCCCCAACCCTTTGTCAGAGCAGGTGGGTCACTGGCTGATCTCATCCTCCTAAGTCACCTCTCTCTCAGAGAATTGAATACAACGCTGTTTCTTTGCTATTCCTTTCCTTATATAGATTAGGAGGCACTCTGGGCTGTGTGTGTGTGTGTATGTATGTGTGTATGTGTATGTATGTGTGTATGTGTGTGTGTGTGTATAATAAGAGTTCCTTGATGCCACAAGGATGATTACAAGCTGTTAGAACTCTTTTAAACATTCATTTAAATAGATTTATAAATGCAAGTAAGTATTAACTAACTATAAAGTTGCTGCCTTTATACTGCTAATAAAGACTGTCTATACTCATTCATTATTGGAAATTGTGAAGACATATCTTCTTATTTTGTATCAATCTGCTTCTTTATCCTACAAGGATCATACAAAATTAATAAATTCAGTGTTACCTAAATTTTAAAGCATTACTCTATTACTTTTCCATACTGAAGATCACTATCTCAGAGTAACAAAACTATAAGTAGTAAATATAAGCAAAAATTATATTTATATGGTTCATATCAGATCAAAGAAATGTTCTCATTTGGGATCCTATAAAACTGAGAGCCCCCAGTATTTTTTTATTATTATTACATTGAGACAGAGAGCACCCCTGGGAAAAACCACCTTCAGATCAGCTACTAAGTCAGGCTTAAGTTTTTCCTCCTATCATTTCATCGAGCTATCTGAACTTTTATATTCATTGAAGTAGACCTTTGACTGTCTGCCAAGTATGCTTTTCCTTTAGGGAATCACTTTCTCCATAGTAATCCTTTCATTCATATGATTCATGTGAAGCTGACTCAGCTTCAGGAAGAAGCACTTGCCTCAAGCCAGAACAATCAAAAATGCCTCTGGAACTTTTCCTAAAGCTCTATATAAAAGCACTCTAGGATTCTATAAGATCTTTAAATTAAGGATCATGTACCCTGAAGCTGCAGGGGCGTTTCCCACTATGTAAGGTGTGTGCCTGAGAATGAAACCAACACAGAGAAATGCGGATCTGAGAGATGGTACACAATGTGTTCAACAGTAAGTCAATAAGGACTAGCATGGACTAGAGAAAGATTTAGTTAGTTAGTAGTTAGTTAGAGACAGTCTCGCTCTGTCACCCAAGCTGGAGTGCAGTGGCATGATCTCGGCTCGCTGCAACCTCTGCCTCATGGGTTCAAGTGATTCTCCTGCCTCAGCCTCCCAAGTAGCTGGGATTACAGGCGCCTGTGACCATGCCCGGCTAATGTTTGTATTTTTAGTAGAGATGAGATTTCACCATGTTTGCCAGGATGGTCTCGAACTCCTGACCTCAGGTGATCCATCCGCCTCGACCTCTCAAAGTACTGGGATTACAGGTGTGAGCCACCCATGCCTGGCCAAAAGATGTTTTCTGTAAAACGTCTCGGAAGCATCACTTTGGTGGGTTTTTTTTTTTTTTCTTAATCTACAAAAGGAAGTTTTCTTCTCTTATTAGAATATAATTTTATATGTTTCAAAATGGGAAGGCATCACATTAGCCATCCATACTGACCATGTAAATATATAAAGAAAAGAGGGAAAATAAATGTCCTCTTAAAGGAAAAGTACTATTTCATCCAAGAAATAGAATTCCTACTTTATTTAAAGTTTCTTTCTGTGCATTAGCTAAATCACTACTTGCAGTCATTTCCTTTCTCCCTTTATCAGCTGCATCATCATTGTACCAAGAAAAATCTTAGGCCCTCCCAGAGACAGTCTATTCTGGAATGATGCCAAAATGCATAAAATAACAAGCAGTCTAGCAAACACAAGAGGTGAACAGCTGAGCTGAGAGCATGGCAGAGTGAAAAGACAAACAAGTAAAAGAATTTATTGAAAAAGATTTTTATGAAAATGTCTAGCACAGAGCACAGCACAAAATAGGTACTCTATATTCCATCTCTATCTACTCAGCCAATTTCTAGAGAACCAATCACTTACTACCTACATTTATTTTTCCCTGGTTGCTAATATTTATTGCCATTTCTGGAAGGATCTGCTGAGCAGAAAGTCTCTTCTTTGTGCAAAAGTTCTGAGTAAACTCCAAAGAGTTAGGGTGGCTTAGCAAGACAAAAAAACAAGGTCAGGCACCTGGAATCACAGGGTTACCAGGCTGGTGTATCTTCCAAGGCAGATCTAGGTCTGCCTTCTGTGAGACTGTGCACTGTCCACTGAATCACATCTGACATTCAGTTGGGTGAGGGGTGAGAATATGGCTGAGGAGGGCAGATCAAACTTGTTAGACAGGTATAGGGACCTTGGATTCCAGATAGGAGACCAATCAGCACACCTGAATCTGTGGCAGGGAGCTCAGGTAAGAAGTGTTTATGAGCCCAGCTACAAACCTCTCCTGCACACCTCTACCATATACTAAAGGAATTGCAAGGAGAAAAGAAGCAATAAATCAGCAGCAAGCAAAGGCGAACCTGATGGCAGGCAGAGAAGGAAAAGAGGGTCCATAAATTCACAATCCCTATTCTGATCAAACTTAAGAAAAATTTGAGCTCCAAAAACTCTTGAACTTCTCTCGTTTGAGTGTGGCAGGGCAGGCTATTTCTGGTGTTTGACCTTAGAACTTTGTCCCCTTTCTGATTTGAACAGCACTGTCATTGAGCAGCCTACCACAGACATGCACAATTAAATCACTCTTTAAGAGCCATTAGTATGGCAAAAACAATTGGTACCAAGGTTAATTTCTTTAGTAACCTTTAAATTTATTCTAGACATAAGTCACCAAGTGTATATCAATAATTATTTGATTTGTAGATGTTTCTGACAAAGCAGAATAAAGAACCATCTTTCAAGATACATGATAAATGAAACGACAGACCCAAAGAGTAACTGGAATATTCCTTCTTATCCTAAAGTAGGAACATTTCAAAGTTATCGATTCTCGTGGTCAAGAGATTATTGCCACAATTTCCAAAAAATTTTAAGCTCATTGATCATGATATCAGTCTCATTTTGATGCAAAGAAGTGAGAAAATACATAAAGCAAACAAATGTGTCAATGTCGCAAAGTAAACTAATGAACAGAGACATTTAAACAACATCACAGGTTTTCATTATGGAAAACCAAAATAATTAGCAGTTTCCACTGAAAACACCTCCTACTTTTTACAAATCATTAAACAGAAACACTTTCGTCATGAAATTACTGTGCAATTCTATTTTTCTTTCATAATGTTCTTTTTCTTCTAATGTTTCAAAATAATGGCTTAAGTAGCCATTAATGCTTTAAACCTTGTGTAACTTTCACAATTTAAATTCAGAAGATACACACTCGTGTTTATAGAGGAGAGTGTGAAAGTAAGGTGGAGCAAAGGCAGAATGTTGAGGAAAAGGGTGGAATGATTGGAAAACTCACTCTCCAGGATGGATACCCCACCTTACCTGATGCAGTAATTACACATTGCATGTCTGTATCAAAATTTCCCCTGTACCCCAGAAATACATACAACTACTGTATACCAAAGAAATTACAGTAAGAAATGTTTTTTAAAAAGAAAAGAAAACTCATCTTCCAAAGGAACTAGGTTGCATTTTTAACCCAGCTCCTTTTAGGCCTGTACTGCCTTGAGATAAATGATATTGGAGGCAAAAACTCTTGATTTGAAGTCGCTATATGTTGTTAGACATTCCTGCAATAGTAAATTTTATCTGTGAACTTGACTGGATCACAGGATGCCTAGATAATTGAGTTAAACATTTTTCCTGAGCGTGTCTGGGAGGGTGTTTCCAGAAGAGATCAACATTTGATCAGTACTGAGTAAAGCAGATGGCCCTCCCCAAGTGGGTGGGTATTGTCCTATCTGTTGAGGGCCTGAATAGACAAAAAGGTGGAAGGAGAGACTCGCCCTCTCTCTGCCTGACGCTTTAGCTGGGACATTGATTTTCTGCCCTTGTTGTTCCTGGTTCTTAGGTCTTCTATCTCAGACTGGAATCTACAGCACTGGCTCTCTGGCTCTTAGGCCTTCAAACTACACCACCAGTTTTCCAGGTTTTCCAGCTTTGGGGTATCTCAGCCTCTATAATTGTGTAAGTCAATACATTATAATAAGTCTTTCTATATACAGTATATTATCTATAGATAGGTATATCTATATCTGTCTTCTACTAGTTTTGTTTGTTCTTCTTCTGGTTTTGTTTCTCTGGAGAACCCTGATTAATAGGATTCCTGATAGTCTGTATCTATGCTTTTGTTTCTCTTAAGAGGAGATGTGTGCTTAGGTCTGAGCAAGTTATTTCTTTTAGTAACATAAAAAAAGAACAAATTATTAAAAATTACATTGTAACTCTAAATGTTAATATCACCACGCCATAGCTTCCTAGTAATTACAAACTGAAGGTATGTATACCTCTTAAAATTTCAGAGATTAAACCAAATGATTCATCTATTTTAAGGGAATCAAAGCAGATACATGATTGTCTGATAGAACTCCAAGTTGACATTACTTTGAGAAATTTCACCTCTTGTAAGCAGTGCCACTAAATAAACAGCATACCGCATTTAATTTTGATTGATGTGGTCATTGTTAAAGGCTGTATTTCAAAACAGTGCACATATCACCAGTGTCAGAGCTATGGTTCCCTAGAAATATCTACTGAACAACAACAACAACAGTATTGCCATTGAGAAAAAAAGCAGAAGTAAAAGCAGTCTTGATTTCCTGGAATCAAAACCCCCTCCCTCACTGTGCCATTACTGTCACTGTCTTAGTTCCGATCCCCCATCACCATAACTGACCGATCCCAAGTGCTTCCAATTGCCTTTCCTGGTTTCTTACACTCAGCCTTGTTTCCCACTGCAGCCACTCTCAATTCTTTCTGCATACAACCACTAGATTCACTGTGAAAAACAGATTGCCTTACTATTACCTGAATCTCTTTGTTAAATATAATATAATACAATATAATATATCTAGAATGGGCAATGGTGTAGGACTTTAGCAATTGTATATGGCTCTAAGGCATTCTTTCTGCATACAACCACTAGATTCACTGTGGAAAACAGATTGCCTTACTATTACCTGAATCTCTTTGTTAAATATAATATAATATAAAATAATATAATATATATAGAATGAGCAATGGTGTAGGACTTTGGCAATTGTATATGGCTCTAAGGCATGTGTCTTGCACTCAAAGTCTCCCTCTGACTCCATCTTATTATTCTATTTTCTATTCATACTTATTCATCTCTTTATTCCTTGCTTTTTGCATATATGCAAAAGTGTCATTAGAATCATTTACTTCAAATTCTTTCGGAAATGTTATTGGGTAATTTATTAATTATTCATTCTTTTAGGTCTAGCTCCAATGTTGCCAACTCTGTGAACCTTTTCTGCTCTCCTCCAGGGAGTCACTCATACCCCTTTATGCCACTGAATTATTTCATACATGCCTCTATTAAAGCACTTGCCCCATATTGTTGAGATTATTGGTTCTACTTAACTGTGACAGGAACTCGTCACAGGAACTCTGTCATCACTGTGTTTAGCTCCAACATCTTACACTTTGATGAGTGGGCACACAATAAATATTTGTGGAATAAATGTGTGGCTCCTGTTCTTAGGTAACTAATTATCTACCTCAAAGTGTCATTAGGATCAAATGAAGAGTGAGCAAGTCAAAGGTGCAAGGAGTCCAGTATTTATTGAGCCTTCACTACCTGCAGGTGCTGTTCTAGTTGCTGGAGAGGGATGAACAACATAGGTTTCTTCAGGCCTCTTGGAGCTTATAGGCCATCAGGGAAGAAAGACAAAATATATACACAAATACCATATTACTTCAGTTGGCATGGCTAGGACAAGAACCAGGTCTAACTCCGAAGTCTGTACCTTAACAATTGCATAGCAATTTTTACAAGCAAAATCATTCATAATTTAGTGGGAAATAATCCCTGATTCTAAATGCCAAAAATAAAGCTGTACTTAAAGGAGTACATAATTAATGAATTCATGCCCAACACACTTCCAAAAGCAAATTGAAAGATGTCTTCAATTATAAGAGACACCATTGTTTCAATAAATTCTCCATGATAAAAATAAATTACCACATAAAATGATTCTTTCAATGATAACATCACAAATTTTTAAGTGTTAAAAATGTTGAAACAGAGCATGTCTTAAGATTAAAGAAATACTGAAATGACTTTAATTATAAAGTGTTCAAATCTGCAAGAAAGAAGTACAGAGTGCTATGGAGGCATAGAATAAATGACCCTTATCCAGTTGTGGGGAAGGGTCAGGAAAGTCATTCTCACTGAATGCTACATTTAGGCTGGAATCAGACTGTAAGGGAAGCAAGTATTGGCACTGTTGCCAATGTGGGAAGATGCACCATTAGCAGAATCAATGACAACTCCATAATGGGCATTAGCAGCAGCTGCACTAGAGCTTATGTATGGAAGAGGAAACAAAAGTGGAAAACATGAACCTACTTGTATCTGAGTACACAGTATCCTGAGGGATCCCTCAGTGTTATTTAAGGAGGTTTGGATATGTGACCCCAAGCTCTGGAAATGCCAGTTAATTTGGCCATTAATCTGAGATCATCTGTGTTCAAGGGCTGGTGAATCCTGGGACCCAGGGTTATCCCAAGACTCCAATATTTCACTTGGGTCCTTTTCTATTTGTTGGCTGGTCTGAGAAAGGGAAAGAGTGAAAAAGAGAAATTTTAAAGCTAGGTTTCCAGGGGAGACCTCACATGTCAGCAGGTTCCATGATGACTCCCCTGCTGCAAAACCAGCAAGTTTTTATTAGTGATTTTCAAAAGGGGAGGGAGTGTACAAATAGGGTGTGGGTCACAGAGATCAAATGCTTCACAAGGTAATAAAATATCACGAGGCAAATGGAGGCAGGGCGAGATCACAGGAAGGGGTGAAATTAAAATTGCTAATGAAGTTTCGGGCACGGGTTGTCACTGATAACATCTTATCAGGAGACAGGGTTTGAGAGCAGAAAACTGGTCTGATCAAAATTTATTAGGTGAGAATTTCCTTATCCTAATAGGCCTGGGAGCGCTACAGGAGACCAGGGCTTATTTCATCCCTTATCTGCAACCGTAAAAGACAGATGTTCCCAAAGCAGCCATTTCAGAGGCCTCCCCTTAGGAATGCATTCTCTTTCTCAGGGATGTTCCTTGCTGAGAAAAAGAATTCAGAGGCAATATTTCTCCTATTTGCTTTTGAAAAAAGAGAAATATGACTCTGTTCTGCCCAGCCTACAGGCAGCCAGACTTTAAGGTTATCTCCCTTGTTCCCTGAAAATCGCTGTTATCCTGTTCTTAAGGTGCCCAGATTTCATATTGTTCAAATACACATGCTCTACAAACAATTTGTGCAGTTAACACAATCATCAGAGGGTCCTGAGGCAACATTCATCCTCCACTTACAAAGATGACGGGATTAAGAGATTTAAGACAGGCATAGGAAATCACAAAAGTATTGATTGGGGAAGTGATAAGTGTCTGTGAAATCTTCATATTTATGTTCAGAGATTGCAGTAAAGACAGGCATAATAAATTATAAAAGATTAATTTGGGGAATTAATAAATGTCTATGAAATTTTCACAATTTATATTCTTCTGCAATGGCTTCAGCTGGTCCCTCTGTTCGGGGTCCCTGACTTCCTGCAACACATCAAGGTATATTTACCAACACCATTATATTCTAAGACTTAAAGGAGGTTATTCTAGGCTCTTCGCAAAGAATCTCAATTTTCACAATGAGACTTTGATACTAAGAGTGGGGAGACTGGCCTAATGTCTAATAGATGGAAATTTTAATTTTGAAAATTCATTAGTAGTTAGACATGTTCATTTTAAAGTGCATTAATTTTATGGATACCAGGCATCAGCCTAAATTGCTTTAGTTATGTTCAACTTTACTCTTTCAAACCCTTTTATACAAACCTGTGCCTATTCTCCTTCAAATATATAATAGTTTCCCCCAAACCACAGGGATTTGGGTCCAGAAGAATTCCCTTAACATAACTTAAAATCAATAAACTAAAGCCATAGAAGAAGAATAGACTTGGGGAAACAGTGTCATAGCCAAATCTGTAAGAAACCTAACACATACTTTCACATTTGTAAAACAATATACTAAGATATTAGCCATGCATTTTATACACCTAAATTAACAATAACATGAATTATACCTTCGCATGCTAGAAGTTTTCAGGAGCTCCCTCTCTTGCCACCTCTTTTCTTCAGTATTAACGACATGCTCACAAGTTACTTTTGTTTTGTTACAGAAAACAAATACTTCAAAGCATCTCTTTTTAAATTTATCTGTGTCTACATCTCAATGACCATCGTCTTTTCAATTTTGTGACTCAGAATTGGCCCTGTAGCCCCACCTGCTGCCTCCAGGTCTCTCCAGTTTCCAGGCCCAGTCCTTAGCTCACTGAGGCCTCAGTCAGTTACCCCTTTTCTTCCTCCTAAGGGGTACTGGGGAGCTTTCCAATCTTTCAGTATCTTTCCCAGTTGTTATAAAAACTTGTGTTTCCTCTCCGCCATCAGTTTTACTTCCTTTTTAAATATTCCCAACTTCCAGTTGCCTTTTCTTCTCAACTCAGATTACTCACAATTCAAATGCAAATAAATTCAAAATCTTTTGATTGACAAAAGGAACTACAAAGTAACTGCATCTCACTTCAAATCTTTATTGGAATCTCATGTTTAGGAAGGGATTATTGTATTTCATTCAATCTTGCTACATGTTTGCTGTGCAGGCACTAAATATATGTATTGTTAAATATTCCTGTCCAAATTTAGATCTTTCCTGAACATCTTCACTTTTGACAGTCTCCGGTTTCATTTAGAAAAAGACATAGATGTGGCATGCTCTAGAACAGAAAGTTAAGAAATCCTGGGAGAAAAAATATATGGTAGTATAAAAGTAGAAAGTTGCCATTAGATGTAGGGGCCCAGGTTTCACATCTGTAATAAATCTCTATCTACTGTACAAACTATATTCTAAAAAATTAGAGCACTTAATAACATGCATTAAACTCCACTACCCAAAATAAGAACAATGTAAAAATAGTTTTAATATAAAATAGAAATTGAACAAAATAGTTGATAAATGTATCTGGGTTTAAATTTCTTTAGATTTTGTCTTTAAAAATCCTACCCCATTAAAAAGTGGTCAAAGGACATGAACAGACACTTCTCAAAAGAAGGCATACATGCAGCCAACAAACATGAAAAAAAGCTCAACATCACTGATCATTAGAGAAATGCAAACCAAAACTACAATGAGATACCATCTCACGCCAGTCAGAATGGCAATTATTAAAAAGTCAAAAAACAACAGATCCTGGCAAGGTTGCAGAGAAAAGGAATGCTTTTACGCTTTTGGTGGGGATGTAAATTAGTTCAACCATTGTGGAAGACAGTGTGGTGATTCCTCAAAGATTCAGAACCAAAAATATCATTTAACCCAGCAATCTCATTACTGGGTATATACCCAAAGGAATATAAATTGTTCTATTATAAAGATACATGCACACATATGTTCACTGCAGCACTATTCACAATAGCAAAGACATGAAATCAACCCAAATGCCCATGAATGATAGGCTGGATAAAGAAAATGTACATATGCACCATGGAATACTATGGAACCATGAAAAGGAATGAGATCATGCCCTTCACAGGGATAAGGATGGAGCTAGAAGCCATTATCCTCAGCAAACTAACACAGGAACAGAAAACCAAACACTGCCTGTTCTCACTTATAAGTGGGAGATGAACAATGAGAACACATGGACACAGGAAGGGGAACAATACACACTGGGGCCTGTAGAGAGGGTGGGAAAGGGGGAACATCAGGAAAAATAGCTAATGCATGCCAGGCTTAATACCTAGGTGATGGATTGATAGGTGCAGTAAACCGCCATAGCACACATTTACCTATGTAAGAAACCCACACATCCTGCACGTGTACCCCAGAACTTTAAATAAAAATAAAAATAAAAATCTTGATATCAATCTTCACAAGCATTTCATAAAATTTAGGAAGTTATTTACATATGGAAAAATATCATTTCTGTTGACTTATATTATGATGTCTAAGATAATTCATGTATAAAATATTTTTTTCTGTTTGACAGTAGATATGAAGACATGTAAAAAGCAGGAGGAAGCTCTCAGGAAAACTACATTTCAGAAATTAATTCCATGTTCTAATAACAGATTAAAAAAATGAAAATGATGTTAACTTTGAATGTCAAGAGTTCACAGTAAACTTACTAAACTTCTTATTAAAATCTTCACACATCTAAAGCAGTAATATAATTCACACCTCTCTATTCTCACCAATTAAAACAAAAAAACACTATGCTTATTTTAAAGGCTTTGCTTTTTTTCCCCAAATTGTTTTAGGAAATGATCATCCTGTGTTTCAAATTATCTTAATTAGAACTACTAAGTCGGTCTTCTCTGAAAATAAATCTCTTTTGTCTACTTATCAAAATCTATTTGTTTTTTCTTTGCGGTTATACTTTCCAGAGAAAGTAAAGAACATTAATCCAAATCCTTTACAGTCTAAGAATTCTGTTTAACAAAATATCAGTGAAAATTTAACACCATAAAAAAATGAAGATTATACAAATCAAAGGGAACTTGATATTTTCACAAATTGTAAGTGATTTTTAATATATCTATTTAAGGTTATTTGGCCAAGTTATGTGTGTTTACTAGGATTTGTTTCTTTATATATTAGGAAATATAGAAAACCATGCTCTGACCAACCTCTAGGAATGTCTCCTACCTCACATTCCTACAGGACTGGGGAACAAAATTTAATAGATCTCCTGGGTCTATGTTAAAAGGAGTATCACATTTCTCCTTAAGGATCTTTCAATGACAACAATGAAATTTATTGTAGTTGTTATAATTAGTCACCTCCTAATTTTTGAAACTGAATTCTCTTCTCACACTTTTCTGATTTTCCTGCTTCCAGGCCAGCCAGATCCTTCAGGCCTACATTGCCTGTACTGACTCCCATCCCCTGTTCTTTCCCCCTAGATGTAGGTGTTTCTCAAAGCTCACCCACTATACTCCATTCTCAGAGTCTAGACCCATTGTCATATCTCAGCTACCACTTTTTTATGCAGATAATTCTCAAATCTGTGTCTTCAGCTCATGATCTTTTTACTGAACATGTCTTCCTGGCTACCTTCCATGGGTTTTCACTGAGATCTTGCCCACACACTTGAAGCCCAACACAATTATGACCTTTTGACTTTTCCTTTTCTGCTCATGGTAGTTCATTTCTCATTATTTTATCCATCAAGTCTCAAACTTCTGTCTCCCTTGCCTGCAGCTTCTCTTTCACTTCCTTAATCCAACCTGTCATTAATTTCTATTCATCCTTCAAGAGTTCCCCCATCTATACCTCTCTTTTAATTTCTATACCTACCATATCCATTTGGGCTGTAATCATAGTAGCTAAACTGCTTCAATAACCTCCTACTTGACCATCTGATTTTAGTTTCTCACACATTACAATCAGTCCTGCTCTCCACTATAACATGAATCTCCCTAAAATGTTTTACTCCTTAGTTGTGTTTCCAAGTCTTACTTCCAGTACTATTCAACAGGAAGAAGCACCTGCCTTATTCATATCTATCTAATCCCCAATCTTCTAATCTGTCCCATCTCGTTTCCTTGGAATGCTCTTTCCATACCCTTTGCCTAAATATGAATTACCTTTCAAGGGCCACCTCAGATTGTACCTCCTCCATGGTCTTTTCTCAAAATACTGTGACTTTTCATTCTTGGAACATACTGCACTAACAGTCTGCCCTCTCCTATAGCAGCTCAGTATTGTAAAGCAGAGAAGCACTCAACCAGGCACCATACCCCACCCACAGGTCTAAGCACAACTCTGCTATTAAGATGCCTTAGGATGCCCATTACAAGTCATTTTACCTCTCCACCTTTGGATTCTCACTGAAAAAAAAGAACAAAGTGGGAAGGACTAAAAGAGATCTCAGCTTTAAGGATGCAGTGACCCAACTACCTTATGATACTTGAATGTCATTGTAAATTGAACATTTTCAATAAACCTTGTCTCCAGAAATGGACTGTAAAGTTCCTTGGAAAGCAGCAATGTTTTCTACTTGTTGATGCATGGTTCCTAATACCATACTTTGCATTTTCTAGGCCCCTAAGAAATATTTTGCACATTGCTGGGTAAGAAACCTGCTGAAGGTAGCAAGCTTCCTGAATTAAAAGAACCCAAATTAGAACCCTTTGATGTTCATTTTTAGGTTTGATGTTTAAGTGTACACCAAGCCACCAAGGAACAATTTTCCTCAAAGTCTTTTGGAAAAGTAATTATAAATAACTAAATCCAGATTCACCTTTGATGGAGAAAACGATGAGAAATATGCTACCATCAGCAGAAAAGGAAAAGTCAGAAGGGAACGTCAGTTTTAAGGGGAAGGTGATAATTGTGTGGGGCTTCAAGTAAGCAGATGATATCTAACTGGAAACCTTTGGAAAGTAGCCAGAAAGGCATCTTATATTCGCTGAAGAGATCACAAGCTAAGGATCACAAGGACTCTACTGTAGGAAAACTGAATTTTAACCTGGTTTTCTGACATTGAATAGCCGTATACATTAACTTCTAATGTGGTCTTGTCTGAGAAATCATGACTGAAAATTCTTGCCATGCTTACTAAGACACGGTGTAAATGGTAAAATACTGTAAAATGTAAAGTTATTGTTATTGTTTCATAACTCCAAATGGCACCCTGTACTTAATCACAGGTCTACAAATGCTCACTTCATCTACCCAGCCCTCCTGCTATGAAAGGTTGTTTGATTGTACTCGTTCATTATCGGTGAAATCATGTAAAGATACATATTTCTAAACACAAGAACTCTGCTCCAAGAGAGAAACAAGTGCAGTCTTCTGCATGGAGAAGCTTTTCTATTAGAATAGGATGAAAAGATCATACCTTAAGCCAGGAAAATTTGAATTTTCACGCTCTTCTGAGATACAGATGCTGATGTTTTGGGGCATTTTAATTTTTGCCAAGACAACCAAATCATTGAATTTTGGAAAGACAACTGTATAACATGGTTTTAAAAATCAATTTGTTCTAACAGACTATTTATTTCTTTTCCCTCAAAGGAATTACATGCATGGGTTATTTCATGACATATAAGAAAACATCCCTCATTTTTATGATGTATATGGCACCACTTGTGACTTTGGTGCTCATGTCTTAAAGACTATAACGTGCTCATAAAAATAAATCAGATGTTTCTGCAGAGCCATGTAATGTTGCTGCCATCTGCTTACCCCCAGTACCTAATGAG
Source organism: Mandrillus leucophaeus (assembly GCF_000951045.1). Classification (NCBI taxonomy): domain Eukaryota; kingdom Metazoa; phylum Chordata; class Mammalia; order Primates; family Cercopithecidae; genus Mandrillus; species Mandrillus leucophaeus. The sequence continues at coordinate 10,287 of NW_012109552.1, read as the reverse complement.
GCATGAGACAGGCTCTGAGCACAATCAAGTTGTTTACTTTCCTCTGGCCAAAAAAGAACTACAAAAAGGTATTAGAGTTTATATTCAGCTATATCATAGACAAAATGGACACAGCAGGGTGGGGAGAGGAAAGAAAGTTCTTCAACATTAAGATGCTTGCAAGTTTTTTCTATCTAACAAGACAAAAAAAAGTGAGGATGAACAAGAACAAATTTGAGCAATGGTGCTATCAATAGCATCAAGATGAAGAACAGAATATGTGTCAGAAGCAGCTAAAGATGCTATCCTCATGTCTCTGGGATCCTCTTAGTCATCCAAAAGCAGGCTTTTCTCTTAAAATGAAAGGGAAAACAGTCCTAGGAAAGAAAAGAATTGCCTCTTAATAGACGGCACAAAAAAAGATAGGAATCCTGTTATGCATACAACTCTAGCTTTGGAAATGTCTTCTTTAAAATTAAAACACTTAAAGCTTGGTTTTGCAAGAAAAATGTCAACTCCGGCAGCAATAACATTTCCATTGTTCATAATTTAAAATATTCTGGTAATTTTGGGGAACATTTAAGGAGAAAATAAGACTATTCTGGTAAAACTTTTACATGTTTATATTGAAAAAGATCATTTATTAGCAACCTTGGTGATAATGCAAACCTCTCCCCCTTCCAGATCTTCAGGAGCAGCAAGAGCAGACCAAATGAGGAAGAGGCTGACACAATGGTGGATGGTCTATTGCTCACAAAAGCACCTGCTGAGCTTCTCCCAATTCTGGATTCCTGCCATGCAGCAAAGGTGAAGAGTCAAGCAAGCAAGACCACATGGCTTCATAAACATTTGATTTAGTCATAGTAGTTGTATCCCTGCTGGTTAGTGAAACAAGCTTATATAGTGTCCAAATTTCTCTTAAACATATCAGTATCTCCCTTTATTTACCTTTCAATTTATTTTTGATGCAGCCCCCAACGCAACCCCAGTCACTTCCCTAAGAGAGTTCAGAAAAACCTCACATAGTTCCACTCTTGAAATACTTTTATTCCTCTGGTGAGGTTTTGCTTACTGAACTAATCATGTTTTAACTCTGATAGACACTGCCAGTTTTCCAAACTGGTTGTACCAACTCCCATACGCAACATGACAGCTGCAGTTGCTCAACCTTCTTGTTAACAGTCTTATCAGTATTTTCAGTCTTTATAATTTTAGCCACTCTGATGTCTGTATAGGGGTACCTTGTTGTGCTGTGTCATCTCCCTAGTAACTGATGATGTTGAGCACCTTTCTACATGCTATGGCTTTTGGATAGCCACTTTTGGGAAATGCTCAAACATTTTGCCCATTTTTTTTTATGGAGCTATTTTTTCCTTATAGATTTCTAGGAGTTATTTACATATTCTAGATACAAGTCTTACGTTTAATATATACACACTCCAGATATCTCCTCTCAGTCTAAGACTTGCCTTAGAGAAAATACATCTTTTCCTCACCTATCACAAAGTTTGTGGCTTAAAACTCTATAATAATAAACAGATTAACAGGCGAAAAGCATACAAATTTATTTAATGTAAGTTTTATGTGACACAGAGGCCTTCAAAAATGAAGTTCCAAAGAAACAGAAAACTGCATATATTTTATGCTAATTCTGATGAAAAAGTGAATAGTTGTGGAGAAACATGATTGGACAAAAAGAGGTATAATCTCACAGTAATTAACTGGGGAGAACATAGTAATGCTGGTTTGTTTAGATTATTTTCCATGTCTCTGTAGTCCTTAGAGCTAAGAATATTCTTTTCCTCTGAGTGTAAGAAGGACTCCCCCTTGAATGAGGATTTTACAATCTATTTTTAGGGGAAGGTCAGTCAGATTTTACAGCCTCCTTCAGGTAGAAGGGGCAAGGGGAATTCCTCCTAGTTCCTATAGACTGCTTCTGCTGTTTCCTCAAATCCCAAAGTGTCTTATTTTTGGATAGCATGTCCTGAACCCCATCGACTTCAATAGATGTTTTATCATAGTGAGGTCAAATTTATCAATTATTTCTTTTAGGAATTATGCTTTTTTATGTCTTGTTTAAGAATTGTCTGCTTACCTCAAGGTCATGAATATATTCTCCTATATTTTCTTCTAGAAGCGTTACTTTTCTCTCCTTTTAGATTTAGTTCTATCATTCAGCTAGCCATAATTTGTGCATGGTATCCATTAGATAAACAAAGTTTGATTTTTATTTTCCATATAGATATCTAATTGATTCAACTTTAGTTATTGAAAATGCTTTCTTTTACCCACTGAATTTCAGTGATTTGTTTGTCATAAGTTAGTTGATTGTGTGTATGTGTATCTGTTTTTGGACTGTTTTGTTCCGTTGATAAAGAAGAGTCCAAAGTTGGTAAACAACTAGGAATAGATTCTGTTTGACATATCTACTCAGGATAAATCTATTATATAGCTGACAATTCCACTCTTTTGTCATGAACATACCCAAGAGAAATGGTATTTATGTCCACCAAAAAGATATGTACAAAACTATTCATTAAATCTTTACTCACAATAGTAAAAAATATACAACCCAAATATTCATCAATAGAATAGGTAAATTATAATATATTCATACAATGAAAAGCAATTTTTAAAAGCTGCATAGCAGATGCACATTATTGCATATCAATAAAAAAGAATAAGTGAACAAACTCTATAGGAAACAATCTAATAATCTAATATAAAAACAGGTGAGAGTCCACATGTCCTCACTCATAAGTGACAGTTGAACAATGAGAACACATGGACACAGGAAGGGGAACATCACACACCAGGGCCTGTTGGGGAGTGGGGGGAAAGGGGAGGGAAAACATTAGGACAAATACTCAATGCATGCAGGGCTTAAAACCTAGATGATGGGTTGATAGGTGCGGCAAACCACCATGGCACATGTATACCTATGTAACAAACCTTCACATTCTGCACACGTATCTCAGCACTTAAAAGTAAAATTTTAAAAAATGAAATGTGTTACTTTTAAATAGAAAATATGGAAAGCTACACAATATTTTAAAAGTTAATATTCAAAAAACTGCTTAAAAAATAGGTGAAAGATTTGAGTACACATTTCTCACAAAAAAAGACATACAAATGACAAACAGGTATATGAAAAGATGCTTAACATCATTAATCATCAGGAAAACACAAATTAAAGCACAGTGAAATGGCATCTTACCCCAGTTAAAATGGCTTTTATCCGAAAGACAGGCAATAACAAATGCTAGTGAAGATGTGGAGAAAAGGGAACCGTCATACACTGTTGGTGAGAATGTAAATTAGTACAGCCACTATGGAGAACAGTTTGGAGGTTCCTCAAAAAACTAAAAATAGAGCTACCATATGATCTAGCAATTAAATTTTACTGCTGGGTATACACCCAAAAGAAAGGAAATCAGTATATGACAGATATCTGCACTCCCAAGTTTATTGCAGCACTATTCACAATAGCTAAGATTTGGAAGCAACCTAAGTGTCCATCAACAGGCAAATGGATAAAGAAAATGTCATGCATATACACAATGGAGTACTATTCAGCCATAAAAAACAATGAGCTTCTGTCATTTGCAACAAAATGAACAGAACTGAATGAACGTCGTAATGTTAAGTGAAATAAGCCAAGAACAGAAAGGCAAACGTCACGTGTTCTCACTTATTTGTGGGAGCTAAAAATTAAACCAATTGAACTCATAGAGATAGAGGGTAGAATGATGGTAAACAGAGGCTGGGAAAGGTAGTGGAGAGGTATGGAGAAGTGGGGATGGTTAATGGGTACAAAAATATAGTTAGAATGAATAAGATCTAGTATTTGATAGCACAACAGGGTGACTGCAGTTGACAATAATTTATTGTACATTTTAAAATAACAAAAAGTATAGCTGGAACATTTCTAACACAAAGAAAGGATAAATGATTAAGGTGATGGATATCCCATGTACCCAGATGTGATTATTACACATTCTATACCTGTATTAAAATACCCCACGTACCCCATAAATATATGTACCCACTATGTACCTACAAAAATTAAAAATAAATTTTAAAAGATTTGCTGGGAAGATGGTTGAATAGGAACAGCTCCGGTCTGCAGTTCCCAGCAAGATCGACACAGAAGTTGGGTGATTTCTGCATTTCCAACTGGATACCCATTTTACCTTATTGGGACTGGTTGGACAGTGGGTTCAGCCCATGGAGGGTGAGCTGAAGCAGAGTGGGGCATCACTTCACTGAGGAAGCACAAGGGTTTGGGGGATCTCCCTTCCCCAGGCAAGGGAAGCCATGAGAGACTGTACCAGGAAGAATAGTGCACTGTGGCCCAGAGACTGCACTTTTCCCACAGTCTTGTCAACCAGCAGACCAGGAGATTCCCTCTGGTGCCTACTCCACCAGGGCCCTGGGTTTCAAGCACAAAACTGTGCAGCCGTTTGGGCAGACACTGAGCTAGCTGTAAGAGTTTTTTGTTTTGTGTGTGTATGTGTGTGGTTTTTTTTTTTTTTTTTCCCATACCCCAGTGGCACCTGGAACACCAGCAAAAACAGAACCATTCACTCCCCTGGAAAAAGGACTGAAGCCAGGGAGCCAAGTGGCCTGGCTCAGCAGGTCCCACCCCCATGTAGCCCAGCAAGCTAAGATCCACTGGTGTGAAACTCTCGCTGCTAGAACAGCAGGCTGAGTTCTACCTGGGGTGCTGGAGCTTGCTGTGGGGAGGGACACCCATCATTGCTGAGGCTTGAGTAGGCAGTTTTACCCTCACAGTGTAAACAAAGCCACCAGGAAGTTCAAACTGGGCAGAGCCCACCTCAGCAGAGCAAGGCCACTGCAGCCAGACTGACTCTCTAGATTCCTCCTCTCTGGGCAGGGCATCTCTGAAGAAAAGGCAGCAGCCCCAGTCAGAGACTTATAGATATCACCCCCATTTCCCTGGGACAGGACACCTGGGGGAAGGGGCAGCTGTGGGCACAGCTTCAGCAGACTTAAACATCCCTACCTGACAGCTCTGAAGAGAGCAGTAGATCTCTCAGCATGGTGTTTGAGCTCTGATAAGGGACAGACTGGCTCTACAAGTGTGTCCCTGAACCCTGGGTATCCTGACTGGGAGACATCTCCCAGTAGGCCAATAGACACCTCATACACAAGAGCTCTGGCTGGCATCTGGCAGGAGCCCCTCTGGAACAAAGCTTCCAGAGGAAGGAACAGGCAGCAATCTTTGCTGTTCTGCAGCCTCTGCTGGAGATACCCAGGCAAACAGGGTCTGGAGTGGACCTCTAGTGAACGCCAGCAGACCTGCAGCACAGGAACCTGACTGTTAGAAGAAAAACTAACAAACAGAAAAGAATAACATCAACATCACCAAAAAAAGATGTCCACTCAGAGACCCCATCCAAAGGTCACCAATGTGAGAGACCAAAGATAGATAAATCCACGAAGCAGGGCGGAGCCAGATGGCCGAATAGGAACAGCTCCAGTCTCCAACTCCCAGCGCGAGCGACACAGATGACCAGTGATTTCTGCATTTTTAACTGAGGTACTGGGTTCATCTCATTAGGGAGTGCCGGACAGTCGGTGCTGGTCAGCTGCTGCAGCCCGACCAGCGAGAGCTGAAGCAGGGTGAGGCAT
>NW_012109552.1:0-433 GCF_000951045.1 Mandrillus leucophaeus | reverse complement strand
AAAAAAAGTCAACATTTAACCCTATGCAAAAAGATCCTTAATACTTGCAAATATTTGTCTTATAAATCCCATAGCTTCTCATGACCATTCAATTAATAAATGAAGTTGGTCCTTTATATTTCTGATATCTTCCTGCATTATAATTTTAAGAGTTTAAGACTTCATCCATTAACCCTGGGAAAACAAGCATGAATATATCACATGAAGCTGAAGTGCGAGAATCACCGGAGCCCTGAGGGCTGCAGTGAACTGTGATCATGATTGTGCCACTGCACTCCTGGGCAACAAAGTGAGACCTTGTCTCAAAAAAAAAACCAAAAACAAAACAAGTTATACAAAATAATTCATATTTTTACTTTTAAGACTTATTAGTGCTTGTACTTGAGGTCTTTAGTTAATTGGTGTGAATTTTGCATTCAAGGTTAAAAAAAAA
>NW_012109551.1:0-1135 GCF_000951045.1 Mandrillus leucophaeus | reverse complement strand
TGGAGTGCAGTGGCGCAATCTCAGCTCACTGCAAGCTCCGCCTCCCGGGTTTACGCCATTCTCCTGCCTCAGCCTCCCGAGTAGCTAGGACTACAGGCGCCCGCCACCACGCCTGGCTAATTTGTTTGTATTTTTAGTAGAGAAGGGGTTTCACTGTGTTAGCCAGGATGGTCTCGATCTCCTGACCTCGTGATTCGCCTGTCTCGGCCTTCCAAAGTGCTGGCATTACAGGCGTGAGCCACCGCACCCAGCCAACTTCTTTTCTTAGAATAAATTCTTAGGAATGAAATACCTAGTTTTCCCTTCACCCCCAAATTCTGAAAACTCTCTCTTCCTCTCTTTATTCCTATAACCTCTTGCTTTTTCAGTCTTTTTGCTTATCCCCTTGCCTTCTCTAATATAACTGATCTCTGCATTGGCTTTTACAGTGGTCGTTAAGATACTGTAAAGCTCTCTTGCTGTTAAATCCCAGCTTGACCTCACTATCTCTTAGGTGGCCCAACATTGCACAGTGCATTGTGAGGGCTGCTTCTTGCTCTCATTTCTTAACCCTTCCCCTCATCACAGTGTCTACTTCCTTCATTCCACTTCACTCGTTTGCTAAGGTTAAAGTCTGCCAGTGATCTCTCTGTAAGTCCAAAGGTTTTTTTCTCTATTTTTATCTTCCCATTGGAGCTCCTGTCCTGAAGTGACTTTCCTCCTATAGTCACTTTCTTCAGGCCTTTCTCCTTCCTTTTCTGTCCCTACTCAAGGATTATCTCTCATAAAACTTTCTCTAAGGGTTGGGATATGCCTACCTCTTTTGAGTCCACAGACAACCCAGGCATATCTCATCCCTTAACTATAGTTTGCCCCATTTTAAGTTGTTTAACCCTCTTTTGAATGAAGATGAATTTGAAGGGGGAAAAGTAAAAAGTTGCAGGTAAACAATATTGAGAAGCCTCTACTTATAGTTTCAGAATAAACTCTTGAGATAAATTCAACAATCACAGGCCATACTATATTAGTAACAGAAGAGCTACAAAGTGAGGTCCATAGATCAGCAGCATCAGTGTCACCTGGGAGCTTGTTAGAAATTCTGAGTTGTGGCCGGGCGCGGTGGCTCAAGCCTGTAATCCCAGCACTTTGGGAGGCC
>NW_012109550.1:0-1321 GCF_000951045.1 Mandrillus leucophaeus | reverse complement strand
TCCCAGCACTTTGGGAGGCCGAGGTGGGTGGATCATGAGGTCAGGAGTTCAAGACCAGCCTGGCCAAGATGGTGAAACCCGGTCTCCACTAAAAATGCAAAAATTAGCCAGGCATAGTGGCGGATGCCTGTAATCCCAGCTACTCGGGAGGCTGAGGCAGAGAATTGCTTGAACCCGGAAGGTGGAGGTTGCAGTGAGCCAAGATCACGCCACTGCACTCCAGCCTAGGTAACAGATCGAGACTGCCTCTAGAAAAAAAAAGATGAGTTTTGTGTCAAGCTTCAGTGCTATCAAGATTGCCTAGAGCTTATTCCCTAGGCCAAGAATATTCACATCACTATGCCCTATCAAGAGATAGGCTCAAGAGAGTTTGAAACCAAAAAGAGAAAGATAAAAGGCCCAAAGAGGTTTAGATAAAGGAAGATATACCCTGGATGAATTAAGGGAGGGCGCTCCCTTTTTCCCTTTGTATAACTTATCAAAGATTGGAGGGTAGATTTAGGAGCAGCGAATTGAAAGGCACAACCAAGTTTTGAATTTCAAGACGGGGTTTCTGTCTCCAGAGAGGGCAACTCCATTCTTCTTGTCCTCAGGCTTCTCCAGTTCTCCAACAATGATTCCAGGCTACAAACTGCTGCTTCACAGAGAGAAGACAGCGGGCTGTTAGTGAGAGACTTCTTATTCAGAACCTTGTACGAGGCTCATTTATCCCTAATGAGAGTAGGGAGAAAAATACACCCTGCAAAGATGGTGCCTTCTTTTATACCCATTGCATTACTTGAAATTTCATCTTTCAAGCAAATGAAACAAAAGCCCGGGTTTCTTGTGCTTGTCTAGAAGCTTGCTGGTGTCTTCAGCTACTTGATGAATGTGAAGAGAAACATCAAGAAGGAAATTATTAGTCTACCAAGAAACTTCTTGTGAAAAAAGTAGTCATGCTTTTATTTATTTATTTATTTATTTTTGTTTTCTTAGATTTGCTGTCTTAGGGCAAATGAAGTACTTCGTAAGCAAACCTGAGATTCAGCAGACTTTTCAGGGCTTTGTAAGTTCTGACATTGCAATGCTTTCCACGAGATGATGGATGACAAGAAGCTTGTCATCTTTGCAGAGCTGTTTCAGTTTTCTCATTCTTGCAACTTCAAGGGCTACTAATTGGTTGAAGCAGCACATGAGCCTATAATGATTGAGTTCAAAGTTTTTTCAGATTCGCTTCCTTGTCTCCAAAAAAAAAGAAAGCGGTTTGGTCAGAAAGTGATCTACTCACTATAAATCTAAGCACAGTGAGTGACTTTCCTCTCCATGGCCTAAACTAAGTAAA
>NW_012109549.1:0-1266 GCF_000951045.1 Mandrillus leucophaeus | reverse complement strand
ACAGGCGTGAGCCACTACGCCTGGCCTGCATTCTATATTCATGTGGTTCATTATTGACTTTTTATGATTCATATTTTTCAGTAGACTAAATATTTCTCTTGCTTTAAATTATACTCCTGTTATTATAGTAAACTTTTAATGCTCAATCAGCTTAGGAATATTTCAAATATTAATCTATTATTTTGCATTATTCCAGGGAGAAAATGTGTAATTAAAAGAAGATACCGATATGTTGAAAAAAATGGAATTTTTGGTACTGTGCTGTGTTTACTTATTATATGTAGCTCATACTTCATAGAAGCTGTTATTTTGCTTTTGAATAAATTTTATATTTCAATATTTTAAAAGAAAGCCCCACTAAAACTTAATTATATTTTTAAAGAAAATTTATTATTTTATTTATTGTTTTTTGGCTTAAACTTGCTGCTTTCCTTTGCTTTTTATATAAAAATCATTGTTAAAATGCATAAGTACATTGAGGAATGTAAATTTTTTTTGTTTTTGAAATGAAAGGCCTCACATATTTACTACTGAACCTAGCCAACCAATGCGTTCATAACAGATGCAGAGAGAAAAAATATATTCCCAACAAAACATGTCAAACTCTCCAGATAGTGGTGACATTTTCACCTTGATATGGTAACATGATTGTGACTTTCAGACAGCATAAATATGTTTGCCATCTCATGTGCAGTTCCTTATAGACCCAGCTTGGTTCTTCTCCATTGTCTCCTTTTGGTTTTATTTTATTAATAAAATCCTGATTTTATTAGCAGTTTTCATCTGAATCCACTGGGGAACGGCACAATTTTGCTTTTGTTTCTTGGCCAGCAATTGCTTAATCCCAAAAGTCTTGTGAGAAGACATGGCGAGAAGCAGAGTCAAGCACACACCATGATGGCGGAGAAAGGAAGACAAGCGAGGAATATCAGTTCTTAATCAGACTATTATTTGCTAATTTTTTTGGTAATACTTAATTTTTAAAATTAGCATAAATTTGTAACTCATTCTGCCAGAGGTTTATAATTATACTAATAATGGCTGATTTTCATTGAGTCAGTTTACTGTTTATCAGTGACTATTCTAGGCACTTGTATTAGTCTGTTCTCATGCTGCTAATGAAGACATACCCCAGACTGGCCAAGTGCAGTGGCTCACGCCTGTAATCCCTGCACTTTGTGAGGCCGAGGTGGGCAGATCACAAGGTCAGGAGATCAAGAACATCCTGGCTAACACAGTGAAACCCCCTCTCTACTAAAAATACAA
>NW_012109548.1:0-1089 GCF_000951045.1 Mandrillus leucophaeus | reverse complement strand
TTTTGAGACAGGGTCTTCCTCTGTGGCCCAGGCTGGAGTGCAGTGGTGCAAACACAGTTCACAGCTCACTGCAGCCTTGACCTGGGTCATGTGATTCTCGTGCTTCAGCCTTCCGACTAGCTGGGACTACAGGTTATACCCAGCTAATCTTTTTTTTTTTTTTTTTTTTTTTTTTTGTTAAAACAGGGTCTCACTTTGTTGCCCAGGCTTGACATTCTTCTTTTTGTTTGTTTGAGACATGGTCTCCCTCTAGCCCAAGCTGGACTGCAATGGTGTGATCTCTGCTCATTGCAACCTCCGCCTCCCAGGTTCAAGTGATTCTCCTGCCTCAGCCTCCCAAGTAGCTGGGATTACAGGCACTTGCCACCACGCCTGGCTAATTTTTTGTATTTTGAGTGGAGACAGGGTTTCATCATATTGGCCAGGCTGGTCTCAAACTCCTTACCTCAAGTGATCCACCCATCTCAGCCTCACAAAGTGCTGGGATTACAGGCATGAGCCACTGCACCCGGCCTGAACATTCTTAAAGTAATCACATTTGCCCAAAAATTATGCCTCAGGAAAGAGTGAGTTGCTTTATATTCAAGTCTTCACATATGCTTATTATGCGCAGTTCTCTCAGTGAGTTCATTGTCGTCTACAAAGTATTAGTGGGAAAAGCATACTAGCCTAAAAAGTTCTCAGTTAATGATAGTTTTAAATGTTCATACATAGATTTTACCTGGGACATTTTGTTGAAGACTAAGATGAGAGGTGATGTGGCAAAGGAATTTATTCCACACTTCATAATTATCCCCTCGGGATATGACTCCAGGGTTGCATGGTTTAGCAATGTATCACACCCATGACACTTTTTTTTTTTTTTTTTTTTTTGAGACAGAGTCTCGCTCTGTCGCCAGGCTGGGGTGCAGTGGCTGGATCTCAGCTCACTGCAACCTCTGCCTCCCAGGTTCAAGCGATTCTCCTGCCTCAGCCTCCCGAGTAGCTGGGGTTACAGGCTCCTGCCACTATGCCTGTAACCCCTGATTTGACTCTACTGTCTTTTGGAAAGCATTCTTTCCAAAAGACAGTAGAGTCAAATCAGGGGTT
>NW_012109547.1:0-1563 GCF_000951045.1 Mandrillus leucophaeus | reverse complement strand
GTCAAGTATGTTAGGCGCACCATCAGTTTGTTCAATCACCTGTCAGTTTTACTCTATAGCAAAGGCAGTGTCCAAAAAGAGAATATAAACCAAAAACCAAATAAACTGAAGAATTGTTGCTACCAAGAAAACTTACAACACTTTAGATCAAGCTTGTCCAACCTGAGGCCTATAGGCCACATGCTGCCCACGATGGCTTTGAATGTGGCGCAACGCAATTTAGAAACGTCTTAAACCATTAAATTGTTTTTGCAATTTTGGTTTTTTTAGCTCATCTGCTATTGTTAGTGTTAGTGTATTTTATGGGTAACCCAAGATAATTCTTCTTCTTCCAATGTGGGCGAGGGAAGCCAAGAGATGGGACAGCACTGCTTCAGATAACTCACATAATAAACCCGTTCCCTCTGTTAGCAAAAGTAAGATGTTCTTTTAAACAGTTCTTTCCACTGTAAAAGTGATGGAACTTTCCTGGTACACTGTAACCCAGATATCTTTTACAGAAGTCAGCAGTGTCTTAACAGAAAGTTAGGAATTTTCACTTAAACTATTACTATCTCATTGTGCAAAATCTTTTTTTAAAATTATATACTTTTTATTGTGGTAAATATGTAAAAAACAATTTGCCATTTTAATATGCATAATTTAGTGGCATTAATTACATTCACAATGTCATGCAACCATCACCGCCTCCAAAAATTTTCAGCACACCAAAGAGAAACTCTCTACCCATTAAGCAATAACTTACAATTCCTCACTGTCTCTCGCCCCCGGTAATAAAGATCTACTTTCTCTCTGTGAATTTCTCTATTCTAGGTGTCTCATGTAAGTGGAATCATTTTTGTCCTTTTGTATCTGGCTTATTTCACTTAGCATAGTGTTTTAAATGTTTATCTATATTGCAGCATGTATCAGAGCTTCATTTGTTTGTGTGGCAGCCTATTTTGTCATTTTTTACTATAACTCCACAAAACTTTAACAATGAAAATGATTCTCTTTTTCCACATAGTGATCAACAGACAATCCTCAGTAAGGAATACTGTAAAGCAGTATAGATATCAGTATTTTATGGGTAACCCAAGATAATTCTTCTTCTTCCAATGTGGGCGAGGGAAGCCAAGAGATGGGACAGCACTGCTTCAGATAACTCACATAATAAACCCGTTCCCTCTGTTAGCAAAAGTAAGATGTTCTTTTAAACAGTTCTTTCCACTGTAAAAGTGATGGAACTTTCCTGGTACACTGTAACCCAGATATCTTTTACAGAAAAGTCACTGTAAAAGATCAGAGTCACTAATGATGTTGTGTTACTGTTGGGTTGACGAATAACCACCAGCAGGATTGCCTGACAGTTAGCCAGCCTTGTCAATCAGCAGCAGCAACTCTAATAACTACTAAAATGTTTGAAGTAATAATAGTATAAATAATATTTTGTGACATCTGAAGTAACTCTGAGATATAAAAATTGTACATATTTCTTATTGGACACAAAATTACAGGTACTACTAATGCTACTACTGTTGTTTGTTGCCAAATTCATGATTTAAAGAATCATTAAATTTAAAA
>NW_012109546.1:0-1414 GCF_000951045.1 Mandrillus leucophaeus | reverse complement strand
CCGTGCCCGCCCTGTACTGTACTCCCCCCTCCCCCCACCAAGATGGAGTTTAGCCCTGGTTACCCAGGCTGGAGTGCAATGGCATGACCTCGTCTCACTGCAACCTCCACCTCTCGGGTTCAAGCGATTCTCCTGCCTCAGCCTCCTGAGTAGCTGGGATTATAGGCGCCTGCCACCATGCCTGGCTCATTTTTTTTTAAGTAGAGACCGGGTTTCGCCATGTTGGCCAGGCTGGTCTTGTACTCCTTACCTCAGGCGATCCATCCACCTCAGCCTCCCAAAGTACTGGGATTACAAGCGTGAGCCACCGTGTTCGGCCTGTACTATAATATGACTTTGAACACAGTAGTTTTGTTTGCAGCACAGTGGGTTTGTTTACACCAGCATCACCACAAATGGCTATGAAATACTAGACAATAGGAATTTTTTAGCTCCGTTATAATTTTTTTTTTTTTAAACAGGGTCTCGCTCTGTGGCCAAGGCAGCAGTGCAGTGGTGCGATCTTGGCTAACTGCAGCCTCTGCCTCCTGGGTTCAAGTGATCCTCATGCAGTCTCCCTAGTAATTGTGACTACAGGCGCGTGCCACTATGCCTGACTTGTGTGTGTGTTTGTGTGTTCAGAGGTGGGGTTTTGCCACGTTGCCTAGTTTGGTCTCCATCCCTTGGACTGAAGTGATTTGCCCACCTTGGCCTCCCAAAGTGCTGGGGTTACTGGTGTGAGCCATTGTGCCTGGCTCTGTTATAATCTTATGGGACTACCGTTGTATATGTGATCCATTGTTGACTGAAACGTCACTGTATGGGGCATGTTGACTGAAACATCACTGTATGGGGCATGACTGTACTTACGTTTTGAAAGATTCTCTTGCTAACAATACATACTAGAATTAATTTTTTTTTTTTTTCTTGAGTTGGAGTCTCGCTCTGTCGCCCAGGCTGGAGTTCAGTGGCGCAATCTCAGCTCACTGCAAGCTCCACCTCCCGTGTCATCGCCATTCTCCCGCCTCAGCCTCCCGAGTAACTGGGACTACAGGTGCCCGCCACACGCCCGGCTAATTTTTTTGGTATTTTTAGTAGAGACGGGGTTTCACTGTGTTAGCCAGCATGGTCTCCATCTCCTGACCTTGTGATCCACCTGCCTTGGCCTCCCAGAGTGCTGGGATTTCAGGTGTGAGCCACCGTGCCCAGCCAGTATATACTAGAATTTTTAAAAATCTTGTGTGTTTCTTATGATTACAACATCTGTCTATTAAATTCTTTATGTTTGAAATGCCTGGTGTGGTTCCCATTTTCCCACTTGGGTCCTGTTAATCTTTTAAGCCTAGTTCTCCAGCCTTCTCTTAAAGTCTATGAGCCACCCAACATATTCCAAAAACTGCCTTTTACCAGAGTTAGACAGCCCTAACTGGTACAC
>NW_012109544.1:0-1448 GCF_000951045.1 Mandrillus leucophaeus | reverse complement strand
TTTTTTTTTTTTTTTTAAGTGACAAGGACTTACTCTGTCACCCAGGCTAGAGTCCAGTAATGTGATCATCACTACAGCCTCAACTTCTTGGGCTCAAGCAATTCTCCCACCTCAGCCTCCAAAATAGCTGAGACCACCATTTTAATTTTTAGTAGAGACAAGGTTTCTCTATGCTTCCCAAGCTGGTCTCAAACTCCTGAGCCAAGCAATCCTTCCGCCTCTGCCTCCCAGTGTTGGGATTACAAGCGTGAGCCATCTTATTCGGACAGGGCCTAATTTTGAAACAAGCCAGGAATAAAGACTCAGCTACAGAATCCTCCTGTTTTGGGGGAGTCATGAACAATTAATCCAAAACCACCAGGTAGGAGTCAAGATGATGCCAGCTGGGCTTTCAGACAAGAAATTACTCAAGAGAGCTATCAGAACAAGACACACAGACACCCTCCTGTACCACTCCCATATTTCCCATACCAAGTTTTTCTTATAAAATCTCTTCACTGAGCCCAAAAAGCTGAAAAGAGTCTTTTAAAGGCATGAGTCTGGCCACATCCCAACTGTTAGCATTTGATTAATAAACCTGCTCTCTGTAGGCCAGGCGCAGTGGTTCACATCTGTAATCTCAGCACTTTGGGAGGCTGAAGTGGGTGGATCACTTGAGGCCAGGAGTTTGAGACTAGCCTGGCCAACATGGTGAAACCCTGTCCGTACTAAAAATACAAAAATTGGCTGGGCGCAGTGGCTCATGCCTGTAATTCCAGCACTTTGGGAGGCCGAGGCAGGCGGATTACCTGAGGTCAGGAGTTCGAGACCAGCCTGGGCAACATAGTGAAGCCCCCATCTCAATTAAAAATACAAAACTTAGTCGGGTGTGGTGGCACACGCCTGTAATCCCAGCTACTCGGGAGGCTGAGGCAGGAGAATCACTTGAACCCAGGAGGTGGAGGTTGCAGTGAGCCAAGATCGCACCACCATACTCCAGCCTGGTGACAGAGTGAGACTCTGTCTCAAAAAAAAAAAAAAAAGAAAGAAAGAAAGAAAGAAAGAAAATAAAAGAAAATAAAAGAAAAAAGAAAACTAGTGTTGATGAGGCTGTAGAGGAATTAAAACTCTCACATGGCTGGGTGTAGTGGCTCACGCCTATAATCCCAGCACTATGGGAGGCTGAGGTGAGAGGATCACTTGAGCCCAAGTGCTCGAGACCAGTCTGGGCAACATAGTGAGACCCCCATCTCTACAAAAAATAAAAATTAAAAATTAGCCAAGCATGACAGCTGAGATTATTCTGGTGGTTACTCTTTAATTATTAAGACCTATTCTTATGTTTATTTTTTCTGTCAATTCCTTAAACTTTCAAAATTGATATTATCCCCCTTTACCAAATAAATTCCTCAGTATTAATTTATCAAGTTACCTCTCCCGGCCGGGCGTGGTGGCTCACGCCTGTAATC
>NW_012109543.1:0-1302 GCF_000951045.1 Mandrillus leucophaeus | reverse complement strand
CAGGATGGTCTCGATCTCCTGACCTCGTGATCAGCCCACCTCGGCCTCCCAAAGTGCTGGGATTACAGTCGTGAGCCACTGTGCCCGGCTGAGGTTTTTCTAAAGTGCTGTTTATGTGGCTGTTGGGCAAGTCACTTAACTTAATGGAACTGTTATGAAGAGTCAATGAGTGAATCCCTGTAAGTCTGTTGGCCCAGTTCCTGGCACATGCTGAATACTCAGGAATAGCTGGTATTATGATTAGCACTAGTGTCTAAGCATTCCTTAAACTCCAAAAGGTTAAGAAAATCTGTCTCTACCTCAGATCTGTTGAAGTAATATTTTTATAACAGATATTGTTAAGCATTTATGATGTAGATGGTCGAAAGATATAGATTATCCTCCTTTCTCAAGCAAAAAGAGAAATACCCAGTGCCAGTATTCTGAGTGTTTTCTGATAATATGTATAAAAAGCATCAGAACTGATGGTCATGTTCTAATTTTCTGGTCCTTGAACCACAGTATTGTTTCTCTCTATTTCCCTAGAGCACATGGAAAGTTAGGATATGGGTAGAACACAAGCAAGTATTTAGTCCTTCTCTTTTTTTTTTTTGGTCAAATATATTTATTTTTTTTTTTTTTTTTTTTTTTTTTTTTTTTTTTGTAAATATGAGGTCTCACGATATTGCCCAGGCTGGTCCTAAACTGGCTCAAGCAATCCTTCTGCCTCAGTCTCCCAAAGTGCTGAGATTACAGGTGCAAGCCATGGCACTGACCCTGATAAAAATCTTAGAAACAGTACTATCAAGTTTTACTTTTCTGTTATGAGAAAAAGAAGACTCAGTATAATGTCTAAATAACTAAAATTAATGTACATGAATGAAAGGA
The DNA here is from genome assembly GCF_000951045.1 of Mandrillus leucophaeus. NCBI lineage: Eukaryota > Metazoa > Chordata > Mammalia > Primates > Cercopithecidae > Mandrillus > Mandrillus leucophaeus. Next base: position 435 of record NW_012109543.1, on the reverse strand, counting down.
TGAATCTTTCATGATTGGACTACTATTTTCAGAAAATAGAAAAATGTGATTATTCAAAAACTTATATTGTAATTAATATTCTCTAGACTGGTAATTATAAATCAAGACTGTATTTAGGTAGCACCATCTATTTAATATGAGAATCAGATCATAAAAATTTTAACATTGATATGCATGATAATAACTGCCCTTTGAGTTTAGGATTCATAGGAAAGTCTGTGGTTTGGTGTATACCCTGGAACTTCAGGTCATATAACAAGCTGACAATATGAAAAATTACTTTCTAGAAAAATACTTTGGATGTCTTTTTGGTGCTATTGTCCTCAGTTTCATTTCCCTTGAATATTTTCTGGTGGATTTTTTCATAATATAGTGTAGCTACTAAGAACACACAAAGTAACCAAAGACTTTGGGGCCATTTCTTCAGAGGTTTTT
>NW_012109542.1:0-1768 GCF_000951045.1 Mandrillus leucophaeus | reverse complement strand
ATGATCACGCGGGAGACGGCACAGAGACGGGTGACAGGTGTGACCACACAGGAGACGGCACAGAGACAGGTGACAGGTGTGACCATGCAGGGAGATGGCACAGAGACAGGTGACAGGCGTGACACCATGTGGGAGACGGTGCAGAGGCAGGTGGCAGGCGTGACCGCACGGGGAGGCGTGGTATGCACAGCAGCCAAGGGCAGGTTGCACACCCTACGGGGGACCGGCCCCAGCGAGAGGCACAAAGCATTTAAAGGCAACTTTGAACCCATACGCGGGGAGGGCTTCGCTTCTAAATTCTTTCCTTTGGGTGAAGCAGTGGGAGGAAAGAGGGGTTGGTTTTCTGGAAACTTGGCTCCCGTTTGTCATTCCCTTATCAGCCACTGAGTTCATCTTTTCTCCACTTCAACCCCAGTGCTCGCCTGTCACAGGTCCCAAAGTTACCAGGCTGCCATCAGCCTTGGCCCTCGTTCCCACCCAGCTCACTGTCTGTCTCCGCTTCTTCCCCTGGGCATCGCCCCAGTGCCTCCACGTGATGTCAAGGGGCTGGTCACCTTTTCGTAACCTGCTTGTAGGACGCACTGGGTAACACCGAGCGTATAGACGCTCTTCCCCAGTCTATGCCCCAGGTTAAAGATGTCGTCATCCTTGTGATGTCGTTCTTATGATGTCATCCTTGTGACGTCATCCTGTGTGATGTCATCCTGTGAAACAGGCATGTCATAGTGCCATGGACAGGCGCCACTGCTTGCGGGGGTCTGAGGATGCCGCGGTTTGCCTGCAGGCTGCTTTTGCTGCCTGTTGCCCCCTCTTCTCCCTCCCCCTCCTCCCCCAGCAGTGTGCATTTTCCCATCTATTGTCAGAAGCGGGAAACGCAGGCACCAGGTGAGCCCTCCTCCCCCCGCAGTGTGCATTTTCCCATCTATTGTCAGAAGCGGGAAACGCAGGCACCAGGTGAGGCATCACAAGCGCAGACTTTTCCTTAGTAACTGGCAAGAAGCTGATTCCGAGTTTGCTTTGCATACAAATGTTTGCTTGTTGGACGGTGACATAAATATCAACAAGAAGCAGCTTTAAAAAGATCGCTTTAGTTGGAGGGAATTTTTGAGGTTTCCCAGTATTCATCAGCTCTGAGGCCTGAGCTTAGCTCCACGCACGCCCCGTGACACGTGGCCCCCCCGGTACTGCAGGAGCCACACCTCGGGAACGCAGCTTTTCGCAGAGACACGCGGTAGGAAGCCCGGGTGCGTTTAGATGCCCACCAGATATTTTCTTTTTTCCTTTATTATTATTTTTTTTTTGAGACAGAGTCTTGCTCTGTTGCCCAGGCTGGAGTGCAGTGACGCGATCTCGGCTCACTGCAAGCTCCGCCTCCCAGGTTCACGCCATTCTCCTGCCTCAGCCTCCTGAGTAGCTGGGACTACAGGTGCCCGCCGCCGCTAATTGTGTGTGTGTGTGTGTTTTCAGTAGAGACGGGGTTTCACCGTGTTAGCCAGGATGGCCTCAGTCTCCTGACCGCGTGATCTGCTCGCCTCAGCCTCCCACAGTGCTGGGATGACAGGTGTGAGCCGCCGCGTCCGGCCGCCCCACAGAGCTTTTCAAAGGGAGCAAGCCTTGCCGATCAGGTGGCACGCTGCTGCCAAGTGGGCTGGGCTTTGGGGCTGGGCTTTGGGTCTGGGCTTTCCTAGCGGGAGCAGCAGGGCCAGGTGGAGCCCACGGGGATGGCGCAGGACCCACCTGCCAGCCTGGCCTGCAGCTCCCAGTGACA
>NW_012109541.1:1060493-1085744 GCF_000951045.1 Mandrillus leucophaeus | reverse complement strand
AAAAAAATCTTAATACATATTATTTTCCCATCTTTTAGTTTTTAATATTTTTCTTAAAAATGCAAGGTCATTCTTATTCCTAATCCTTTTGATATGATCCATTTTTTCCCTCTCTGGAACCCTTTGGCATCTTTATCATGATGTTCTGAAGTTTCACAATGATTAAATTTGATGTAGATCTTTTTTTCATTTATCATTTTGGATGCTCACTGGGTTTTAAAGTCTGGAGACTCAAATGTTTAACCTCTTTTCTTTTTTGTCATTGTTGCTCACCCTTGTCCTCTGAGCCTCATCTCTCTCCTTTCAGAGTCTGGTTAAGCTTCTTCAGAGAACAATCCTCAGGTATCCTGAAAGGTGCTTGATTTTGAAGGGTGGCATTTAGGACCCTTTGTTCTAACTGTTCCTTCTCCAAACTGAAAACAAACAAGACAGGTGTGATAGTGTACAGCTGGTAGTCCCAGCTACTCGGTCTTTGGAAGACCGGGGTGGGCGAGAGGATCATTTGAACGCAGGAATTCAAATCCAGCCTGAGCAACATAGTGAGACCCCATCTCTGAAACCAAACAAAGCCAACAGCCATCCAGCCATCCTACTGTTTACAGTCTCCTGCTTTACTGCCAATTTCAGTAGTATCTCCACTTGCAGAGTATTAACCTCAAATTCCTTAGTCTTTTCAGTCTACCAGGCAAATTAGCTTGCCTCTCACTGCTAGCCTGTCCCACTTACATCCAACCCCATCCCTGTGAAGCACATTCCCTGTTGAATCATTTATCACTATGTATTGTGTTCTAGTCCTCATCCGTTGCGGTTTGGGGTTTATGGATTCAATTCTTCTGGCTTCCCTAACATTAGAGCTTCCCTTTTTCTGCTTTTTGTTCCTCCTCTTCTTTACTGGTGAATTTTATGGAAGAAAGAAGTCAGAATTGTCTTCATTACCACAAAGATGTGTTTAAGCATTGTAGCAGTTCAGTAATGAAATGACCTATCCCTCAAAATAAAAAGCATCAGCATTGGAAATATTCAGTAGAGACTTGGTTGTTCTTTCTTTCAGGAATACTAAAGAAGAGATGTCTGGAATGGGGGCAGGGGTAAACTAAATGACTCACTTAAGATCTTTTTCAAGTATACAAGTTTATAACATCTGTACTATTCTACCATGGGCTGAAAGGAAGCAGAAATCATTAAATAATTAAGATTATGAGCCTTAAAATCAAGTAGCTTCCATGTGAATTCCAGCTGTATTTTAATTTCTTTAGTTTCAATTTCCTATTCCGTAGAATGGGGACTACCTATTGTATATGATTGTTATGAAATTAACACAGTAAATGTGGTTTAATATAAACACATAATCTTTGTTAATTAATTCCAATAATTATGTGTTTAAATAAAGCTGTGACTGGGAATTAATATTTTCCACACTAATAACATTTTCGAATTGTTGCCGCCTAGGACCAAGTTGAAGGAATCTATTGTATTGTCTCTTGGTTGTGGTATTTATATTCTTTGACCTATGCTAGATCTGGCCTGGGGTGGTGGGGGCACATCATTCTATACTGCTTCTACTCAGCAGACATCACCTTTGTCTTTCGAAAATGGAGGAAAATATGGGCTTGTAATCAAACAGAGATTATTTTGTATTAATCCAAACACAAAACCACACAAGAAGTTACAATATTCAATTCCCACGGTGACAACTCTTTAATTTGTACTAAAAGTGAAATATGATTCCCACCCTGTGAAAAGAATTTAGTTTTATCACTTTTCAGCCAAATTAGGCAAGCGAATATTATTTCTAGTAAAGAGTAGATGGACTTGCATAAATAAAATAGTGTGAAATTTGTATAAATATTGGGTGCTACACTTGTACTTGCAAAGAGCCCCACTTCTTAAGTAGCTTTATTACGCTTACATTTTTATATTAACAATTTCATCACGAAAGTCTTCTTATAAATAATGCAGACAGATTCTAGGATAGGCTCCTTTATACCAATTCTCTGTTTAATTCAAATTAATAAGACATTGCTGCATGCATTCCACAGGGGACATTTGGCTCATCAGAATAAGATGTGTTATGCTGCAGGAATATTGGACCTCCCGATCTTTGAAGAGCTCCTCCTTATCCCATTGCTGGATGTAGTAGAGATTCAGAGGCATAGAACCACATGTTGACTTGTTCATCCAGAGTGTCCACTGAGGGTAGAGTTGGATTTTAGTGGCTACTATGGGCTGCAGCAATGACACTCCCCAAAAGCAGACTCCACTATTCCAACCCCTGCATGCTAGCAAAAGGACGTGAAGGTCAAGTGATTGGTCCTGATTAAAATACGTGACATAGTTTGGATATTTGTCCCCTCAAAGTCTCCTGTAGAAATTTGATCCCCAGTGTTGGAGGCGGGGCCTAGTTGGAGGCATTTGGGTCATGGAGGCGGATCTCTCATGAATGGCTGGGTGCCATTCTCTTGGAATCGAGCTCTTGCTCAATCAGTTTCCACAAGAACTGATTGCTAAAAAGCACCTGGTAGCTTCCTCCTCTTTCTCTCCTCCTTCCTCCCTCTTGCCATGTGATGCCTGCTCCCCTTCACCTTCCATCATGAGTGGAAATGTCCTGAAACCCTCCCCAGAAGGAGATGCTGGCACCATGCTTCTTGTACAGCCTGCAATACTGTGAACCAAATAAATATCTTGTTTTTAAATAAATAACCCAGCCTCAGGTGTCCCTTTATTGCAACACAAACAGACTATCTGTGTTGCCATTGGCTTGTTCCCATTGGCTTGCCCCAGGCTGCTCCTGGGGAGGGGTCTCCTTGTTGCTGCACATGGGCAGGAAAGCCCAGCTGGCATGTGAACAGTCAACAACCCTGGGAGCAAAAGTTGCTGAACTCAGAGGGCTCATGTCACCTTTTTTGTGGCATCCTGCTTCCTTTGACACGTGTTCCCTATAAGAAACTTGGGAAACATATCCCACCTGAATGAACTCTGGCCACAAGATACCCAAATGTACCTCACTAATGACGAGAAGGCGGCAATGATGCAGATTAACTGAAATGTCAAATGGTGATAGTCTCAACTTTGAAGTCCTTAGGCTACCCATGGTTTTGAACTGGGACCCCCTAGGTAGGGATGTTTCTTCCCTCCCTTCCTTCTTCTCATTCCTCCTTGTCCTGGGGTTTGCCAGCTATCATGGGGTCTGCAGAATCTTGGTGACTGAAGGGACCTCACAGATCATTTCCCCACCTCCCTCAGACTCGGAGGTCCTGTCTAGAGCCACCCTGATCTGTCCTTAGGTAGATGACATTTGATGAAAAAAAAAAAATTGGCTCTTTTAAATAAGAGTACCACTTGCCGACAGTTAAGTCTCCAAAGATGACAGATCCATGATGTTTTACCATACAAGCACTGTGACTCCTTTCAGAGGTTTGATAAAAGCATCCCTTTCAAATAGCCTTTTTGAGGTTTTCTAACTAACTATAAGGTCCATTTTTCTCTTCTCTGTCTAGTATGATAAGTTCTTTTGATTCCCCTCCCTAAAGGTCAGAAGTTCTTCTCTCCCTTATGTGAGTGTCACGAAGCCCCTCCTCCCCTGCTGATCACAAAGCAATTCTCAGGATGGGTCTAAGGCTGAACTTGTGCTGAAAGGAAAGCCTGTCATTTTGATGTGTTAGAAAACAGGTGTGTGGTGGTCACCTAATTCTGAGCTGGTGGACACTCCTTCCTTCTTGCAATGCGGTTCTTATCAAAGAGCATGGACTAATTTTTAAATTCTATGTGTGGTCTTTTTCTCTGTAATAATTTGGTGTGGCTTTGATAGGATCTAGAACAACACAAACCCTGGGAACGGCAGAGATGGTCAGCAGGATTGGGACTGAGTGAGCAAATGCTTAGACTCCTGCTACCTTGCCTCTTTATCTTCCCAATTATGTCTCTTTTTTACCTCCCTTTCATGGTGAGGGGATGCCTAGGCTAACTGTCCATTGACAGGCTTCATTGTCTCAGAGAGAGCCCATTACCTGAACCTAGCCTTTCTAAAGGCTTTCAGAGCCTTTCTGCTCCTAATATATCTTATATGACTGGTTTGTCCTTAGAAGAGAATAACTTCAGCCGGGCGTGGTGGCTCACGCCTGTAATCCCGGCACTTTGGGAGGCTGAGGTGGGTGGATCACAAGGCCAGGGGTTTGAGACCAGCCTGACCAACCGCGTGAAACCCCATCTCTACTAAAAATACAAAAATTAGCCGGTGTGGTGGCACACAGCTGTAATCCCAGCTAGTCAGGAGGCTGAGGCAGAAGAATCACTTGAACCCAGGAGATGGAGGTTGCAGTGAGCCGAGATTGCACCACTGCACTCCAGCCTAGGCGACAGAGTGAGACTCCATCTCAAAAAAAAGGAGAATAACTTCCCTCATGTGTTGTTTAATTCAAGCTCAAGGACTACAAAGGAAGCACCACATCTCTTCTATTCTTTAAACTGTTTCAGTGCCCCCGTGCTGTATAAATTTGGAATTGTGCCAGTTAGGAGCCCAAACTGTAGTTGGATCCTGGCTGAGATGCCTTGTTGCCCAACTCCAAGGGTCACTGTTCAAACAAAATAGATGTGGGACCCGCTGGGTTTGTGGAACATAGTGGTCCTAGACTCAACTTGGGACCCTGATGCCAGAAACTATGGCTAGGTGAAATCATTATCTCTGTGAGAAGGACAAACTCCTAGTTGTCTTTCTCATACATACCCAAGAGAGGTTGCAAAATCATTTAAAAATATGAAGGAAAAATTGCAGGGGAATTTTCTTGGGTATCTGTATAGTGCTACCAAATACAAAAGACGACATCTTAGATGACCTTATTGAGATGAAAATTTACTATTATTAAAAGTAATGATACCTGCTACTGGGGACATGAGTGTCCGAGTAAGCCTCTGCAACTTCCATTGTCCCCTGAGTTCCAAAGCTACCTTTCTATGAGGCCCCATAAACCTCCATCTATCTTTCCTCTAGGACTGCTAGGAAATATTCTATAGATGGTCTGGAAAAAAAGAGTAAGCTCTTGAGACGTTATCATTAAGCCTTCCATGGGTTAGAAGAGCACACCTGAGATATAATGCGTTTGGAATCATCAGAGCCCTCACCGAAGAAAGTGCTGTACTCTAGTGGCCCACACTGAATGGGGCACTGAGTCCCCACCAAGTCCGTGCACAGAAATCAATGCTTCCACTCCCTGACCTTTACTTTCACAGTAAATTGATATAGATAATAATGAACTAATCCCCATCCCCCAGACCATGGTACATGTTTTGATATTTATTTGGTACTTAGTAAACAACTCTGTGTGTATTAATAAAAAAAGACTTGTCCCTTCCCCTAAAACAAAACAAAAGAAAAAACAAACAAAGCAAAGCAAGGAACCCTTGACAGGCTGATAATATATTACAAGTTCTTAGAATTCAAAATTTTAAATTCAGAGATCTTAGGATCTAAAGAATGAATTTTTTTTAGGGGGGAAGCAAACAAACAAACAAACAAACTATATATATATATGCTTAATTGAAACTATGATAGGGTAAAAGCATATGATAAAAAATGTATTTGAATATTTTGCTTAGATGCATTTTTGCATATTTAGCTAAAAAGATGACAGTATGCATGTAGGTATATAAAGTTGAATATCATATGAATTAAGCTGTTTTAACAAATGCGTTTTAAGTCAGATTTTTAAGCATAAGAAGAGAAATGTAGTTTTGTGTTAGTATGAGGAAAATAAGGCCAACAAAGGAATTATAAACTGGGGTCAGGGTAAAGGTCTGAGAGAGAGGAGAAAAAAAAGAAGCAGCTGTTTTAAATCAGTCCTAACAGCAAAAACCCCATCTAGAAAGACAGAGTTTGAAAAACAGCAACCACAAACGTGAATCTAGTGGGTTTTCTATAATATTTATTCCAAAATTGGGTGATTTTGTATTAAAAACCTGTTAAGCTAGCTGGGCATGGTGGCTCATGCCTGTAATCCCAGCACTTTGGGAGGCTGAGGCAGGTGGATTGCCTGAAGTCAGGAGTTTGAGATCAGCCTGGCCAACACAGTGAAACCCCACCTCTACTAAAAATACAAAGAAAAAAAAAAATTAGCCGGACATGGTGGTGGGCACCTGAAATCCCAGCTACAAGGGAGGCTGAGGCAGAAGAATCACTTGAACCCAGGAGGAGGAGGTCGCAGTGAGCTGAGATCGCGCCATTGCACTCCAGCTGGGCAACAAGAGTGACACTACGTCTTGAAAAAAAAAAAAAGAAGAAAAAAGAAAAAAATACCTGTTAAACTTTGAAAGGTAACTACATTTATGTTGTGTAATAAAACTGGAAACTTAATGCGATTTTTTGGTTTTTCTGTATAAGGATAAGTGATACAAATTCAGATTTCTGCATAAAAATTGACAGAGAAATATGCAATTACCTTATGTAAATGTACATAATATTTCTATTAAACTGTCTTATTTTGACACATTCTGCTTATTTTCTGATATTCTAAAGTGGTTTTTGAAAGTTTGAATTCAGAAAATATTGAAGTAATGGATATTCTGATTTATCCAAAGACCTCTAAAAAATTAGAGTTCTATAGTAATGTCACTGGTAATTAACTAATCTGCTTTTGATAAGTGATAATTCATCAGATAACATATTTAAAATATATGAATTTTGGATTCTGGGTCAAAGAAGAGACTTTCAGTTTAAACCTCAAAAGCCTGAGTTTGCGTGTAATGTTATTTGCTTACAAAGTCTCTCCTTGATCTTCTTGCAAGAAAATGACACACTTTGAACTGGTCTGGCACTGGATGGAAGTACACATATATATAGTACTAGCTGGGCAAATGACTTGGGTTCCTGAAATGCAAATAAAGCATTCCATGACATATTAGTTTCCTGAGGGAATAAGGAAATGTTGCATGCTATATACAAGGAAGTGTTTATGGCTCAGAAAAGGGCGGAACGCATTTTCTTTCTGGAGAACCTTCTAAAAACAAAAGTATGTAGAAAAGGTTAAGCTTAACTCAGTACTTTATTGTTCATACTGATGTTGGTGTTAGCATCTTGGCACTCTTAGGCAAATGAAGAATATAAGTAATTATAAATTACTTAACTTTATATAATGATTCTTATGTAAGACAGAATGTGCTACAATTATAGAATTCCTCAAATTAATGAGGAATGTTGTACTTTTAGAACAGAATTAGAAATATTAACATAAACATAAAATTTAAAAGAAAACATTTGTAGTTTTGACACGGAAATAATCTAGGAACAATTTCAATCCATGTTGCACCCAATCACCCAGTTCCTGGTCTTATTTTGTTTTGTTTTGTTTTTTAACTAAAAGAAACTAAGGATTCTTAAGAGAAACATCTGTCTTTGTTTGGCCCAGAAATGCGCAAGATAGCTTGAATCACCTTGTGCTAGAAAACAAGAAAGCTTTCAAAACTTTCTAAAGTAATATCAAAAAGACGTAAGAACCTACCTAAAAGAAACTACCACTAGCCAAAGTTGTATCATTAAAAATTATAATAAATCTTCCAGTCAACCGAAATCTATTAAACAGCCATGATTCCATAGCAATGAACAAAAAGAAAATAAATAACATGAAGTATTTGAAAAGAAGGTGAAGAAGTTATTACTGCTGAGCTTTGTTATTTATTCGGCGTTATTGGCTCATCTATTGTATAATATATTATATAAACATATCAGTTAAAGGCATTTTCTGACTACAAGTCAGACAAAAGTTATGGAAAGTATTCAAAATTTGATTATATCAGTTTTTAAATGATGCAAAGAATAGGAAGAAATGTGTCCTGTACAGATGTTTTTAGAGATAAATGGAAAGGCCATCACCACCATGATGCACAAAAGGGGGTCACTTCCACTAAAAGAGCAGTAAAAGAAGAGCTCAAGAGGGTGACGAGCAAGGTTATCAACCAAACCTGCTCATGTGAGCTGAAACAAGTGGCAACAGGATAGAACCAATCTTCAGGCAAAAAATGAATGTAAACAAAACAGAATAGGCAAACAAAAGTAAAACAGGTAGAGATGGTTACCCAAGAACCTAAGAAGACTCCTGCAGAAACCAGAGAAACTAACAATGAAGAGAGTCCAGCCTCCAATGAAGCCAAATGAAAAAGAAGTGAAGTTCAATGAGTGTCATAAACCAACTCTCACCGCTGGTCTCCGTATACCTCTTTGTATCAATCCAGAGGTATTTGTGTCCACTCTTCTCTAAATGCAAATTTTTGGTAGCTCTAGGAAAACAATTTAAAGGAGAAGATACCACCTCATTCCATTTTTTAATAAAACATATTTAGGTGGGTGCTTTCTTTGGGTATAAATCTTGTTTTTTAAAGAGGTAAATAACTGTCTTGTTTGTCAACCTAACTTTCCACAGGCTGCACAGGGGCAATTTTAATAGCCTGCAACATTAAATGTAACTAAATAGAAATTTGAAATCACAATCATGAATTCAGCATCACTTAAATATTTTAAATTACCTTTTCCACTCACTTTTAAGTAGAATTGTTCCCCCAAAAGTCTTCTCCTTGTTCATAACTCTCCCATTGAAACTTTGACATCTTAGGTAGTGGTAGTCCAGTTTTTCTTACAACTTGATTGATGTGTTGTGAAAGACTGGAAATTTTTGAGCATGTGGTATGTATGTATTAAGACATAAATTGGAGGGAAATGAGATCTAACAACTTACCAGTATTTTAAAATACTGATATTTACAATCCTCTATTTAAGGCCAATTTGCCTACAAGTTTTAAGATAGAAAGGCACCAGAAAAATTGCTATGGATTATAACCATATGCATTTAAATTTTTTTGGTATTTGTATTAAGAATTGCTTCCACATAGTTATATAACATCTGTGGATTGACCATGGAACAAAGTCTCATTTATAAAAAACAGTTCAATGAAAAGGCATCTAAATCTTTCACGGTGTTATCAGTTTGTCAATTGTTAGAATCAGAAAGATATTCACATATTTTAAAAATCCCAAACACATTGAATGGATCGTCCTGGACAGTAGCTGTAGATTTCTATGGGAAGACAGAAGAATTAGGTACTAGGTATAATGTAAGTCCAAGGAAGTGGACTGAGTGATAACTTCTATCACAGTTGTGGAATTATTAACATAATAACTATAAGTAGACTTTTGCATGTATCATTAGGTCTTGGGAAAGGATCCAGATCCTCCATCTGTCTCTGATAGTAAATAATCTCAATTAATTAGGAAGATATTCATCTTCCTTAATGAGTTTGCATTTTTTTAATCCACAGAAGATTTGGAATTAAGTATAGCACAATTTAAAGGAATCAAAATGATTTATTAATATTTGTGACAAGTAGGGAACTAGAAGATCTTCCTAGGAAAACAGCCCTGATTGTAGCATTTCATCAATTTTCATTGCAATGATTTATTTGTCTACGTCCCCAGGAAACTGTGAGTTCCTTGGGAACAAGAATGGTGTATTTTATCTCAGTATACTCAATACAGTGCCTGGCCCAGAGTCAGTGCCCAGTAACTATGAATGAATAAATGAGGTCCTTAAGGTTGTAATGAGATTTGGTTTCCATCAGCGTCTCCTTCCACAAAGATCAGAGAAAAGTCTGTCCCCTTCCAGTCCTACTTAGCTGCTCCTATTTTTGAACACTCCCTCCTGCAGCCATCTCAGAATGTACTAGAGACAGAGGAAAAGTTTTCTCTGATGTTTTTGATGTTTATTCCAGGGCATGCTCACAGATGGAAAGGGTCAAACTTCTGGGACGCTCCAGAGACACAGCCCTTGACATTCTCTGTGAAAGGATGTGCTATACAAAATGTGCCTGCCAGCAACTGGGCTTGAATGGCACATGGTTGAGGCATGAAGACAGTTTTTCTTTCAGACCCTGCCTAAGCATTTGTTATCAGGAGTCACAGATAAGATATTTCAAACCACTTCCTCATGACTGCCCTTCGAATGTCTGAAAACCATGTGGGCCTTTGATCTAAATATTCCCGCTTTCTTCAATTGTTCCTCATATGATATAGTCTCCAAACCTTTCCTCAGCCTGATTTTCCTGCTCCAGTTCATCCCTGTATTGTTGCAAAAATGCAGAAGCTAGCACAGCATGTGGGATGTAGCCTGACCAAGGTAGGCAGCAGGGGACCCTACTCTGCTTCTGGGCACTGCATTTCCACGGCAGCCAAAAGCCATGATCTGCTTGGTGGTCTTATCATGTTCTTGACTCTCACCATACTTACAGCCAAGTCAATTCCCTGTGTTTTGCTTTATTTTGTTGTTTCTATGATGTTTTAAAACATGATTCTGTAATTCTGTGCTTACGTAGTTGCTATTTTGAACCTAAGGATTTAACTGGTCTACTTGGATCATTATTCCAGCTTAATGTGACATTTTGGAATCATGATTCTACTGTTAAATGTTTTAAATCTCACACTGTTGCCACCTATACTTTTGATAAGCCTATTGCTACATCTTCACTGATTAAAGTATTGACCAAGACAGGTTGAGCAGAGAGCCCAGAGAACACTACTCGCTTTCAGCAAATGATTGGGATTTTTTGTTTTAGTTTTGTTTTTTAGAGATAGAGTCTCGCTTTGCTGCCCAGGCTGGCACAATCATAGTTCAGTGCAGCTTTGAACCTGGGCTCAAGCAATCCTCCTGCCTCAGCCTCTTGAGTAGCTGGAACTACAGGTGTATGACACCACACCTGGCTAATTTTTTATTTTCTGTAGGAACAAGGTCTTGCTATGTTGCTTACTCTGGTCTCCAACTCCTGGCCTCAAGTGATCCTTCTTCCTCAGCTTCCCCAAAGTGCTGGGATTATAGGCATGAGCCACTGTGCATGGCCTTAACAAATATTTATGAATCAAATCATAAATTTGGCTGAGGAAAAGTAGATCATAGTTTTTGCCTATAGTAGCATATTCAGGTGAGCTTGTGCCCTTTCAATTATTTTCATAAGAGAATGTAACATACTTTTCCAAATTACAGTTTTCTTGCCTATATAGAGATTTCCAGGACAACCTTATTATTCCCATTCATTTTTTTCCTCTTCTATTCATTCTTGTTCAACATAGTATTGGGTATTCTTTGGATATGTAAACAAATGGATTTTTAAAGGCAATATTAAATTTATTGTTAAATGTTGGCTTCATTATGAAAGACTAAGAAATAATTATATCATTTTATCTGTATAAATATCTTAAAAACAATTTTGCTAAATTGATTTTTATCCAGACATGTTTTAACACAAATTTTCTCCTGATTAATTAAAACACATGGGCCTAGGGACCCAGAGTGGAAGTGGGGGGTAATATTGACACAGGGGTTCTTCTGCATTCGAGATTTCAGAACCCAAGTGATCAATGCTTCCACATGACCACAATGGCTCTTTTAAAATGAAAGCTAAATGGACACCTACCTACTTAGAGCTCCGGATGCTATTAAACGAAGAGGCAGATAAGCAGAGAAGGAGGGCTAATGGTTGTTAAGAAACTGTTTGGAGTCACTGACTCTGGCTACCATGGGCATATATGGTTATTGCTATATAAGAAGGACAGAGAAAAGTATGGATGGATCCTAAGCGATACAACTATCTGCCTGACTGCAAAAATTAATGAAGACCACTGCACCACTATATCAGAAGGACCTCCAAAGACAAACTCTGACCAGCTCAGACGCTGTCTGAAAACAAAGGCAAGAAGTAGTAGGCAGTGGAAGAGGGAGGCTGTAAATACTGCACACATCATAAATATCTTGTGAAGAGTTACAGATATGACTACTGTAGCCTTTATTTGTGTTCACTTCCTTGTTTCACTATATATTCCAACTAATACTTCTTTTAAAAGTTTTTTGTTGTTTTCCAACCACACTATTGTGTATGGACTATGTTGTTAGTGGTTTACTTTCCAATTTTGTCCATACTTACATTACATGAAGCTAGATTTAAATGGTCACTGGAGGAAAAATGAGTATCACCCAGAGATCTTAGGTTTGGAGCTGAATGTAGAAACTATTGAGATGTTGGGTCATTTCCCTTTGAGGGGGTGGGTAAATTTCCCACTAGATAATGAGTCATGTTAAACAGGAACATTTATTTTAACATGCAAATTTTTACCATAAAGGACAAATGACAAATATAGAAATCACGAAACCAAAGTAGTAAAACAACAACGAATGCTTGCCATTGTGTTGACTGCTCAGCATCCAAGTCTTCTTTCTATTTCAAACCTTGAATAAGGATAAGTCTTGGTGATGGGCAGGGTTCTGTCTACCCCTGTGAAAGGTAAAGAGGGGCATACATTCCATTCCCTATTTGACAGCTAGGAGTAGCACATGGCCTAGCCTTGTCCAATCACACTCTCAGCTGGTACTTTGAATCTGGGCAGGAGTAGCACATGGCCCAGCCTTGTCCAATCACACTCTCAGCTGGTACTTTGAATCTGGGCAGTTATGCAATGATGCAGGCAGCACAGGTTATTTCCTGGGGCAGTGGTGAGTGTCCAGCGGGGTGGAGAGTCTCCAGCAGCCCCAGTACTATGGGAAGAGGTTTCAGTAGCAAATGTTAATCAGAGTTATTTCTGGGTCAGGACTCTTCTGCTTAGATTTATATGATTCCTTACCATTTCCCAAACCTGATTTTCCATATTTCTTTCTTTCTTTTTTTTTTTTTTTTGTATTTTTAGTAGAGACAGGGTTTCACCATATTAGCCAGGATGGGTTTGATCTCCTGACTTCATGATCCGCCCATCTTGGCCTCCCAAAGTGCTGGGATTACAGGTGTGAGCCACGGCGCCCAGCCTGATTTTCCATATTTCTTAGATTCAGTAGGCTAACTATGAATTCTCGTTCTGTTTAAATATGCCCAAATCAGTTTCTCTTCTTTGCAACAAGATTTCTAAACAGTAGATTTTGTGTACACACACAAAGTACACATGACAGGCCTTTGTAGATGCATATTAAATGTTAATTTCTTTTCTTTCTTCTTTCCTTTCCCAGTTGCATTATAGGCCCTTTAGGGGCCTATATGTTCTCACTAACATAAGCATAAAGGTGCTTGTACAAAGAGAGTAGTCAATATTGCCTCTTGTCCAAACTACACACTTAGTAAAGTAGAATTCTCCATTAATTCCTCAAAGATTCTCGACAATAAAATACAAAAAGGGCCAGACGCAGTGGCTCATACCTGTAATCCCAAAATTTTGGAGGCCAAGGAGGGAGGATTGCTTGAGCCCAAGAGTTGGAAACCAGCTTGGGCAACATAATGAGACTCTGTCTCTATTTAGATAAATAAATAAATTAATTAAAGAAACATAAAAGGGCCCTGGCAACCCACAAATAAAATCAAACATACATGGACAACAAATTTTTGAAAAGGGCATCAAGAAGACACAATGGGGAAAGAATAGTCTCTTCAATAAATGGTGCCGGAAAAACTAGATTACCACATGCAAAAGAATGAAATTGAACTCTTGTCTTACACCACACACAACAATCAACTCAAAATAGATAAAGACCTAAATGTAAGACCTGAAACCATAAAGTTTCTAGATGAGAACATAGGGGAAAAGCTTCTTGACGTTGGCTTTGGCAGTGATGTTTTGGATATCACACTAAAAGTTCAGGTTACCAAAACAAAAATAAATAAATGGGGCTCCATCAAATGAAAACCTCTGTGCAGCAAAGGAAACAATCAACAGGATGAAAGAGCAACCTACAGACTGGGAAAAAAATAATTGCAAATCCCATATCTGATGAGGGGTGAATATCCAAAATTTATAAAGAATTCTTACAACTCAGTAGCAGAAAAATGAAGAATCTGATTTATGAAAAATAGGCAATGGACCTGAGCAGATATTTCTCCAAAGAAGAGATAAAATAGCCAACAGGTGTATGAAAAGGTGTGCAACATCACTAATCATAAGGAATGACTTTATACACTCACTAAAGTGATACCTTCCAAAACAGAAGCTATCTAGCCTACATACAAATGTCTTCTTCCACAATTCACACAATACAACCTATTAGAAGCAAATTTCTGGCAGTTTAAGGATAGCCACTCTATCTATCTAATTCTGAAGCCTTCAGATTAAGCTCAAAGCTCCCAGCTACCTAATGAAGAAGAGTTTTAATTATTAAAAAGGACAAGTATATGTCTTTTGATTAAATTTTAATATTGTTACACTGTAGACTAACATGTCATTCTGTTTTGTTTTGGTTTTTTTGGAGACAGAGTCTCGTTCTGTTGCCCAGGCTGGAGTGCAGTGGCGTAATCCCAGCACATTGCAAACTCCGCCTCCCAGGTTCAAGTGATTCTCCTGCCTCAGCTTTCCGAGTAGCTGGGGTTACAGGTGTCGGCCACCACGTCCAGCTAATTTTTGTATTTTTAGTAGAGACAGGGTTTCACCATGTTGGCCAGGCTGATCTCGAACTCCTGACCTCAGGTGATCCACCCGCCTCGGTCTCCCAAAGTGCTGGGATTACAGGCGTGAGCCACTGCGCCTGGCCTATTCTGTTTCAATACCACACAATTGTTAAATCTTATTGTGTTTAAGGACTAAGATATAAAAATTGATGAAATGATAACTTAAATGTCAGTCATTTCATCTGGAGCTGAGGCAAACCCACAAGCTTTCCAGCCTGCAGTTTGGAGCTGTTTGGCCAGCCTAGACCCTCTCTGCCTATCCTGCACTTTGTGTCACTGCAAACGGTGGTTGAAAACGTGGCCCTAATGCTTTTTGACATCTTGATCAGTGGAAGCTGGAGAAACTTTTCAAAAAGTGGCAAGCAAGTCTGCTTGCTAAAAGAGAAATTTCAGCTTATCTCTGAGCCATATCTTTCTTTTCTTTTGCATAAAATCTCTTGAATGGATAATTTAGTTATACAAATGTAAATCAAGAATCTGTGGGCATATCTGAACACAGGACGTGAGCTGCAGACTGTTCTGTTTGGTGATGAAACTATAACTTGTCCATAAGCCTAAGCCATGATTCTGACACTTTACTTTGTGATTTTTTGGGGGGGTGTGTGTGTGTGTGATTATGAATTTAGAGTCTACTGTTGAAAAAGCCTCTCTAGCTGACCTTGTGATGCTGCATATGTTCTGCCTTAAGCAAGTTATTGTCGCTAGTTTCGTTTTTACATGAGATGTACTAAACTGGAGAAACTGGAAGGAAGGATATCCAGAAGGAATCTTTAACTCTTATAGAGGAAAAACAGTCAAGAGAACAGGACCACGTCAACTGCAGCTCCAACTGCTGGACTGTTTGTGGCCTGTCTTAGTTCTGGCAGCAATAGCAAAGTACCGTAGGCTGGGTGGCTTAAACAACAAACATTTATTTCTCTCAGTTCTGGAAATCCGAGAGCAGGGGGATAGGATGGCCAGGTTCTTGTTGAAAGCCCTCTTCCTGGTTTGTAAATGGTGTATTACATGGTAGAGAGACTGAACTCTAGTCTCTCTTCTTCTTATAAAGGCACTAATCTCATACCCTCATGACCTAATCACCTCCCAAAGGCCCCACTCCCTAATAGCATGTCACTGGGGCTTAGGATTTCAACATATGAATATTGGAGGTACACAAATGTGTAGTCCATAATATGTCCTATATCCTATATAAGAGTGAATAATCCAAGACGATTAACACTACACTATTATGTTTTGGTGTCATAGTTTTGATGCCGTCATGATGCAAGACAACACTCCATTGGGTAGGGGTAGGCTTTCCTGTGAAGGAGACATCTCTTCTCCTTGAATAAGAAGAGCCGATCTTAGGACATTAGACTTGAGGAAAGGTAAAAATTAAGCTATTATTTTTCTCTTAAGCTGTCTTAGGTGATCTGGACTGTTAGGCACAGTTGTAGTCAAAAAAATAATTCCTGTTAGTTGGAATAACGTGACCCTTACTCTGTTGAAGCTGGCTGGGCGTAACGCTATGAGGATTCTGAGGTTAAGTTGAGATTAAACTGTGAGGGTTGCCACCTCCCGTAGTTTTTGCAAGATACCTTTCCATTTGGGTACCTGGCCTCAAAAACCACAATATTTTATTAAGTGCTACAGTTTGAACTTAGCTGCGTGATGTAGACTGAGGGGAGGAGGCTGACCCTTAGGCCCGAGTGGAGTTAGCAATGACCATCATCCTTGGAGTTATAGGAGACTTGAATATGAACCCCAAAACATCCCTCTGGATAAGGATTATTTTAAGCTGATTATATAGCATACGCAGGAGAAGCTCTGAAAACAGTATGCTACCCTTTTGTAAGGATAATTTGTATTTTATAAAGGAAATATCCATGTGAGGGTTTCTCTCTCTGTACTGAGGAGAGGATGACTGTAAGTCCTGAGAGACTCATATCCGTGAAGAAGGCACTGACTGAAATCTGCATAACAAATCTTACCCTTGTTTACTATACTTTTCCTGGTCACCTTCCAATAACTTGCCTCTCACACATTATTTGTTTTAACTAAAGATAGTATTTAAGCCCAAATTATAGGCACCTCTTTGAGTTACTCATCCCTGAGTTTCTCTAATGTATATTTATGTGATGTACATGTTAATAAACTTCTATTTGTCTTTCTCTTTTTTTTTTTTTTGTTTGAGATGTAGTTTCGCTCTGTTGCCCAGGATGGAGGGCAGTGGCACCATCTCAGTTCACTGCAAGCTCCGCCTCCCAGGTTCACACCATTCTCCTGCCTCAGCCTCCCGAGTAGCTGGGACTACAGGCGCCCGCCACCACGCCCAGCTAATTTTTTGTATTTTTAGTAGAGACGGGGTTTCACCGTGTTAGCCAGGATGGTCGCAATCTCCTGACCTCGTGATCCACCCACCTCGGCCTCCCAAAGTGCTGGGATTACAGGCCTGAGCCACCGCGCCTGGCCTGTCTTTCTCTTTTTAATCTGTCTTTTGTTACATGGACTTTAGCCAAGAACCTAGGAAGGCAGGAAGAAAAAAAAAGTTTCCTCCCCTACAGAGTTTAGCTGCTCTTGCATCACAGCAATTTCAGAATGTGTATCAGGTGAGGAAACAAGAAAAGAGTACCTTGACCAGGAGTTTGGGGCAGAAGAACCAGGTACAGGAGGCATTGTTGAACATCTGTGAGAAAGAGCTCTGTGTGCGTTCAGAAACAACTGAGGGCAGTTTGTTATTGGAAAGTTTATGCTGGGAAGGTAAATTTTAATTATCAATTGAGCTGCTATATTATATTTTTTAAGTCACCTTGTGGCAGGCAGCCCCAGTATTCATTTATGAGATTTTATTTTTTTCACAAAATAGGATTTCAAACTTTGTGATGTAAACCAAAAACAAAATTCTAAGCCCCCGCAACCGACTGAATGAACCCTCCTCTCAGCCAAGGGCATTCCAAAGAAAACCCGAAAAACTAAAACTAGCTCAGGCCGTGATGGAAAGAGGGAGTCCAGGCATGCCTCTTTCTGCTCTCCTCCCTTTGGAATTCAGGCACAGTCCACCAGCATTAACATTAAAACAGAGATCTTAAGACTGACAAAGAAGACTCCTTGTAGCAATAAGATACTAAATTCCAACCTGACCCGAGTATAGCATCACACGACAGATAGCAGGCCCCGAAAGAAATCAAAGCATTTTACCCCAATACACATTGCTTAGACATGTTTTGAAATGGCCCTGCAAAGCTATCTCTTGCAGGGGAAATCTACATTCTGTAGAGAATCCTCCTGCTTTTCCAGGTCTTTTTCTGATACAGAAGAGATTTCAGTAAGAGTCTGGGACCTTTTAGGGTCTGATAAGAGACATTTACCATATATTCCTCTGAAGCCTATGACCTGGAAGTTTCATCTATGTAACAAGAACCTTGGCTTCCACAACGCTTCCTTGTCTTAACTACAGACATTTCTTTCTGCTGACTTACACTCTTCAGGCAAAGCTTAACCCTTTTAACCAACTGCCAATCAAGAAATCCTTGAATGTACCTATGACCTGTAAGCTCCTGCTTCGAGTTATCCTGCCTTTCCAGATGAAGCCAGTATCTACCTCACATGCACTGATGGCTATCTTATATCTCCCTACGCTGTATGAAACCAAGCTGGAACCCAACCACCTTGGCCACATGTTCTCAGGATCTCTTGAGACTGTGCCTTGGGCCTTGGTCACTTATATTTGGCTTGGAATAAATCCCTTCAAATATTTCATGGAGTTGACTCTTTTTTCCTTGACAGTGATTACTTGTATCTGGAACAATACTAAGTAGTTTTGAAACCGTCTTTGCAAAATTGTAACTGAGGAAATTATGACAGTAAAAGAAATCAGACCTAACCAACTCCATCTTGCTTCTAACCCTCAAGTTGTCCTTGTTCATTCCTGGGCGTAGGGCGAAGTAACTTTGGGAAGGAATTCAGTTCATGGTTTGACTCTAAAACAAAATTGACAACAGCCCTTTTCGGAAAAGACCCCCTTCTTGCCTGGGGTCCAGTCCGCTTTTGCAGGACAAACAAATTCGCTACAAGATTAGAAATTACAACGGAGGGATCATGCAACCTTTGGTTCCAAAAGTCTGAACCTCCCGAAATTGTTCCTGGGGACCTAAGATCAGTGCTTGATACTTGGCAGACCCTGAACTCAATGGATCAGCTGGCACCACCTGGACCCGTAATCTGGCTCAACAGTTCTGCCATCCCCCCCAGGAACAGAAGACAGCAAGAAAACCACATTTTGACCCCCTATGATTCCATCTCCAACCTGACCAAGTCATACTCCCCACTTCCTAAGCCCCTACCCACGAAATTATCTTTAAAAACTCTGATTCCCAATTGCTCAGGGAGACTGATCTGAGTAATAAAAACTCCGGTCTCCCGCACAGCTGGCTCTGTGTAAATTACTCTTTGGCCTTTGCAATTGCCCTGTCTTGATAATCAGCTGTCTAGGCAGCAGGCAAGGTGAACCCATTGGGTAGTTACATTTTTTTTTTCCTCCACTTGTTACTGACATAAAAAAGAATAAGTTATGAGTAAAATTCACGGATCTCTGCATTCTTTGAATGAAATCTGCAAACATGTAATTATTTGTTAGACCTCTGGCTGAGAATAGTACTCACATGAATGTTGTAATGAAGAAACAACTGTATGAATACTAAGTTCATACAAATAGAATATTTATAATATCCCAGACAAGTTTGAGTTTCAGATTCCCTTTAAGTAGAATATATTATAAAAATTGTGAGAGACAAGGATGAATATTCAGACAAGGAAGTTTAAAATTCTTCATGAGAATAAAGCAAATGATAGAAGAAAAAGAATTTATACTGAGATGAATAAAATGTACGTGGGCTAGCTTTTTAAAAAATCGCAATTACTTTCTTATAAGTTTAGAAATAAAACCATTTAATCAAGAGACTTAAAATGGATGTTATTTTAGACACACATAACTTATAAAGAGAATCTGGACTATGAAGTTATAAGCCAAAAAGATACAGAATTTAAAATGATACAGATTTCAATAAATAAGAAATGTAAAAACTAAATTATATAATATAGTAATAATAGTAAAATTTCATTAAGTTTAAATAATAAGTAAAAAATGACAGGGAGAAAAAATATTTGGTAAGAATATACAGAGAAGAACGCAAAAATCTTGTTAGAAAATTTCCACTTATATTTGTGACGCAGGAGGTTATATTGGATTAACCCCTCTCCTCTGACAAGGGTCAAAGATTCTTTGCTTGGCTAAGCTTTAGTCAGGGTCCTGAACCTTCTCTTAGGCCCACCTGTGCACTTCCTTATAAAATTCAGTTTTAGGAAAGAATGCTATTAAGTCATTTTACCAAGAACGTCCATCTTTAATATCTGATCACCCTTGATATATGATCAGGTTTCTTATCCCTCCCCTCACACCACAGGTGATGTTTGATCACCCTGGCCTGTCTTCAGCAAGAATCCTGTTAGGTTGGTTTAGTCAGAATTCCCTTACCCCTGATGTTTCCTGCTAGTAATTTTTTTTCTTATCACAGACCCTCTACCCTGTTTCTTAGCTATAAATTCCCACTTGCCCAGGCTGTATTTGGAATTGAGCCCAATCTTTCATACCACAAGACCCTGTTGCGGTGGTCCCTAAACATATGCTGCTGATCTTAAACAAAGTTTTCCTTACTGTGCTTTAACAAGTATCACTGAACAATCTTTTCTTTAACACAAGAATAACAAAAAAGCCTGTAAAAAGTATTTTTTAAAAAACAGCTTTTGGGGACATCTGAGAACAACTAAGACTGTTGCAATTAATGGTACAAATTCTGAAGTCAAGCGAAATGCATTGAGGTAAACCTCACATTCTTTGTGGGTTGTCCTTTCAAACCATTTTTCAATATGTAAGTGGCCCAGGTGAGACGAAAAGCAGAAGTAAAGGCCTAGAACAGTTAAGGCTCACAAGGCTGGGGAGGCAAAGGTTGGAGTTCAATACTAGTTAGGTACTTGAGGAGCCAAGACTGGAGAAAAGGGAATTGCAGAAAAGTGCGTTTGATATTCTGCAACTTTTTTTCCTCGGGGAATTTAATTATTCCTGAACTTCCAGTGTGAGAATATAAACAATAAAGCAGAAAGTGGAAGCTAAGACGCTAAGAAAGCAAGAAGAACTTGAGATAGTTTCACAGTATTTGAGAGAGACAAATATTGAGTTCAGACATTTCCAAAGACCTCTCATATTTTAGTTCAGTCATTGATTGGATCAAGATGATGTGTACCTTCTCTGTCTTTCAGAAAAAAAAAATCTTCTCTAAAAGAAGATATTATCCAGTGATCTTGTAACTCATCATACACAATGATTGGCATAAAGTAAAAAATTACCAGACATCCCGAGAGACAGGAAAAAAAATGGGGAAATACTAAAGCAGAAACAATGTATGACCTATATATTAGAGTTATAAAGACAGAGGCTTTTAAATAGTAGCAATAGATTTAAGAAAATAGATTTATAAATATAAAAGTTTGCCAGAGAACTGGAATCTATAAAAACGATCCAATGAAAGTTATAGTTGAGAAATACAAATAATCAAAATTAAGATCTCATCAGATGACTGAGGCAACAGGATCACTTGAAGCCAGGAGTTCGAGACCAGCCTGGGCAATATTGTGAGAATTTTTTTTTTAATTTAAAAAAAAGAAAAAAGATTTCATCAGATGATTTAAACAGCACATTAGACAGTAAAAGAAAGGATTATGGAACTGCTAAATAGGAAATATGAAATTAAAAATATGAAAAATAGAAGAAGAGATATATGAAAAATGGTAATAATTCTTACATATGTGTAATTAGATCCCCAAAAGGAAAAGAGAGAGATAAACAATAATTGAAGGGATACTGGCTGAGAAGCTTCCAAAACTGACATAAGATATCAAGTCAAACATTCAAGAATCTCTATAAAACCCAAGCACATCCAGACACACCTTGGCAAAACTGCTTAAAACCAAAGACAAAGAGAAAATGTTAAAAGCATCCAGAGGACAAAACACATTATTTCCAAGCAGAAACACACTGATGAAAGCTAGATGGCAATGGACTGATATTTTTAGCATACCAATCAACTTAGAATTCTATAAGCAGTGCAAACATCTGAAGGTAAAGACATTTTTTTCCAGACAAACAAAATCTGAGTGTTGCCAATACATCCACATTAAAATTGATGTAGCAATCCCTACAAATATTAGGTGATATAAATGAATAAACTAAAATTATGAATTCACAAATGGCAGTTAGCCTTTTTTCAAGTTTAAGAAAGTAAACCTTTGTTAAGG
The DNA here is from genome assembly GCF_000951045.1 of Mandrillus leucophaeus. Lineage (NCBI taxonomy): Eukaryota > Metazoa > Chordata > Mammalia > Primates > Cercopithecidae > Mandrillus > Mandrillus leucophaeus. The sequence goes on along the minus strand of NW_012109541.1, from coordinate 1,063,967 downwards.
ATATTAGATCGTCTTCCTTCCTTTCATTTTTATGAGATGGAGTCTTGCTCTGTTGCCTAGGCTGGAGTGCAGTGGTGCGATCTCGGCTCACTGCAACCTCCACCTCTCAGGTTCAAGCGATTATTCTGCCTCAGTCCCCCGAGTAGCTGAGACTACAAGCACGTGCCATTATGCCCAGCTAAGTTTTTGTATTTTTAGTAGAGACGGGGTTTCACCGTGTTGACCAGGCTGGTCTTGAACTCCTGACCTCGTGATCCACCCGCCTCGGCCTTCCAACGTGCTGGGATTACAGGTGTGGGCCCTCATATCTGGCCAATGTCTTCCTCCCTTTAAATTTTTTTTTTTTTTTTTTTTTTTGGCAGAGATGTGGTTTTGCCATGTTGCTCAGGCTGGTCTCAAACTCCTGAGCTCAAGCAGTCTGCCTGCTTTGGCCTCCTCAAGTTCTGGGATTATAGGTGTGAGCCCCTGTACCCATCCTTTCTTTCTTTTCTTTCTTTCTTTCTTTCTTTTTTTTTTTTTTGAGACAGGGTCTTATTCTGTCACTCAGGTTGGAGTACAGTGGCATTACCACAGCTCCTTTGTTAAAGGAGCAACATGAAGCTAAGTGTGGTGGTTTACACCACACTCCAGCACTTTGGGAAGCTGAGCTGGGAGGATCACTGGAGCTCAGGAGTCTGAGACCAGCCGGGGCAACACAGGGAGACCCCATCTCTACAAAAAAAATTAAAAATTAGCTAGACCTCGTGGCATGTACCTGTGTGCCAGTTATTTGGGAGGCTGAGGCAGGAGGATCACTTGAGCCTGGGAGGTCAAAGCTACAGTGAGCCATGATTGTGCCATTGCACTCCAGCCTGGGTGACAGAGTGAGACCCTGTCTCCAAAAAAATAAATAAGTAAAAGGCGCAACATGAAAACAAATCCTTTTAAATGAGTATTTCACATGAATTAAATGACTATTTATAGTATTTAACAATTACAACAGGAAATGAGACATTTAGAAAAGCTTAACAATACACAGTATAGTGAAGTGCGAAAAAACTTTAAAAAGTTATTAAAAAAATACATTTCTACTACTTTATAAAGATTTAAATTATGGCCATATATATATAAATAACTGAAATATCTCAATTTGTAGTGGTTATTGAATATGTATCTTTTTTTACATTATAATTTGTTAAAATTATTAAAATCTAATGTGGTATTAAATTATTAACTCTTTAAAATAAACATTAGTGCCTGGTTTCTAACTTCTCTTTCCCTTAAATAAAAGTTACTTAAGTAACTTTTTTTTTAATTTATTTTTTATTATAATTATACTTTAAGTTCTAGGGTACATGTGCATAACGTGCAGGTTTGTTACATATGTATACTCGTGCCATGTTGGTGTGCTCCACCCATCAACTCGTCAGCACCCATCAACTCGTCATTTACATGTGACTAAGCCTATATGTTTTCTAAAATTTTGTATAACACGTAAGTTCTAATTCATCAATTTGGGAGTAAACAATTACATCATATTCTTATTCATATTATCAATTTTGAGCACTAATGTATTCTTCCTTTAGGCTTCTGTTTCCAAATAATTTCTGGAAACCAAAAAGAATATTTACACAATTAGTGAGACAATTGCCTTCCTCGCTAGTTGGTTATGAGTTGACAGTTTTAGTCCTAGAGGAACACAACTGTTGCCAGTGAACTCAAATTTCCTTCGCTAAACTACTACCGTCACCAAAAATCCAAATTCACGGGACCGGGTAGGAGATGAGACACTGGAAATCAAATAGGTTCCTTTTTATTTCGATTATCGTTTGCTTAACTCTTAAAACTCCACTTTTGGGGCATTTTCCGTGGGCAGAAAATTTTCTAAGCATATAATCATATTATTATTATTTTTTTACCAACCTAGAGGTGAGCATCCAAATTCATGGGACTGGATAGGAGATGAGACACTGGAAATCAAATGGGTTTCTTTTTATTTTGATTATCGTTTGCTTAACTCTGTAAAACTCCACTTTTCGGGCATTTTCTGTGGGCAGAAAATTTTCTAAGCATATAATCTTATTTATTTACTTATTTTTTTAACCAATCTAGAGGTGAGCAGTGTGATTTGTCTTTTGAAAATGGGAGCAATCTGTGGCGGAGACAAGTTATCAACTTGCTCAAGACTTTCTAGCTCTGCACTGGTACAGACATGATTCTCACTCGACAAGGTGACTTCAGAGTCTGTATCTCTCCCATGCTACGTAGGCAGAAGTCATTGGGTTACACTTCTAAGAAAGCTCTTCTGCCCTTTCCCACTTTATCTTTCTTCTTACCTGAAGCAGATGTATTTGTTAGAGCTACAGTGGCCACGTATCACCTGTAAGGCAACTGTGAAGATGAAAGCCATGGTCTTGGGACAACAGAGCCGAGAGGCAAAAGGAACTGAGATCCCTGTTAATGTCATGTACCTGATTGTTAGGTCTGAAATACCTCCAGACGTCCCTGTTCTTTCAGACACTATTATTTGGGTTTTCTACCTTATCCAATGGATTGAATCCTAACTGTTACCAGTGCAGGAGTGTCCCAAGGTTCCGTCACTGGACCTTGCTATTGTCTGAATGTTGGTGTCCCCCCAAGATTCAGGTGTTGTAGTTCTAACCCCCAACATGATGGCATTAGAAAATGGGGCTTTTTGGAGGTGAACGGGTCATGAGAGTGGAGCCTTCATGAATGGCATTTGTGCCCTTACAAAGGAGGCCCCAGAGAGTTACCTTGTGCCTTCTACCGTATGAAGATAAAGTGAGAAATCACCGTCTGTGAATCAGAAAATCGGCTGTCACCAGATACCAAATCTGCTGATGTCTTGATCTTGGGTCTCCTAACCTCCAGAACTATTGTGTCTAGAACTGGTGGGTTCTTGGTCTCACTGACTTCAACAAAGAAGCTGCAGACCCTCGTGGTGAGTGTTATAGTCCTTAAAGATGGTGTGTCTGGAGTTTGTTCCTTCAGACGTTCAGATGAGTCTGGAGCTTCTTCCTTCTGGTGAGTTAGTGATCTCCCTGTCAGGAGTGAAGCTGCAAGCCTTCTTCGTGACTGTTACAGCTCATAGAGTCAGCGTGGACCCAAAAAGTAAGCAACAGCAAGATATATTGCAAAGAGCAAAACAACATCTCTTCCAAAGTCTGTAAGAGGACCCCAGGAAACAGCCACTGCTGGTAGCGGCAGCCTGCTTTTATTCCCTTATCTGGCCCCACCCACACCCAACTGATTGGTCCATTTTACAGAGAGCTGATTGGTCCGTTTTGACAGAGTGCTGATTGGTGTATTTACAAACCCTGAACTAGACACAGACTCACAGAATGCTAGTTAGCTAGATACACAGTTAGCTAGATACAGAGTACCAATTGGTGTATTTACAAACCTTGAGCTAGACACAGAGTGCTGATTGGTGTATTTACAAACCCTGAGCTAGACACAGAGTGCTGATTGGTG
>NW_012109541.1:1049116-1059753 GCF_000951045.1 Mandrillus leucophaeus | reverse complement strand
AGGAGGCAGCTTCAGCCTCAGCAGGCCAGAGAGGGGCTCCCACGGTGCGGTGGCAGGCTGAAGGGCTCCTCAAGTGCCGCCAGAGTGGACGCGGAGGCCTAGGAGGCGCCCAGAGCGAGGGCTGCTAGCACATTGTCACCTCTTACTATGAGAAGTACATTTTTGTTGTTTATAAAATACCCAGTCTATGGTACTTTGTTATAGCAGCCCAAATGGGCTAAGACAGATCTCTCCTTTTTTTTTTTTTTTAAATTATGGAGAAGTTATATACAGAGACTTCTGAAAACTTTTACTTTTATGTCTTTAGCCCAGGCTACTCTCTTTTTTTCTTTTTTTTTCTTTCTTTTTTGAGATGGAGCCTGTCACCCAGGCTGGAGTGCAGTGGCGCAATCTCGGCCCACTGCAAGCTCCACCTCCAGGGTTCACGCCATTCTCCTGCCTCAGCCTCCCAAATGTCTGGGACTACAGGCGCCTGCCACCACGCCTGGCTAATTTTTTTTTTTGTATTTTTAGTAGAGACGGGGGTCTCACCGTGTTAGCCAGGATGGTCTCGATCTCCTGACCTCGTGATCTGCCCGCCTCGGTCTCCCAAAGTGCGGGGATTACAGGCGTGAGCCACTGCGCCCCGCCTCTCAGACTACTCTCTTGAACTACAGATTCATTCTTTTTTTTTTTTTTTTAAAGAGAGGCAGAGTTTTACTATGTTGCCCAGGCTGGAGTGCAGTAGCTATTCACAGGCACCATCATAGCACATTAAAGCCTTGCACTGCTGGCCTCCAGCAATCCTCCCACTTCAGCCTTCTGAGTTGCGACTGCAGGTGCTCCACCACGCCTGATTTCACAGCCTATTGACATCTCTGCATTGGCATTATCACTGCTGTGTTGCACTGCTGTAACAGAATACCACAGACTGGGTAATTTATGAAGAATAGGAATTTATTTCACACCGTTCTCGAGGCTGAGACGATCAAGATCAATGCCCTGGCATCTGACGAGGGATTTTTTTGTTGGGGGGACAAGTGCTATGTCCTCACATTGGCAGAAGAGCAGAAGAGAGTGAATCCACTCCTGTCAGCCCTTTTCATGGTGACATTAATCCATTATTAATCCATTCATAAAAGGAGAGCCTTCATGAACTAAACACCTCGCATTAGGCACACCTCCCTTCCAAAGAAATTCCTCCTCCAGTCTTCCCCATTATAGAAAATGACAACTCCATCTTTTAGTTACTCCGATAAAAAATTTGGACTCATGCCCGACTCCTCTTTTCTTTTTCCATCCCACATCTGATCCAACACAAAAATCCGCTTAGTTCTATCCTCAATACAGTGCAGAGTTCAACCACCTCTCATCCAAGTTATCTTAGTAACAATTGCTTTCCTGGCCACTCCCCTAAAATATCAACACCTCCCTAGCCCAGCTTTATATCCCTATTGTTTGTTCTTTCTCTTTAGAAAAAACACAGTGCACATTTTCTGTACATTTTACTTATTTGCTTTGTTTATTCTATGTCTGCTCCTCTCGCTGTATGCTGCATGGGGGCAGGCATTTTTGCTGGGTTTTCCCTGCTGCTGAATCCCCCATGAACAGTTGCTAATTGAATAGTGGCTTCTCCAGGACGGAGGCCCATGGAGCTATCACTTTTTTAAATGTCCATTTCCTTAAATCCCTTTATCTCTTCTGGATCTGTCCTCATGTTAAAATGAGAAACTAGCATTTCTGTGAACGACTGGAAATAATTTCAATTGTCATTGCAGTAAGAAGCTTCATTTTGGACCAGTGACTATGATTATCCTTCCTTAAAGACATAGGAAATCATTTTCTTGGTGTTGACATTTCTGTTCAGCACAAGATGAAGAAGGGATGGGGGTCAGCGTGTGGTTTGGGCTCTTTTGTTTGCAAGAAACCTCTAGAGATGTATTATAGTGACCCCAGGAAAAATAATTCGTTTAGGTTTTTTTGTTGTTGTTGAAACGGAATCTCGCTCTGTCGCCTAGGCTGGAGTGCAATGGCATGATCAAGGCTCACTGCAACCTCTGCCTCCCAGGTTCAAACAATTCTCCTGCCTCAGCCTCCCAAATAGCTGGGACTACAGGCGCGTGCTACCACGCCCGGCTAATTGTATTTTTAGTAGAGACGGGGTTTCACCGCATTAGCCAGGATGGTCTCCATCTCCTGACCTCGTGATTCGCCCGCCTCGGCCTGCCAAAGTGCTGGGATTACAGGCGTGAACCACCGCGCTCAGGCTCGTTTAGTTCTTTAATTTACTTGTATAATAATAAATAAACATGTAGACCTGGGCTGGGGACAAGCAGGAAAGTCACCAAGAATCACGAGGCACGTGGTTTGTCTCTGCACATCTGCTGCATTGTCTTCTCTAGGCTTACTTACCAACTTCCGCTGCTTACTCATAATTTCTGTTTCCTCTTCGTTTTTCCTGGGACCTAGTCTACCTCCAGGCTTCCGTTGGCATCAGCTTCCATTCCCCTACGTCTGATGGCTCAGTCTCTGTTTCTCAAAATTAGGCAGCTCTGGTTTCCAACACGGGACAGGCCACAGAATGCTCCAGTCAGTGCTCACCCCTGTCCTGTCTACTGTGGTCGGGATTTGGAAAGGGTCCCATAAAGCAAAACACGTCCCCCAGAAGCTTTGTGTAGGGAAGGTAGATGGGAGTCACGCCCCTCCCCCATTGTCACCGCCATAGAAACGGGTTCCTGTTTATTCAGATGACTGCCTGTTTAACCTGTTTCAACTCCACTTTGACTTGGAAAAGTATTCTGGGATACTGACATTGTTTTACGATTCCCATCGTTGACCACCTTATCCTAGCCCCATGTGTTAAACATGCAGCCCATTAATGCTTGAGCTCAGCTTTGTTTTCAGAATCCTCTGCCCGAAATTTCTAGCTTCCTTCCAAGCTCTGGGGACAAAGAGGAGCCTCCTCTTTTGTGAAGTGTATTCAATGTGTATGTATATTTTTTTAATTTAATTTAATTTTTTTTTTTTTGTTCTGTGACTAGTTCAGGATGACATTTTACAAAATCCCTTTTTTTGGTCTGTTATTGTTTCTGGAAAGGAAAGTTTTATTTCTTTGTTTATTCTGTGTCTTCTCCTCTCTCCTGTATGGTGCATGGGGGCAGGAATTTTTGTTAATTTTTTTCTCCCTGTTGAATCTCTCATAAACAGTTGCTGATTGAATAGTGGCTTTTCCAGGACAAGGGCCTATGGAACTACATTCAATGGTTTTAACTTGAATGCAGAATAATTTTCTAAAGAAAATTAAATCTACAATTTTTAAAATCTCTTAAAAGAGATTAGATTTTATTTCCTTTTATTTTTATTTTTATTTATTTATTTATTTATTTATTTTTGAGACAGAGTCTCGCTCTGTCGCACAGGCTGGAGTGCAGTGGCCAGATCTCAGCTCACTGCAAGCTCCACCTCCTGGATTGACGCCATTCTCCTGACTCAGCCTCCCAAATAGCTGGGACTACAGGCGCCCACCACCGCACCTGGCTAATTTTTTATATTTTTAGTAGAGACGGGGTTTCACCGTGTTAGCTAGGATGGTCTCCATCTCCTGACCTCATGATCCGCTGTTCTCGGCCTCCCAAAGTGCTGGGATTACAGGCGTGAGCCACCGTGCCCAGACAGATTTTATTTTTTTAAAAAAAATCTTAAGTTTAGTTCAAATGTATGCCAATACTTTTCAAGGCGAGGTGTAATATTAAGAGACTGTTGTTCTCAATCACCTGGTATAGAGAAAGTTCTGGAATATTCCTATTCCCCTTATACAGCTGAACCACTGCTGGAGTCTTGTCTTCTGCTGCCATAAAGAAACAGATACGGAGTCATATGTGGTTAAGAGCAGGGCCCCACTAATTTGATATCTGAATATTAGTCACATGTCATTTTGATTCTGAACATCCTCTGTGACTGGAAGATAAAATTAGTTCCTTTTTTTCCTATGCTTTTATGATACTGTGTTTGGTTCCTAATGTTCTGAAAAATGCTAATGTGTGTTTTTCATAGAGCAAACTAAAATATATTTCCTTTAAGAAAACAACAGGCTCAGCCCAACTGTAGAAATTATATTTACTCTGTAAATCGAATTTGTTGTCAGCCTCTGCTTTTGTGGTCAGAGAGGGAAACAATTTACTAACTGCAATTGTTACTTCCTCATTTTTCAAGGGGTGTTAATTTTATGCATGCTGATGGCTACAATTTTTCTCAAATGCAAACACACAGAGTCAAATAATTTGACATTTGTCAAATATTTTACGTTGTAGTTAGAAAACATAAATCGTTTGTTTTCTTTTAAAAACCCAACCTCTAAAGCTACATGTTTCTCCAAGTCAGTAGTGCCTTCATTTTATGAGGGAAATAAAATCAATCATCCCTGGATAATCAAGAATTAGGATAGAATTGCTCCTGACAACCCTGACAGGGTGACACCAAAACAGCTCCTCCCTGACACCTGGCTAAATAAAGTGACGGGGATCAGCCTGGGTCCGTGTCTCTTGGCTGGGGAATATTTCCTGTGCTACTGGGCCTTGGGTTCCTGCCCATTCTTCACAACTGCATTACCCACACTGCTGTGGCCACTGTCTGCCGTTGGTTACTCCGCTCCTTCTGTGGAATGGCTGCCTCCCTTACTGCTGATCTGTGAATAAGTCCCAGGTGTTTGCCTGCTTGTTTGTCTTTATCTACCCTGGACTCCAGGTTACATGAAGGCAAAAGAGCTGTCTCCCCTATTCATCTTTGTATACCCGGTGCCAGTACCAAGCAGGTGCTCAATAAATGATTGTTGACTAATGAGGGAATGCTCACCATAAGTTAGCAGCAAGCACTCATGTATTTTTTCTCATATTAAAAGGCAGTTTTTAGGAAATCAGCACCATATGCACATATATTAATTTCTCATGCAATGGTCTAACAGTGAGAGTCTAAGGATAGTTGCCTCACCATATCTGTTGCTCTTGTTGGGACTCAGAAAATGATACCCCAGAATGAAGGCCTCAGAAGCAAAGTTTCTCTCTGACCTTCTCCTGCCCTCCTGTCTCTCATCCTTCATAGTCCCCTGAGGCAAGTCATAGCAACTGGAAGAAACCAGAATTTTTCTCCCCCATGGTAGGTCACAGAAACCAGAACTCCCTTTCCCCAAAGCAAGTATAAAGACTAAAAATGTTACTCTAACTTTCTCTCCCCTTTCTGTGTAACAGCTGGTCATAAAGAAATTAAGACCCTCATTCCAGAGGGGTCCTGCTCCCATAGCTGGAGGAAGGAATTGCCACACAGAGAAGGCAAGAATCCGAGCCCACGCTTCCAGGATTTCCTCCTCAGTTTATCACGTTAGTCTTTGGGGGAAAACCTTTGGCTCAATCACGTTTCTACATAGCCGTCCATTCTTTGTCAAACCTAAGCATAAAAATTGATAATTTCCCCTGTATTTTTGGGTCTTCATTCCAAAGGCTCTCATGTTACCTAAAACTATGATCAAACACATTTGTTGGCCGGGCATGGTGGCTCATGCCTGTAATCCCAGCACTTTGGGAGGCTGAGGTGGGTGGATCACAAAGTCAAGAGATCGAGACCATCCTGGCCAACATGGTGTCTCTACTAAAATACAAAAATTAGCTGGGCATGGTGGCGTGTGCCTGTAGTCCCAGCTACTTCAGAGGCTGAGACAGGAGAATTGCTTGAACCCCGGAGGTGGAGATTGTAGTGAGCCAAGACTGTGCCACTGCACTCTGGCCAAGGCGACAGAGCAAGACTCTGTCTCAAAAAACAAAAAGCACATTTGTTATGCTTTTCTCTTATTAATCCTTTCAGCCCTTATACTGTCTGCCCCGCTGTTAGCTTTATTTGACTGATCTGGCGGTTAAAACAGGTGTTCATTTCTGGACCATGTTTCTGCCACCTCCCCCTCACTCCTCAAGCTGCAGCCATACTGGCCTTTCAGTTCCTCAAATGTGCCAGCCTCTTTCTTGCCTCTGGCTCTTCCGGCTTTTTCCTCAGCTTGGAATTTTCTCTCTCTTGACCTCCTTGTCTTGGCTAACTCTCGCCATTCTTTCAGAATTCAGCCTAAATGTCAAATTCCTGAGTTGCGTTCTCTGATGCTCTGATATCAATGATCTCCCGTGTTTCCCTCCTAACACTCTGTTTTTGAATTCTGCATAGCACTTATTATTTTATCACTATATAGTTAGCTGACCTTTTCATTTGTTTATTTGATGCCTGTCTCCTTCATTTGGCTGTTAGTTTCATAAGAATGGGGTTGAAAATTCAGTGCCTAACACCTAGTGGGTGCTCAATAAATATCTGTTGAAAGAATGAATTAGTGACTGAAGAAATAGAATGCATAAATGACCTAACAGCTCCATGTATGTTAAAAGTGTTTTGTTTTGTTTTGTTTGTTTTTTTTTGGTTTGGATGGCAGTGTAGACACAATATAAATTAAGCAATGAATACACTGGAGCAAAATTTAGAGTACCAACATCAAGAGACAGTGTGGTATTTCATTTCAGGTTATATCGCTTATTATTAATCACTACTTAATTGGGAGTCTTGTTTCCTCATCAGTTTTTAGAAAAAAGTTTAAACCTACACTTTATGATTTGTGAACCTTCACAGTACTCTCCATTTCCACAACGCTTTTTGCTTTAGCATCAAAAAATTTGTGTACATAACTTTTCTTCAACTTTATGTGTAAATTCAGAAGTTAACGTATATTTAAAATTTATTATTAAAACTTTACTTCCAAGCAAAATTTGAGGCCACTATCATACTACTAAGACATTTTTCAAACATCAGACAAATAAGTTCATATAAAGATTAAAGCAATAGTTAGACTTTTAAGAGAAGAAAACTGCTTACTACAAAAATCTAATGTTGAGGCCAGGCATGGTGGCTCATGCCTGTAATCTCAGCACTTTGGCAGGCCGAGGTGGGTGGATCACCTGAGGTCTGGAGTTCAAGAACAGTCTGGTCAACATGGTGAAACCCCGTATACTAAACATACAAAAATGGGCTGGGTGCGGTGGCTCACACCTGTAATCCCAGCACTTTGGGAGGCCGAGGCAGGCAGATCATGAGGTCATGAGATGGAGACCATCCTGGCCAACATGGTGAAATACAAAAATACAAAAATTTTTGTCTCTCCTAAAAATACAAAAATTAGCTTGGCATGGTGGTGCATGCCTGTAATCCCAGCTACTCAGGAGGCTGAGGCAGGAGAATCGCTTGAACCAGGGAGTCAGAGGTTGTGGTGAGCCGAGATCACACTACTGCACTCCAGTCTGGTCACAGAGCAAGACACTATCTCAAAAAAAAAAAAAAAAAGAAAAGAAAAATACAAAACATTAGCCAGGCATGGTGGTGAGCACCTGTCTTCCCAGCTGCTTGGGAGGCTGAGGCAGAATTGCTTGAACTGGGGAAGCAGAGGTTGCAGTGAGTCGAGATCTTGCGCTGCACTCTAGTCTGGGCAACAGAGTGAGACTCTGTCTCAAGAAAAAAAAAAAATCTGATGTGGAATCATTAATGTAATATTAATGTAATTTTATATGTAAATATTATTTAGATTTAACATAAATTTAGTAATATAGATATATATTTTAGTTTCCTTGTAGACAAGAACAAAAAGGAAACAAAATGGGTTCTAGAGGTCCCTTTAAATATTATAAAAGAAACATACAAACAGCAAACAAAACCCCTCAGTATTCCCAACATTGTATGCCAGGCAGGAATTCTGTTCCAGGAGGAATTCCTTGTAAGGATTCATACAAAGCAGAGAAGCAATTGATAACGCAGTAAGCAGTACCTTTAAATTTTGTTTTATGGAAGATATTAGGTTGGTGCAAAAAGGTCTATGAGGATAAGGAAAATGTGGCACATATACACCATGGAATACTATGCCGCCATAAAAAAGAATGAGATCATGTCCTTTGCATGGATGAAGGACAGGGATGAAGCTGGGAGCCATCATTCTCAGCAAACTAACACAGGAACAGAAAACCAAACACTGCATGTTCTCACTTATAAATGGGAGTTGAAAAATGAGAGCACATGGACACAGGAAGGGGAAAAACACACACCAGGGCCTGTTGTGGGGTTGGGGGTGACGGGAGGGAGAGCGTTAGGACAAATTCCTAATGCATGCAGGACTTAAAACCTAGATGACAAGTTGATGGGTGCAGCAAATCCCCATGGCACGTGTATACCGAGGTAACAAACCTGCGCATTCTGCACATGCTTAAAGTAAGGTAAAATTTTTAAAAAGGTCTATGAATGGCCATTTCCTGCATTAACCTTTGATGGGTTCTGAGAGGATAATATTAAACTTTCACGAGGGCATTTCAGGGAAGAGTTAAGATAATATACGCATGTTGCTTTCTGGTGAACTAAGCTAAAAGAAAGGCAAAGTTTATTAAGAAAAGAGACAAGTAGAGGTAATGTCCTTATCAAATATCATGTATAGTAATAGAACTAAAGTAAAGCAGAAAAAGATATTTCCCCTTTGCCTCCTACTCAAGTTTCCAAACTGAGTTTCTGGGTTAAGTAGGGCATTACTGAAATCTAATTTTGGTTATAATTACATTCTGAGAATTATTTTCAAAATATACGAATACTACACCATAAACTGCCCTGTTAAGTGGAGTTTTTAATTTATTGTCTCTGTAGATTTGAAATATGTCTCAAAGTATTTTAGTATAGCTTATCCTAAGCTGAATCTTCAGACCAGAAGTAGATAGTGAGTGCAGCTGCTTTCCTACTGCCCTCATAGATTTTAATACAAGTATTTCAAAAAATGAAAGATAACTCTTATGTCCTGTAATGGACTTTTCATAGAAGAAGGTAGTTTTTCTGGCTTCCTATCATCCATGCATCATTATGGTAACAGGAATTTGTGGAACCAGTCTCTACATTGCATTCTCTGATTGGTTCAGACATTGTCCAGCCACCCAATCTGAGTCAAGCAGGTATGTGACATTTGCTGATTTCTGGGAAAAGGTCTGCTTCCCAGCTGAACAAGAAGCCTCATGGAATGGAAAGCCTAGTGCTGCTACCCTGTTTTGCTTGCATGAAGAACCAAAGACAGACAGCGGCACAGGGGAAGTCTGAGTAAAAAGACAGCTTGATGACAGCTTTTGAGCCCTGGATCCAGCATGTTTGGAGAAATATCATTTTTGTTTAGGCCAATTTAGGTTCATTTTTCTGTTACATGCAACCAATATATATCTAACTAAACATCTAAGTAAAACATCTTCCTACTCAGAAGGTAGGAATTATGCTTAACTAAGATCTGAATATCTTTTACACATGCACATATACACACATAAGTTGAAAACACTGAAATACACTCAAGTTCTAAAACATTTAAAATTAAAACTCTGTCTGTCACAATGTCACTCTTATGCATTCTCATCCTGCCAGAATGTTAGATACTGGCTGGAAAAAAAAAAAAAAAAATTCAAAAGTTGGTTCCTATACCGAGATCCCACACATGAGAAAAAACACAGTAAAAATGTGTGAATACCAACATGATTATGACATTAATGTGACTACTTCGTGAGACTGAAAGGAAAAATAAAACAGTGTCCGGTGGTCAGATGGTTGTGTTTTGCGTTTTTTTCCCCCTTGTAAAGGATTGAGGAATCCAGACCTGAAGTCTGAAATCTGACATACACTTTCAAAGGAGGAGAGAGCAGATGTATGCATTTGTAACTTAGAGGAACAACAGAGTTCCTTCTCATGGAGAAGATTGAGTCTACACAGAGTTGAATTTGAAGAAACTATGCCTTAAGACATTAAAGAGAGTAAACAATTGATCGGGATTGAGATTTGCCACTCAGGATAGTTTCTAAAGAACGGCAGGCAGAAGATTGTCTCTTGAGTCTCCTTTTCTTTTCAGGTGACTGAGTAGATACCATCAACCAGCTATAAATGTTTGTCCCAATAAATTATCGCGTGGGATGCGTCCTTGGAGCTACACAAAGAGGAGTCATTGTCGTAAGCCTGCAAAGTTGAGTAAAATAGCTCAGCGGGTCAGAATTGGAATTTGTACTTTCATGGTGCTCTTGTAAAAGCCATAGCATAGGCAACCATGTCCCCAAATCTATATTCATTATTGATCCTATTCTCTATATCCAAGATCTTTCATTCTAGCTCTTTTTAAGGAAAATGTAGATTAAATATTTGAATTTAATACATTTCAATTTAACTATAAAATTGATAGTTATGTATGTAACTTATAAATTGCACATGTAGGTACCTATCTATAACTTTAAGGTGTTTTGTTTTCTCTCAGATTAATGAAAGTTCCTTTTGAAAACTTGTCTTTAGGCCGGGCTGGGTGGCTCATGCCTGTAATCCCAGCACTTTGGAAGGCCGAGGAGGGTGGATCACCTGAGGTCAGGAGTTCGAGACCAGCCTAACCAAAATGATGAAACCCCGTCTCTATTAAAAATACAAAATTAGGTGGACCTGGTGAGGCATGCCTGTAATGTCAGCTACTTGGGAGGCTGAGACAGGAGAATCGCTTGAACCCTGGAGGCAGAGATTGCAGTGTGTGGAGATCGTGCCACTGCACTCCAGCCTGGGTGAGAGAGCAAAACTCTGTCTCAAAAAAAAAAAAAAAG
>NW_012109541.1:1041158-1049066 GCF_000951045.1 Mandrillus leucophaeus | reverse complement strand
GCTCTCACCCAGACTGGAGTGCAATGGCACGATCTTGGCTCACTGCAACCTCCGCGTCCTAGGTTCAAGCAATTCCCCAGCCTCAGCCTCCTGAGTAGCTGGGACCACAGGTGTGTGCCGCCACTCCTGGCTAATTTTTTGTATTTTTAGTAGAGACGAGATTTCGCCGTGTTAGCCAGGGTGGTCTCCATCTCCTGACATCATGACCCGCCCGCCTCGGCCTCCCAAAGTGCTGGGATTACAGGCGTGAGCCACTGCGCCCAGCCAAAAACTTGTCTTTAATAACAATTTAATTAAGATATTAAATGTTACTTCTCAAGTAGTGGAGAAGCTTAAATGCCAATTAGGATTTTTTAAATGTTGCAGCCATTTAAAAATTGAACTCTGACTTAACACTTGATGGTCTTTTGGAATAAATGAAATCATCCAGGAAGAGAGCTAGTTTTAGCTACTGCTTGATTCTGTGCTTAGAGAATACCATCAGGGTCTGTTTCTAGGTGCTGCACTGTGGTCCATAGCATATTCAACTTTACGTAGTTATTCTACTTTCAAGTTCTGCAGCGGAAGAATTGCCTCCTGCAGCTTCTTTATAATTCTAGGGATTCCCACACACTCTCTCTCTGACTCAGATTGGGTCAATGTGCTCATCCCATCCTTTAAACACTCATAGTGACTGGGGTCTGGGTGGGTGGACGATGGTGGTGAGGTGAGCTCTTTCGCTTAGGCTCCACCTCACAGTAAAGAGGAGTCACCTTTTCCTAAGCACATGAATTGGGGATGCGGTTGTTCATCCAAAGCAAAATTGGGGTATTGTTACCATCATGAGGAAGAGTGGATACCCTGGGGAAAAAGAACATATATCCACCCTAAGGTAGAACTCAGATGTTCTAGCAGCAGAGCTGGTCAGAATTTGAGGTCAACGATCTCTAGACTGCCTCATGAAATTCTTTTTTCTGATATAGAACTTTAGAAAAGAAGGGTATAAATATCAGTTGAGATATTAAATACTGTCATATCATTGCTATGGACTAAATTGCATTATCTCTCCTGTCACTCCCAATTCATATGTTGAAGCTCTAACTCCCAATATGATGGAATGTATTGTTGAGGATTTGGAGGTGATTAGGATTAGATGAGGTCATGAGAGTGGGATTAGTGGCTTTTTTTTTTTTGAGATGGAGTCTCGTTCTGTCACCCAGACTGGAGTGCAGTGGCGCAATCTTGGCTCACTGCAACCTCCACCTCCCGGGTTCAAGGGATTCTCCTGCCTCAGCCTCCTGAGTAACTGGGACTACAGGTGTGTGCACCATGCCCTGCTAATTTTTTGTGTTTTTAGTAGAGATGGGGTTTCACCATGTTAGCCAGGATGGTCTCGATCTCCTGACCTCATGATCCACCAGCCTTGGCCTCACGAAGTGCTGGGATTACAGGCGTGAGCCACCGCACCTCACCCTAGTGGCTTTTTAAGAAGTGGAAGAGTAAGAACTTTGACTCTCTGTCATGTGAGGACCCAGGGAGAAGGCAGTTGACTACAAGCCAGGCAGTAGATCTTCACCAGACACTGAATCTGTTGGCACCTTGATCTTGAACTTCCCAACCTCCAAAACTGTGAAAAGTAATGTCTCTGATTTAAGTCACCCAATCTCTAGTTTATTATAGTACCCCAAGCAGACTAATACAATTGTGTTCAGGAAATGAATAGTTCAAAGAACTTGTCTTCATAGCCCAGACATGCTTTTGGTATATAAAGAGTTATTCTAGTAAAGGTCATCAAGTGTTTCTATTGGAAGAACATTCAAATGTAAAATGTTTGGCCAGGTGTGGTGGTGCACACCTCTAATCCCAGCACTTTGGGAGGCCGAGGCTGATGGATCACCTGAGTTCAGGAGTTTAAGAGCAGCCTGGCCAACATGGTGAAACCCCGTCTCTACTAAAAATAAAAAATTAGCCGGGTGTGGTGGCACACCCCTATAGTTCCAGCTACTCGGGAGGCTGAGGCAGGAGAATCGCTTGAACCCAGGGGGCTGAGGTTGCAGTGAGCCAAGATGGCACCACTATACTCCAGCCTGGGCGACAGAGACTTCGTCTCAAAAAAAAAAAGATTGTTTTTCAGTGTTCAGTATGTTTTCTCACATGCCTATCTAGCAGTGATATCATACAACTCAATCTGTATCTTATGGACAACCACAAAGCATCTTGATTTGGAAATATATATACCTCATATTCGTATTGACAACATTATCCAATCATTTGGAAACATAATTTATGAGGAAACTAAAGGTACTGCATTTCAGCCATTTTGTCAACGAAGTCTCTACCTCAAGTAGTTCACTAATGAGGAGAGAGATTTATTTCTCAGTATCAAGTTTATGACATGAACATCTGTTTTACAGCCAATATTTACCTGATTTTTTTTTCATCTTTAATTCTTGGACTTTAGATAAAAAGGACAAAGTAAATCACACAGTCAAATTGGCTGATTCCACATAAGCTCAGAGAGAAGAGTTCTCTTTCAGAAAAATGATTTAATCTTAAATCTGTGTCTGAAAAAATATCATCTGTAAACTTTAGCTGGAAAGTGTTCTAAGAATGTAGAGGTATTCCGCATGGTTTTGATTGTGTTCATCCTGAAAGATTCAATTTAATAAGAGAAAGGGTTGGGTCTTTTGAAAACAGTAAGAAAATCAATTATCAGAGTTTCCATTTTCTCTGGGCAATTTTCACCATTTCAGCATGCCCAAGAGAGAAATGACGTGTGATTTTGTTATGCTGAAGAATTTGGCAAGCCGGCTAATGGTCTTACTAAAAGTGAAGAAATCCCTTTGGTGGCAGATGCAGGAAGTTATGTCTGAATCATTTGGAACCATTGTAGAGAAGCCTTTGTTCCAAAAGAGATGTGTGGGGATTTTCTTGGGAAGAAAAGGTGTCTGAATATTCTTAAACCTCAAACAGATTTATCAAACTTGCTGCTTCATTTAATCCTTTGCCAAATGGGCTCATTTTTCATCCAACAGACTTCTCCCTAGCCATCTTCATCTTAAAAAAAGTCACCCTCAAAACTCATCTTGTGTTTCTTTCACTGCTGTGATGATGAAATCTGTCTCAAAAGAAGCACGTCAGTGTTGACTTCATCATCTTAGAGGCTGTAACATACAGGTAAGGCTGTTACTTAAAAACATACTCTCAGAAAGGTTTTTTGGAAGTTTTTAGGGAGGGGGTGAAGAAGAACTAGGGAAAGGTAGATGGTGAATAGAATAACCTGAAGTCATGAGTCAAGTTCATGTCAAACTTTGACAGTAAGTCAAAGCAATATCACTGAACATTGGTGAGAATAAATAGAAATGGAATGAGACTACAGAGGAAAATGAGTAAATTTAGTATCCAGAAATACTCTTAATGGGAAATTCTATTAGCTTGTCTCTCATCAGAGTTAGGTGAAGTAATAATCTCCAAAAGGCGGGGCTATTACCTCTGCAGGCATTTAGAACTGGTCTGAACAAATCGGCTGCAAGCTTTTTGTGGTGGAAGAATGCTGTAGAACGGAGCTGCGAAAGCAAGTATAATTTCTCTGACTCCCTCTGACTTTCACTTAATTATGTACAGGAAGTTCAGAAATCCTGCTGCGTCTTTCTTGCCAATTTCAATACAAATTCTCCCTGGCCAGAAAACTGATCATTTGGTATATAACCTTTTTTTTTTGGTTGATTCCTTAGGTTCTCCACAACATCATCTGACATTCTGCTACATAAATAGCTATAATTTTAAATAAAATGAGTCAAACACTAGTGTCAGGCATTTAAAGAGGCTCTCTCACCCTTTAAGATCACTATAATCCCTCTTTTACATAAGAGGCAATAATGCTCAGACTCTAAGCTAGTGAGTTGAAATGCAAACTCTGAACCATCTCATCAGACTAAAAAAGAGCATAGGTTTAGATTCAAATGAACTCCTGTGTGAATTCTGGCGTAGCATGCCTATTTCTGTCCCAATCTATTCTATAATCTCCTTTATCCTTGTAGTGGAATTATTTTAAATTCTATCTTGAGACCCTTGTCTGGGAGTTTATATGATTCACTCCATCACTGCCCAAACGAGATAGACCAGGCGGCTGGATCCTCCTCTTAGTAGAGGTGGATGCTTTTTTAGTGGATGTAAATGGATCAATCCATGACTTAATTGTGCATGAAATAGAGATTTTTAAAATTTTTCTATAACCAAATTCAATTTCTGTCATAAATGCTAAATTTCTACCTGGTAATGACAAATTTAATTCTTCTAATTCAGGATAAACCTAGCCAAATTAGGATTTTTAAGACATTATTTCACGGTAAAATCATTCAATTTAGGCTTCTTCCCCCAAATTTCAATTAGCCCAAGTGGCATCTAACTTTAAGGAGGTGTTATATGAATTAGGTAACCCCAAGTTATTTGCATTTCTTCTTTTCCTAAGAATGGAAGTAGCAAGGTATAAAGTGTTATAATAATAGTAATTTGCGAAGAGGTAAGACGATCTTACAGGAGTAAACCAGTTTGCTGGAAATCGGTATTTTCAGTTAAGGGCCAAAATTGTGTAGCATTAGCTCCCAGAAAGCCCCTGGAATTGTGCCAGCAGACGCAGCCATGAATTTGGCAGTGGCTGCTGTAGCCTTAAGGCAAGGTAGGTCTTTGCTACAGGATCAAAGGACAGACTGTAATAAGCTATGGATTTTTGGTGCTTTCCTTGTAATTAAAGCTATTATGGAATCGGAATTTTATTTAGAAGCTTCTTTACTCCAATCAAAAAAGACAGTACATTCAATATTAGGACTTTACTGTCCTAATGAAGAGCAACTTCATTTGCTTTAAGAACACTGCAAGATGGACAATTTTGGAAACAGATGGAATTCTCCCAAAGTGGCCACTATAATTCCAAATCATCATTGGTGAAATAGTGCCAGTTTGTGAGATGTGTGCAAGCATTTGGGTAATAAAGAAGCAAGTGTCTGTACTGGCAGAAGTGCACACTTGAACTGAGATTACCCTTGGGCAAATGATCATGGTCAGTTGAATGTGTTGGTTCTGCGTTTTTTGTCTTGAGCCCCTAACCAGTGGTTGGCCACCCTTGACCCAGAGACTTGATAATTTGTGGCCCTCAGCAGATAGAATTTTTGAATATTCTGTCTCTCATATTAAGTGTCAGTTGTAAACACAGAACAGAGGAAAAATGGACCTTGTACAGTTTTTGGTTGGTGACGTGAAGTAAATTTCATTTACTGGGGAACATCAGTTTGACAAACTTTTTATTAACAGCTTTGTTGAGGCCAAATTGACATACAATAAAATGCACATAATTAGACAATAAACATTGAAAAGCTTTGACATTTGTTTGCACCCAGCATGACAATCAAGATAATGAAAATATGCATCACAAGCTTCCTCATGCCCCTTGGTAATACCACCTTCTTCTCCCTGCTCCCCATACCTCTGAGTCCTCAAGCAACCACTGATCTGCTTTCTAACATGGTAGATTAGTTGGTGTTCTAGAATTTTACATACATGGAATATAGTATGCATTTTGAGAAAAAAATACATGTTTTTTCACTCAGCATAATCATTTTGAGATTCTTCCATGTTTTGTGTGAGTCAATAGTTCACTTTTTGCATTGATTTGTATTCTGTTATATGGGCATACCAAAAATTGTTTATCCACTCACCTGAACATAAACATTGAAGCCTTTTCCCCCCCGGGTTTCTGCTGCTATAAATAAAGCTGCTATAAATGTTCATCTACAAGTTTTGTATGTATAGATATATGCTTTGTTTTCCTTTAAGTAAATATCTAGGAGTGGAATTGCTGCATCATATGGCAGGGATATAATTAGCTTTTTAAGAAACTGTCAGTTGCTCCATTGTGCAACGTGGTAATGGCGGCAACAAAGCCAGGGCTGCTCCGTGAAGAGGAAGCAAAGAGGGCTTGCCAGGACAGTGATGGAGAAGAACAAAAAGGGAGGATTGCCTCAATAAAAGGAGGGCAGCTTTGCCAGTTTGTAATTTAAAATACTGAAGCAGAGTCTTTGAAGCAACAAGGAAATGCACACTATGCCAAGGAAGCTTACCATGAAGCTTATAACTATTAGACAAAAGCCACAGATATGTGCCCTAAAAATGCTAGCTATTATAGTAATAGAGCAGCCATATTGATGATGCTTGGAAGGTTTTGGGAAATGCTTGGAGATGCTTTCACAGTCAGTGAAATTGGCTGATGGTTTCTTCCGGGGACATCTACGAGAGGGCAAGTGCCACCTCTCTCCAGGGAATGCCATGGCAGCACATTGCAGTTTTCAGAAAGCCCTAGAACTGGATCATAACAATGCTCACTCGCAACAGGAGTTCACAAATGCTAATGCAGTTGTGGAATAGGAGAAAGTCACAGAAACAGGTTTTGAGAAGTGGGCTTTTCAGAAGGTTGTTTTCTGCATGGACTATGCCCTAGAATTTGCTCCTGTCTGCCATCACTTCCATATCCCTCAAAGCAGAATGTTTAGCAATGCCGGGTCATTATCCAGAAACACAGTCTGCGGCCAGTGACATTTTATGAATGGATTCCACCAATGTGGATGCTCTGTATGTACGTGGTCTTTGCCTTTACTATGAAGATTGTATTGAGCAGGCAGTTGTTCAGTTTTTTGTACAGGCTCTCAGAATGGCTCCTGACCATGAGAAGGCCTGTGTTGGGTGCAGAAATGCCAGAGCATTTAACACAAAGAAAGAAGACTGGAATAAAGCATTTAGGGAAGGAAATTACAAACTAGCTGATGAACTGGACACGGAAGCCCTGGGATAGACCTCAACAATATAAAAGCAATTGCTAAACTCTACTGAAACCGGGATACAGTTAATTCTGAGCTTGGGAAACTAGATGATGCAATAGACAGCTGCACAAATGCAGTGA
This sequence comes from Mandrillus leucophaeus, assembly GCF_000951045.1. Classification (NCBI taxonomy): domain Eukaryota; kingdom Metazoa; phylum Chordata; class Mammalia; order Primates; family Cercopithecidae; genus Mandrillus; species Mandrillus leucophaeus. The sequence continues at coordinate 1,042,135 of NW_012109541.1, read as the reverse complement.
AGCTCCTGGCGCTTACATAAAAGCCTGCTTGAGAAGAGCTCAGTGTTTGATGTACACAGAACAGTATGAGGAAACAGTGTGAGGCTATGAAAAAAGTATATCAGATGGAGAAAACAAAAGAATACAAACAGCTCCTAAAAAATGCACAGCTGGAACTGAAGAAGAGTAAGAGGGATAATTACTACAAAGTTCTGGGAGTGGACAAGAATGCCTCTGAGGACAAGATCAAGAAAGCTTATTGGAAACAGATCTTTATGTACCATCCACATCGGCATGATGGAGCCAGTGCTGGGGTTCAAAAGGAGGAGGAGAAGATCAAGGAAGTGGCAAGGTCTTTACCATCCTCTTTGATTCCAAGAAAATGATTCATTATCACAGTGGACAGGACCTGGATAAGGAGGACATGAGTTTGGGTGATTTTGATGCAAACAATATCTTCAAGGTATTCTTCTATGGTCCTGTGGGCTTCAGCTTTGAAGCGTCTGGTCCAAGGAGTTTCTTTCTTCAATTTGGCTAATGAAGGGCAACCATCCAGAATCCAGAAAATGCAGTCACTCAGTTTAAATATAATTAGTAGATCATTTCTATTGAGAGGAATATTCAAATCTCCAACCATAATTTGTCTGCCTCTCCTGTAGTTCTATCAGTTTTTGCTCGATGTATTTTATTATTAGGTGCATAAATGTTTAGATTTGTTTATGACCTCCCTTTGTCATTATGAAATAAACTTGAGAAATTCCATGTAATATTGTTTGCTGTGAAATCTATCATGTCTGATAGTAATATAGTCACTACAACTTTCTTTTAGTTAAGGTTAGCAAGATTATCTTTTTCTGTCTTTTAACATCTAATGTGTGTGTTTGTGTGTGTGTGTGTGTGTGTGTGTGAAAATGAATAACACCAAAAGCACTTTCTTTGAGAAAATCAATAAAATTGGTCAATCTCTAGCTAGACTGATATTAAAAAAAAAAAAAAAA
>NW_012109541.1:1039291-1040383 GCF_000951045.1 Mandrillus leucophaeus | reverse complement strand
TTTTTTTTTTTTTTGAGATGGAGTCTTGCTCTGTTGCCAGGCTAGAGTGTGGTGGTGCGATCTCAGCTCACTGCAATCTCTGACTCCGGGTTCAAGTGATTCTCCTGCCTAAGCCTCCTGAGAAGCTGGGATTACGGGTGTGCACCACCAAGTCCAGCTAATTTTTGTGTTTTTAGTAGAGATGGGGTTTCACCATGTTGGCCAGGATAGTCTTGATTGCCTGACCTTGTGATCCACCCACCTTGGCCTCCCAAAGTGCTGGGATTACGGGCATGAGCCACCACACCCAGCCTGACATTTCTTATAGAACAAGTCTGTTGGTGATAAATATTTTCAGCTTCTGTATGTGTGAAAGAGTCTTTATTTCACCTTAGTTCTTGAACATACTTTTGCTTGGTATAAAATTCTAGTTTGACGGTTTAATAATTTGTTCATCAGTACATTAAAGACGTTGTGTCACTGTCTTCTCACTTGCATGTTTTCTTATAAGAGATCTGCTATCATTCTTATCTTTGTTTCCCTATATGTATTGTGATGTTTTTCTCTGGTTTACAATGTTCTATCACTGGTTTAATTTAATTAAGATGTGCTTTAGTGTAATTTTCTTCACATTTCTTGTGCTTTGGGTTCATTGGGCTTCTTGAATATGTAGATTTATACTTTTCATTAAATTTGGAAAATTATTGGCCATTATTTCTTCCCATTTTTTTCTGTTACCCTCTCTCTTCTTTTTCAGTGACTTCTATTACTTGTATATTAGGCATCTTGAAGTTTTCCACAGCTCAGTAATACATGGTTTTTAAATATTTATTCTTTCTCTGTTTAATTTTAGATAATTTCTATTGCTATGTCTTCATATACACTAATCTTTTCTTCTGCAATTTTTAATCTACTTCTTTAACTCCTTAATTTTTTTTTTTTGAGACAGAATCTTGCTGTCACCCAGGCTGGAGTGCAGTGGCATGATCTCAGCTCACTGCAAGATCGGCCGCCTGGGTTCATGCCATTCTCCCATCTGAGCCTCCCAAGTAGCTGGGACTACAGGTGCCCATGACCATGCCCGGCTAATTTTCTTTTTTTTTTTTTTTTTTT
>NW_012109541.1:1035397-1038286 GCF_000951045.1 Mandrillus leucophaeus | reverse complement strand
ATAAAATTTGCCATTTTATCCATTTTTACATGTACAGTTCAATGGTGTTAAGTGTAATCACATTATTGTGAAACATCTAATTTGCTCCTAATTTCATCCAATGAACTTTTCATCTCATTTCTAAAATTTTCATCACTAGAATTTGATTTAGATCTCTTCTACATCTTCCACGTCTTTACTTAACTTTTGATCACATGAAAAACAGTTACAATAAGTGTTTTAGTGTCCTTGTCTGCTAATTCTAACATCTAGGTTGTTTTCAATTGACTGATTTTTTTCTTCATTAAGGGTGGTGTTTTGCTTCCTTCATGACTGGTAATCTTTTATTTTCTTTCTTTAAGTTGTGTTGTATTAGATTTGAGATCCTGATGTATGGTAATCCTTGACTGAATGCTGGGCATTATAGATTTTTTCCTTGTTTGGTGCTGGATAGTTTTGTATTCCTAAAAAGACTCTTGGTCTCTTCTTGGATGGTAGATTGGGGACATTGTTAACATGCTTCTCCCCCTTGGAAAGACACAATAGTGTGTAGTGTTTCACGCTGCGAACTTTTCTCCAAGAAGCAACAAAGGAACTAAACAGGAAAACTGAAAGAAACCACAGGCCCTTTGAAAAAGGTGGTGGGTTGTGGCTGGGTGTGGTGGCTCACGCCTCTAATCCTAGTACTTTGGGAGGCTGAGAAAGGCAGATCACAAGGTCAGGAGATCGAGACTTTCCTGGCTAACATGGTGAAACCCTGTCTCTACTAAACAGAACACAAAAATTAGCCAGGTGTGATGGCGGGTGCCTGTAGTCCCAGCTACTTGGGAGGCTGAGGCAGGAGAATGGCATGAACCCAGGTGGAGGAGCTTACAGTGAGCCGAGATCGCGCCACTGAACTCCAGCCTGGGAGACAGAGCGAGACTCTGTCTCAAAAAAAAAAAGAAAAAAGAAAGAAAGAAATGGTGGGCTGCAGCCTACACCATGAGTCAGGTGGAAAATTAGGTCTGCAGAATCTGAAGGGGGATACACCACCTCTAGGATATACACTCCCACTGGGGAACCAGTTAATCCCGTTCATGGGGGAAGGCCTTAACCCTTGGCCTTAACCCTAAGGCCTTAACCCTAAGGGCTTAATTGAGTGCTGGCAGTGATTTAGGGAGCGATGGGGAATACAAAAGCAGGAGCAGCAGTGGGAAGAGCCTTGTGTGCATTCCCAGTCTTCAGCACAGACTGAGGGAAGTTATTTTTGGTCTACCTCACAAGGGACCTCCCAGAAATCTGCCAACTAACTCAAGTGGTGGTTGCAAATTGAGAGAAGCTCCCAGCTGAAATTCATCATATAATTTCAAGTGGGGACAGACTCCCTTGCCCAGAACTGGGGGCAAGCGGGAAGTGTGCTACAGCCATAAGTACAGGAGCTGGGACTGGGAGGAGCAGGGCCTGAAAGCTGCTGTTGCTGTCTCCACAGGGAAGGCTTATGGGCTGGGGTAGTTTTGAATTTTCAGTGCAGATTGCCTGCAACTTAGCTAGCTGATACTAGTGTAACACTGCAGATATGAGAGACCTGCCTTTTACTTTTCTTTCTTTTCTTTCTTTTTTTTTTTTCTGAGATGGAGTCTCACTCTGTTTCCCAGGATGGAGTGCTGTGGAGTGATCTTGGCTCACTGCAACCTCCGCCTCCTGGGATCAAGCAATTCTCCTGCTTCAGCCTCCCAAGTAGCTGGGATTATAGGTATGGGCTACCACGCCCGGCTAAGTTTTGTATTTTTAGTAGAGATGGGGTTTCACCATGTTGGCCAGGATGGTCTTGATCTCCTGACCTTGTGATCCGCCTGTCTTGGCCTCCCAAAGTGTTGGGGTTACAGGCATGAACCACCACGCCCAGCCTGTGACCTGCCTTTCTAAGTGTGTGGGAGCTGGGTAGGTTTACTGTTGCCTGCTATTCCGCACTCCCTGTCAAACTCTTCTGTGCAACACAGGCAGCTGCACTTCTTCCTGGAACATTACCGGAGCAGCCAGAAGACCAGCCCCCAGACCCTACTGGGGTTACTTGCCCTGCATGTGGAGAGCCAGAGCATGGACCTGCCTGACCCAGCCCCCACCTGGCTTTGCTCCACCACCTGCCCTGGTGGCTTAACACAAGGGACAGAAACTTTTGGGAGTTCTACCGCCCTACCCATTGCCTGAGATTCTAGAATACCTCCCCTGAGTTACATAAGGCAAGCACAAATCCCACCACTAGTACCACAGCTGACACTCTTTTGCAAGCACCACCTCCCGGCTGGAGGCCAACTGACACAGTCCATTACAGCATTCTCAGGTAGAATAACACAGAGCCCAGGAAGGAGAAAACTTGTGTGTGACCTCAGCTATCACCATTGCCTGCAGCACCCTGGCTAACCAGGAGGTTCTGAGTCCATCCACACGACCAGTCTATAGCTGTATCCCAACAGTCAGGCAGCCCTGGCACTTGTGAAGGATCTTGGAGAAGGGGACTCTTTTCCCCCTAGTCCATCACTGCAGGCATATCTAGGACTTCTCCTATGGGAGCTTAACATGAGTGCACCTATAGACAGCCTTTCCGGAAAACTTCAGGGTGACTGCGTCACTGCAGGAAGAGTACCCTCCAGGTTCAGGCTTGCATGAGGGGTAGAGTTACAATCCCTCTCTACTTGGAACATCAACATTCCTGCAGATGAAAAGAGGTGCCTGCCTGATTTGAATAACTGAAACACTGGATCAGGAGTGTGACTGGGAGGTGAATGGCTTTACTGCTAGCCTTGCAGTGGAGCTGAGGCGACTCCTCTTGATAAGACCTCAGTGCATTTCACCAAGAGCTACCCCAGCCACCTCTGCCAATGCTGAGACCTCTGCCCACCATTAGGTATTGCATTTACCTACCTGCTT
>NW_012109541.1:1015828-1033972 GCF_000951045.1 Mandrillus leucophaeus | reverse complement strand
GTGTCTAAGAAATATGGCATTATGTAAAATGGTCAAACCTAGAAATAAGTGGGTTCCTGAGGGAGAAGAGAAGGCAAAAAGTTTGAAAAACTTATTTGAGGGAATAATTGAGAAAAACTTCCTTGGCCTTGCTAGAAATTTAGATATCTAAATACAAGAAGCTCAAAGAACTCCTGGGAGATTAATTGGAAAAAGGATATCACCAAGGCCTGTAGTCACTAGGCTATCCAAAGTCAATGTGAAGGAAAGAATTCTAAGAGTAGTGAGAAAAAAGCCTCAGGTAACTTATAAAGGAAAAGCTATCAGACTAACAGCAGACTTCACAGTGGAAACCTTACAAGCCAGAAGGGATCAGGGTCCTGTCTTTAGCCTCCTTAAACAGAAAAAACTGTCATGCAAGCATTTTGTATCCAGCAAAACTAAGTTTCATAAATGAAGGAGAGATAAAGTATTTTCAGACAAGCAAATGCTGAGAGAAGTTGTCACTTAAACCAACCAGCTCTACAAGAAAAGGTAAAATGAGTTCTAACTCTTGAAACAAAAGATTGCTATGCACCAGACTAGTACCTCCTACAGGCGTAACAGTCACAGGGCCTATAAAACAGTAACACAACAAAGGAAACAAAATATCTAGGTAACAATCAACTTGATAAGTGGAAGCATACCTCATATCTCAATATTAATGTTGAACACGAATGGCCTAAATGCTCCACTTAAAAGACAGAGATTGGGCCGGGCATGGTGGCTCATGCCTATAATTCCAGTACTTTGGGAGGCGGAGGTGGACGGATCACTTAAGGCCAGGAGTTCGAGACCAGCCTGGCCAAGATGGCAAAACCCTCTCTCTACTAAAAATACAAAAAATTAGCCAGGCACAGTGGTGCAAGCCTGCGGGCCCAGCTACTCAGGAGGCTGAGGCATGAGAATTGCTTGAATACAGGAGGCAGAGGTTGCAGTGAGCTGAGATTGCAACACTGCACTCCAGCCTAAGCAACAGAGCAAGACTCTGCCAAATAAAAACAAAACAAAACAAAACAATCACAGATTGGCAGAATGGATTAAAAAAATCACAAACCAAATATCTCTTGTCTTCAAGCGACTCACCTAACACTTAATAATTCATAGAAACTCAGAGTAAAGGGATGGAAAAAGATATTCCATGCAAATGGAAACCAAAAGTAAGCAGGAGTAGCTATTCTGTTTTTGTTGTTGTTGTTGTTGTTGTTGTTGTTTTGTTTTTTGTAGACAGAGTCTTACTCTGTTGTTGCCCAGGCTGGGGTGCAGTGGCATGATCTCTGCTCACTGCAACCCTCTGCCTCCTGGGTTCAAGCAATCCTCCTGCCTCAGCCTCCTGAGTAGCTGGGACTTCAGGTGCCGGCCAACACGCCCTGCTAAATTTTTTATGTCTTTTTAGTAGAGAAGGGGTTTTGCCATGTTGGTCAGCCTGGTCTCGAGCTCCTGATCTCGTGATCTGCCCACCTCAGCCTCCCAAAGTGCTGGGATTACAGACGTGAGCCAGGGCGCCTGGCCAGATTTCTTAAATAACTCAAAGATGATCTACCATTCGATCCAGCAATCCCACTACTGAGTATCTACCCAAAGGAAAAGAAGTCATTATATCAGAAAAGTACCTTGAGTGGTAATATAAAAAGGTATGTTTATTGCAGCACGATTCACAATTGCAAAGAAATGGAACCAACCAAAGTACCCACTGACCAGTGAGTAGATAAAGAAAATGTGGTATATATACACCATGGAATACTACCCAGCCGTAAAATAGAACGAGATAATGTCTTTGCAGCAACTTGGATAGAGCTGGAGGCCATTATTCTAAGTGAAGTAACTTAGGAATGGAAAACAAAATACCATATGTTCTGACTTATAAGTGGGAGCTAAGTTATGGATACACAAAGGCAGACAGATTGGACAGATTGGTCTAACAGGACTCTGGAGAGTCAGAGGGGGAAGACAGGGGTGGGATGAGGGATAAAAAATTACATATCGGGTACAATGTGTAATACTTGGGTGGTAGGTACACAATAATCTCAGACTCCACCACTGTACAATTCATCCATATAACAAAAAACCATTTGTACCCCAAAAGCTATTGAAATAAAAAATATTAAATAATAATAATAAAAGATTCTCGAGCATTTTTCTGGGATGTAAACTACTTGAAAATAGTTTGTTCCTTTTGTGGCTTACTTTTAAGATTTGTTCATCAGTCTTAGGGCAGGGTTAATTATTCTTCACAATTAAGGCAAGACGCTTTACCAAATGCTTTGTGAATTACAATGTTTTTCAGTTTGGCTGGTGGGAGTGGGCACTATTCCCCATCCTGTGTGAGTACCCACTATTATTAGCTCTAATTATTTTGGATGATTCCTTCCTTGCGACAATCTTCAGTACTCTGTCCTATAAACTCTAGCTACTTCGTTTTCTCCAGATTCTCAGCTGCATCTCCTCAACTCAGGGATACTTTGAAGCTCCTCTTTGGTTCTGTTTTTCTGTTCTGTGGCCTGAAGGCAAGCCAATCATCAGTCATCTTATTTGTTTCCCATCTCCCAGCAATCAATGTTTATTGCTGCCTGATACCTAATAACCTGAAATATGTTCTTTCATATATTTTGTCCTTTTGTGTTGGTTGTTTCAGGCAAGAGGGTCAATCTTTCCTTATTACTCCATCTTGGCCATAAGCACACATTTTGGAGGCTACTTTTGGTCATGGAAATAGATTTATTGGGACTCCATCTGCTGATCATTCTCTATTGTTTTTCCTCTTATTGACAGATAATGTTTATGAGAGGACAGAACAAGATAAAGCTGAGCCTGGATGAAAACTGCTATGTCACCAAGAACTTTTAGTAACAGAAGTCTAATCAGAAAGTCCAAAGATATCAATCAGTAAAATATAATTTTCTCAGGAAAAAAAAAATCACATTCAGTGCTTGGAAGCTTCAATGAAATCATATCTTAGACCCAGAATATGATTCATCTCTCCACCATAAGCCAGGAATCTCAAACAGAAGAGGCTTTCAGTGCCCTCAGATAAGACGCCAAAGTCATTTGGCTCAAGGGTCCTCGTCGGTGGCAGCTGAGCCTTGGCGGGTTCTCTAAACTGTGGAAAAGCCTGTTTCTCATTAAAAAAAAAAAAAAAAAGCTATTATGATATAAACAAATGAGCTTCATAAACTTACAGACCCAAGATAATGCATTTCAATTCTGAAATAGCAGGGGAAATGACTGCATAATTTTTGTTGTTCAGTGGTTGATCTTGGAATATCAAAAGTGGAGAAAGTCTTTGAATTGGTTGGTTTCTTAAAGTGGGGGTTGACTCCGGTTCTGAAAGAAGAAGGAAGTGTTTGTGTGAGTCTTAAGACATTCTCAGTTGGAACTGGAAGTAGTTCTTCAAGTTCGGAGTTTGGCATGATTGATGGAGGTGATTGGTCTGGTTCTGACCTGTTAACACAAAGTAAGCCCTATGTAATGTTAGCTGTTACTACAGATGAGGACAGGTAGAACTAGCGGGGCTGACTAACCTGTGTGCTCATAGCAAGGCATATGTGGGTAGCATGCCCCAAATGCTCACCACTGTACTCTTCTGAGTTTAACTGACTGTGTGTTGCAAGCATGGAAGTTTTTTTCCCCCCTGTGGCTTCTTTTTATGTTGTTTATTTTGTGTTTGGCACACATATTTGATGACAGGGTTTAAGAAAAGTGAAGCAGAGAAAACTCATGCTGGATATTAACATGCAATTTTTACATTAACTAGAGGAGGCTTCAAAGAAAGAGTTGTGGAAATAGGCAGCTAGGGATTGGTGGCAGTCTCCTGAGAAGTATACTCTACTTATAACTACAGCCCGGGAGGGAAAACTGACCAGAAATTGAATAAATTGGGCTTAGAAAACCATGTTTCCTGGGATGTGCAATGGGGAGATTTGAGATCAGGCAAGTGAATATCAACTTAAAATGCTGTGGACTGCATCTCCGTAGGGACCATGTCGTAATGATATCAGTCATAGCTGATGCAATGAATATTGTCATTTCTAGATGCACATTTCTTCTGTGAAACAAGACATACACAAAAAGGTGTCTCTTGTCAATGCAGTCAGACGCAGGTCCAGGCAACCCTCCAGGGTGACTGCTATCTATATGGTGACTCTGTGATCTAGACATGATCCTGTAACCTGTACCCTCTACAAGACATGGACCTCTCTGCTAAAGGTCAGGAGAGGAAAGAGACTGCCTTAGTCTTGGAATTGCTGTATATTGACTCCTATTCACATTTTAGTGGACAGAAGCAGACACATTACTTGCCCAAGTACAAAGGAGCTGAGAAGTAGAGCCCTCTGTAAGCAAGCCAAGGAAGGAGAGCTGACTGTTGGAGAGCACTAGGTACTAAACTTCTTGCCTCCAGAGTTGGGGCATATATTGCCTCCGGCCTTATTTACCACTCAGCTTGACTTGGCGAACACTCACTAATCTTTCTGGCTTTGAGTTACATGATTATTTGCTTCATATTTACCTCTCCCATTAGACTTTAAACTCTGAACTACTTATTCTGTCTTGCTTCCCAACTCTTAACACATTACAGTACCAAGTGTTTAGTTAGACAGGCATTTGTAAATGAACCATTACCCGAAGTAGGGTAATGACAGAAGGCATCTGGAAATTTTTTTCTGGATCTTGTCAATACTTTGTTTCACTCACTATAAAAATGTTTAAAAGTTATAGGCTGGGTGCAGTGGCTCACGCTTGTAATCCCAGCACTTTGGGAGGCTGAGGAGGGCAGATCACTTGAGGTCAGGAATTCAAGACCAGCCTGGCCAACATGGTGAAACGCCGTATCTACTAAAAATACAAAAATTAGTCGGGCGTGATGGTGGGTGCCTATAACCTCTGCCCCTACTAGAAAGGCTAAGACAGGAGAATTGCTTGAACCTGGGAAGTGGAGGTTGTAGTGAGCTGAGATCGCACCACTGCACCCTAGCCTGGGCAACAAGAATGAGACTTCATCTAAAAAAAAAAAAAAAGTTATAGCCAGCCTGATTTCGCAGGTGCTGGACAAGAAGTTGCATGACATTTACATGCCTGTATGGTACAGGTGCTACAGATTATCAATACTTACTCTAGTTTCTGATATTGGGTTATTGGCTTGTTCGTGGCACAAAATTCCACCAGATAATGTTAATTGTTAGGAAGATAGATTACTAAAAATAGGCTGGGTGTGGTGACTCAAGCCTGTCATCCCAGTACTTTGGGAGGCTGAGGCAGGCAGATCACGAGGTCAGGAGATGGAGACCATCCTGGCTAACACGGTGAAACATCGTCTCCACTAAAAACACAAAAATTAGCTGGGCGTGGTGGCACGCACCTGTACTCCCAGCTCCTTGGGAGGCTGATGCAGGAGAATCCCTTGAACCCGGGAGGCGGAGGTTGCAGTGAGCCAAGAGCATGCCACTGAGCTCCAGCCTGGGTGACAGAGCGAGACTCCATCAAAACAAAAACAAACAAACAAACAAACAAAAAACACTCCATTTCTTTAAAATTTTCTTCAATCTTTTTCTGACTCCAAATATAATATGTATGGATTATAGAAAAATTAGAAAGTAAATCAAATATAAATAAGTCTTAATTTCATTGTTCAAAAACCATTGTATTATCATCATGGCATACTTATTTTTGGACCTTTATCACATGCGTATCATCACATAGTTGATCTCCAACAGTAAAATAGATTTTTATCTAGAATTTTTTTTTAACATTTTGTCATGCCATTTTCATTTTTAACTGAAGTTTTTTAAAACATTATTTTAAACAGCAACACAACTTATCTATGTTTAAATAATAATTTACTAAACCATCTTTTAATAGTGGACATTTAGATTGTTTCCAAAAGCTTTTGACTACATATAAAGCTGCAATATAAACAACATGTAAAGTTGCAATATTGTAATGCACAAACATTTTCAAACATTTTTCTATATTTTGGACTATTGTCTTAGGATAGATTCACAGAAGGAAAACATAAATTAAAGGTTATGAGCATTTACACAGGCACCTTTAAGTGAGTTGAGAGTTTTGGGGGTTTTTTTGAGATGGAGTCTCTCTCTGTTGCCCAGACTGGAGTGCAGTGGAGTGATCTTGGCTCACTGCAGCTTTTACCTCCCGGGTTCAAGAGATTTTCATGTCTCAGCCTCCCCAGTAGCTGGGATTACAGACATATGCCCCCATGTCTGGCTAACTGTTTTTTGTTTATTTGTTTGTTTGTTTGTTTGTTTGTTTTGAGACAGAGTTTCACTCTTGTTGCCCAGGCTGGAGTGCAATGGCTCCATCTCAGCACACTGCAACATCTGCCCCCTGGGTTTAAGCCATTCTCCTGCCTCAGCCAACCAAGTAGCTGGGATTACAGGCGCCCGCCACCATGCCTGGCTAATTTTTTGTATTTTTAGTAGAGATGAGGTTTCACTATGCTGGCCAAGCTGTTCTCGAACTCCACACTTCAGGTGATCCACCTGCCTTGGCCTCCCAGAGCGCTGGGATTGCAGCCATGAGCCACCGCACCAAGCTTTTTTTTTTCTTTTTTTCCTTTTAAATAAAGATGGGTTTCACCATGTTGGCCAGTCTGGTCTCGAACTCCTGACCTCAAGTGAACCACCTACCTCGGTCTCCCAAGGTGCTGGGATTACAGGTGTGAGCCACCATGCCCAGTTCCTAAGTGAGTTGATAGTTTTAAACAAATTATCCAACCTGTTTACTATTTTCACAGCCATAACTATGGAGTATGAGCTCCAGGGAGTTTAAAATACTTGGTCTTTTTTTTTTTTTTTTTAAGATAGAGTCTTACTCTGTGGTCCAAGCTGGAGTACAATGGCCTGATTTCAGCTCACTGCAGCCTTGACCTGCCAGGACTCAGATGATCCTTCTACCTTAGCCTGCTGAGTAGCTGGGACTACAGGTACCTGCCACAACGCCTGACTAATTTTTGTATTTTTTGTAGGGACAGGGTTTTGCCATGTTGTCCACGCTGGTCTCGAACCCCTGGGCTCAAGCAATCCCCTCACCTCAACCTCTCAAAGTGCTAGGACTACAGGCATGAGCCACCACACTGGCCTAAAATACATAGTTGTTTTATGTAGGAGTCAAAATAATATTATAAAGTATTAATAACTCATACAAGCAGCAATACGTCATCCAATGAGACGATAATAGCATGCCCAGCAATTCCACACTGCCTTATGCAGCAGGTTCTTAACATTCAAGAAAGAAACATCTAAACCCATCTAGAATCCTCCAAGTTACGAAGTTACTTCAACATATAGTTTTCCCCCACAAATGTCCATGTTTTCATTGGCTAAAGCACTGCAGAAATAATTTCTTCAATCATCCTTTCTTCCTTTCAAATTGAATAAATATGGCAGAATCATTCACATACAGAGTCATTGCCCAATTCAATATTCTTTTATTCTTTCACTTATTCAAAACCAAATTTTTTTAGCTAATAGTGGTTACTTTATTTGCTTTTTACTTTTTCAACGCTAGCTTGCTTTTGGGGTCCATGTTAAATAAACATGGTTTTTATTGTTCCGTGTTTTCACTGATGAGAAGGGAATGACAAGATACAATTATTGGATAGTCCCATAGCTCTGGCATCAGCTGAATGACTATCTCAGGTACCATCTTTAAACATCCACTAATCCAAAATGACAATCTACTCTACATGTCAAGGGCTTCCAGGAATTATGTGTGCATGCACAACCGTGAACAATAAATCTACACATTTCAAGGATCTATTGTGATTTTTTTCAAAGCACATTAAGAGGCGGTTATAATTATCCCCTTTGTGCAGAGAAGGAAGATAAGGCCAGTAAGTAGGTAATTGTCTTGGCCAAGGTCATATTGTCCATAAGTGGGACTGCTGTGATGACTCTCAGACTCAGGAATAGAACGCATTAGAAACAGAATCTTCATTATATACATGAGCAGATGGAATGAAGCTGAGTAAGACATTATTCCTGAGAATCAATGAGATGTAAATATAGGTGGAAATAAGAGTGGACAAGAGAATAGGAAATCAAATCATCCTACAGAACAATCCTTGCAGAATAATAACTGCACAAGAGATGACCTCAATTCACTCTTGAAGGGAAGGGGAAACGAACTGATATTTTTGCCATATGCTGGCTGAAGACATGTGGAGGAAATTGCAAGCCAATTTGAGTTGAAGGCGCATCGCAGGAGCTGACAGCACAATTTCTTTTCCCATCAATTTTCACCCCCGCCCCCACCTCCACCTCACAAGGGACCTGCCAATGTAGACATCCAAAAAAAAGTATATCTCAGTTAAGAATAGAATGTTATGTTGTGCAGCAGCATAGAAATAAAAAAGAAGTTTCCAATACAATCTAGTTTTTATCTCTTGAGAAATTATACAATTTTAGAATGCAATGTACATATTTGTTCAAACATGGGTATAATTAACTGGACAAACTTCTCTCTGCTTTTTAATTCAAGGTTTATATTCAAATGCATTATTTCTTTTTTTAATTTAACTTTTAAGTTCAGGAGTACATGTGCTGGTTTGTTAAACGGGTAAAGATGTACTATGGGAGTCTGTTGTACAGATTATTTCATCACCCAGGTATTAAGCCTAGTAGTACCCATTGGTTGTTTTTACTGATCCTTTTCCTCCTCCCATCCCCACCCTTTGATAGACCCCAGTGTGTATTGCTTCCCTCTGTGTGTCCATGTGTTCTCATCATTTAGCTCCCACTTATAAGTAAGAACGTGAGGTATTTGGTTTTCTATTCCCATGTTAGTTTACTAAGGGTTATGGCCTCCAGCTCCCCATCCATGTTCCTGCAAAGAATATGATCTCATTCTTTTTTATGACTGCATAGCATTCCATGGTGTATTTGTACCACATTTTCTTGATCAAGTCTACCATTGATGGACCTTTAGGTTGATTCCATGTCTTTGCTATTGAGAATAGTGTTTGAAATGCATCACTTCTTAGTAATGTATAAGATAACACAAATTCAGTTTTGTTAAACTTGATTAATGTTTATTGACTCCAAAATTTATTGTGCTGCTAGAACTAAAGATGTAAATTCCCCTATTGCTGACATAAGCCATAACCCTCAGTTGAGGATGAGCCATAAGAAACAGAACCCCAAGAATATAGTATATGTAGAAACCAAGAGTTGTTAGGGTTGCAATAGGGGTAAGTTTGCAGTGGGAGTAAGAAGACCTCAATAGAGCCCAGCTCTAACATGTAGGATCTCTGAACCTCAGTTTCTCTATCTGTAAAAGGAGGATACAATGATATCTACTCCTTTTACCTCTCGGGATGATGTGAGGATCAAAAAAGGCACAGTTCAGAGACAATAAAATACTATATTGATGTAAGATATTATTACCAATATTGCAATCATTACTGGCTGTAGAATAGCTATCTTTCTTCACAGGTTATTTTTGGAGTGACAAAAACTTTGATCCACCTTGGCCATTCAGAGAGTGAATGAGAGGTGAGATTCTGGAATATGGGAAAAGGGCAGGCTCTTTTCCTTGGGACCTGTCCCAAACCAAGGCAGAGCTTCTAGTAGGAGCTTGTGTTTGCTTCTGTTAGTTATTTTATATTTTGTTCTGAAAAGTAAGCAATGGGTGCAAAGCAGGCTCACTGTGTGCTGGTTTCCACTTCCGCCCACTGCATCTTGCACTGTGCTTTTACTACTTGCCTGAGTCCAGCAAGACAGAACACTCACATGCACAAGTTTTATGAAGAGGGTTTATTACTCACAGATAGGCAGCAAGGGACAACAGATGCCTAGGATTCAGGGCAAGCTAGTCCCTCAGGACTCAGGAAAGCTACCTAGGGCAGATGGACTCTCATCTGCAGGCATCCAACCTGTATCACAGCTGAGGAAGTCTGAATAGCAACTGCCTTGGGTTTTGTAGTTCACGGTAATGTGACTTGCTGGGTTAAAGCATTTAAAAACGTCCTTTGTCAAAGAGGGAGGGGGAAGGAACAGAGACAGAGCTGTTCTGACCAGTTCTTCCTTGCCTCAGGATGCGCATTCCCAATGCATTCTACAGCTATTCTTTTTTTTTTTTTTTTAATGGGGTCTCTGTCACTCAGGCTCACTGCAGCCTGGAATTCCTAGGCTCAAGCAATCCTCCCATCTCAGCCTCCCTAGTAGCTGGGATTATAGGTGCGAGCCACTGCACCTAGCTTCTATAATTATTCTTTTTTTTATTTTCAAATGGGGTCTCACTCTGTCACCAGGCTGGAGTACAGTGGTGCGATCCTGGCCCACTGCAACATCTTCCTCCCAGGTTCAAGTGATTCTCCCACCTGAGCCTCCCAAGTAGCTGGGACTACAGGTGTGCGTGCCACCATGCCCAACTAATTTTTGTATTTTTAGTAGAGACGAGGTTTCACCATGTTAGCCAGGATGGTCTTGATCTGTTGACCTCGTGATCCACCCACCTCGGCCTCCCAAAGTGCTGGTACTACAGGTGTGAGCCACTGCGCCTGGCCTACAGTTATTCTTAAGAACTAGAAGTGAGAAAGTGGGGAGAACTGGGTTGGTTCAAGGCCACTGGGAGAACCATACTGCACTGGGTTAATGAATAAAGGAAAAATGGCAGTGGTAAATGCAGCTTGGCCTCAAATAAATGTTATCATCTATCTGAGCTCACAAAGATCTCTTCTTATTAAGTAATTAACACATTCATTCATGCAATATTTATGTATGACTTACTCTGCACTAATTTTGGCTTCCTTTTAGCCTTCGTCATCTGAGCACACTGCTGAGCTGTATGAAGATGCCTGCTTAAGCTGTATGTCTTCAATGAGACTGTGAGCTCCTTAAGGGCAGGGCACATACCTCATACCTCTATTCTGTCCTCTGGAATGCTTAGCAGAGTGCTAAGAAAATTTAAGGAGCCATTCTTAGGGGACCCTGTAATATTTTCACAGTTTGTTTTTTTGTTTGTTTGTTTGTTTGTTTGTTTTGAGATGGAGTCTCTTTCTGTGACCCAGGCTGGAGTGCAGTGATGTGATTTCGGCTCACTGCAACCTCTACCTCCCGGGTTCAAGTGATTCTCCTGCCTCAGTCTCCCAAGCATTTGGGACTACAGGCACTCGCCACCTCGCCCAGCTAATTTTTGTATTTTTAGTAGAGACGGTGTTTCACCATGTTGGCCAGGATGGTCTTGATCTCTTGACCCGTGATCTACCTGCCTCGCCCTCCTAAAGTGTTGGGATTACAGGCATGAGCCACCACGCCTAGCCCAGTTTGATGATTTTTAAAGTGTTGTGCTGCCAGTTGAGTTATTTAGGAAGGGCTGCCCCTGAGATGGAGATTAGAATGCTGGGAGTGGATTGGGAGTGGTCTTGGAAGCAATGCCTGTGGAAGGAAGGAGAAGGACAGATTGGGCAGAAGAAGATGAACTTCAATGCAGCCTCAAGAAAGCCCTCAGTTCATCCATGGGAAGCTCCAAAGCTAGGATGGCCTCCCAGAGTTGCCCCAACTTGACAAGAGAACCAGGCCTTTATTCCAGACACTGGAGGCAGGCTACCTCCAGAAGGGGTGTGACCTTGAGCAAGGTGGTGAGGAAATTCCAAAAGAAGGTGTCAGTTGAGGGCCATTTGCTGACAGTATTCCCAGTACTGGAGGGAAGAAGTTCTTCAGTCCTGAAGGGGGATTTTGAGTAGCACTTCACAATGTCTATTACTTACTGTAATACTGGTGCAAGACGATGCTAGAAGCCTTATCCAAGGAGGAAAAAAAGTGAATTTGAATATTGACATATTGTATCTCTCATATTGTTTCCCGAAAAGATCATTTTTAAGTCACTTCTGAAAGTATACATAAAATAGAAGTTCCTCCCAAACATATACTTGAGGAAAATATTTAAAAGCAAGCAAGCAAACAAACAAAATATAGTGGAGATGAAAATTGTGTCAGTATTAGTATGATTAGTCAAGATAATTTTGTTTCATGTATTTGATCACAATTCAAATTAGTTCTGGAAGGGGAAATTTAATTGTCTCTTGTAACCAAACTTCAGGAAGGGCACAGTTGCACCTAGACCTCAGGGATTCAGATACTAATGGATCACCTTTTTGTCTCTGCTTCTCTCTTCATATTGTCTGTTGATACGGTTTGGCTGTGTCCCCACCCAATTCTCATCTAGAATTGTAGTTCCCATAATCCCCATGTGTTGTGGGAGGGACCTGGTGGGAGGTCATTGAATCATGGGGGCAATTACCTCCATGCTATTCTTGTGATAGTTGAGTGAGTTCTCATGAGATCTGATGGTTCTCTCTGCCGCCATGTGAAGAAGGACGTGTTTGCTTCCCCTTCTGTCATGATGGTAAGTTTCCTGAGGCCTCACCAGCCATGCTGAACCGTGAGTCAATTAAACTTCTTTCCTGTATTAATTACCCAGTCTTGTATGTCTTCACAGCACTGTGAATACAGATAGAGTGTGTATTCTCCCGCACTCACTTCTTCCACACTACTGTTAAGTATGGCTAACAGCAGTTTCCAGGCTCATAGTTTCATCACTAGAGAGGACTTAAAACTTGATCTCTCTGTTGTCAAGTTAAAAGTTCCTGGGGGAGGGGGAGGAATGCAAATTAAAACCACAGTGCAATACCACCTTACTCCTTCAAGAATGGCCATTATTAAAAAGTCAAAAGCAACAGATATTGATACGGATATGGGGAAAAAGGAACTTTTATACAGTGCTGGTAGGAATGTAAATTAGTACAACCTCTATGGAAAACAGTATGGAGATTCCTTAAAGAACTAAAAGTAGATCTACCATTTGATCCAGCAACCCCACTACTGAGTATCTACCCAGAGGAAAAGAAGTCATTAAATGAAAAGAATCTTTGCACATGTATGTTTATAACAGCTCAATTCATAATTGCAAAGATGTGGAACTAACCTAAGTGCCCATTGACTAATGAGTGGATAAAGAAAATGTGGCACATGTACACCATGGAATACTACTCAGCCATTAAAAGGAATGAAATAATGTCTTTGCATCAACTTGGATGAAGCTGGAGGCCATTATTCTAAGTGAAGTAACCCAGGAGTAGAAAACCAAAAACCGTATGTTCTCACTTAGAAGTGGGAACTGCTCTATGAATATGCAAAGGCATGTAGAGTGATATATTGGACCATAGATACTCAGAACAGGAAGGGTGGAAGGGGGGTTAGGGATAAAAATCTACACATTAGGTACAATGTACACTACTTGGGTGATGGGAGCACTAAAATCTCAATTCACTGCTACATAATGCATCTGCACAACAAAAAACTATTTGTGCCCCAAAAGTTATTGAAATGAAGAAAATAAAAAAGCTAACCCCTGTGGGAAGGTTTCTGTTGGGTCAGTGTTATCCACAGACCAATTAGCTGCAGCCAGAGGGTAAGATGAAGGTATGATGAACCAATCAACTGGGCCCAACTGGGCACCCCTAGCCATTCACTGTGCGCAGGGCACATAGGATTATGGGAATTATCACATGGACGTATGTAACTAAAGTATAAAAGTGGCATTTTGTGGAAGGATAGGACAAGCAATGAGTAGACAGAACAGAAGATGTTCACTGCCATATATTAGAGTTTTCTTATCTTTCGTGTTTGAATCTTGCCAGGCTAATTTTGTATTCTTTTTGGCTTTGTCATATGGACCAGTGCATTTATTATGGAAATAGATTATATAGCTATTGGTAATTTGTTCATAAATATTAGATTCTGTTCATTTTGCACAGAGATTAATCGCCTGCCAAAATGTACATGATTTTCTTGGTGCAGAGAAATCACTTATTAGTCATATTAACAAGGGAATATCAAATATATTTTGAAGGGCTAGAAATGAAGACATAATGACCATATACTTCTTTTTAAAAGGATATTTATTTATATTAACAAATGTCACTTTATAGAAGACATTTCAACCTTATTCAAGTAAACCCTCTTTGAATGATTTATGGTGTAATTTTGTTAGCTATATATATCTTTATTATATGAAGAAGATTTGGAAAAAAAAAAACTTTAAAAAGAGTCCCTGTCAATTTCATCTTAAAATCTATGCTTTGAAACAGACATTTTAGAAAAGGTCTGCTTAGCGGTTAACTCTTCTGGTGATGGAATTGCCAATTTAATATCCATTTCACCCCAGGGTGATTAATTTAAGTCAATTGTGATAATTGCACCCTATGGTAAAACCAATCTCAGTGGTTGGTTGGTTCAGAAATTGATCCCTGACATGACCATGAAGAAAAGGATGGTTCTGCAGAAAGTTTTCTTTTTCCTACATGTCACATGAGCTCTGCTCATGCCATCTGTCACCGGTCCAAGGTGCAGCCAACACTGACAACAGCCCAGGAGAGAGAAGAGAGAAGCCTGAGTCTCTATGGACATTATTGATCAGTGAATTAATCAACCCTGAAGCCTCCCCTTGCCTTCTTGACTTTTGACAGATAATAAAAGTATTTCCCATGGTTTAAGCCAGAATCAGGATTTCTACTACTTACAGCTAAAAATTTCTTAATAGATATAATTGCAAAGTATAACAGAGAAGCTTATTACCAAATAATTGTAATACTTGTACATAATCCATACAAACAGAGGTATTTATAAGGCATAGGGATGCTGCAAAGTAGGGAAGTATATGAGGAAGTTTCTGAGAGAAGAAGATGCTTAAGATGGATATTGAAGGACATTTCAGCAAAGGAATGAAGTTGAGGAAGTGCCTTTTGGGCAGAGGGGACAGCATGTGCAAGAGCACAGAATAATAAAATAGATATTCTCAAAATCCCTCAAGTTAGACAAATTACAAAAGGCATAGAGACATCTTACAGGAACTATGGGTATGGTGGCTACTAATCAGGAAACCAGGAAGTTGCCCGGGACAGATGTGTCTTCCCTCTCCGTCTATCTTGATTTAGCGCCAGATGGTCTCTTAGTATTGCTTTGTTCAGACAATGTGTTCCACTCTCCCGCTGACTTCTGCAAACCAGTGTCTCTGCTCTTCAGTATGAGTGCATGGCTCCCAAAGGACATCACAAGGATCAGTATTAGATAATTTCACTAAAAACACCTCCATGCTTTCTTTCACTAGTTTCTCTGTCTCTTTGTTGGAGTTTTCCAGGCCAGCCAATGTGCTAGCATTTCCTGACAGCTACTTGCCTACAGTCCAATCTGCTGTATCACTGGGAGACAGGGTCATTATGGTATAAACATGGCTGCCCAGATTCACCATTTCAGTTGGCCTGAGCAATAGTATCAGATGAATGCTTCAGAACAACTCTTTCTGAAGTTTGAAGCATGCATGGTAGGGGGTAAATTGGGAGAAAGTGAGGCCAGATAGGAAGTTATTACAGTCTAGATAAGAAATAAAGAATCTCTGAGCTAAGACGACAGGAGAGGGATGAAGAGAAGAATGATACAAGAAAGGTGAAATTCATTCATTCACTCATTCAACAATATTTATTGAGAATATATTGTGTATCAGTACTCTAGGTACAGTGAACAAAGTAGACAAAAATTCATGTCCTAGTGGAGTATATATATTTGAGAGGGAGTCTCGCTCTGTTGCCAGGCTGGAGTGCAGTGGTGCCATCTCAGCTCATTGCAAACTTCCACTCCCTGGTTCAAGCGATTTTCCTGCCTCAGCCTCCCAAGCAGCTGGGATTACAGGCACGTGTGACCACACCCGGCTAATTTTTGTATTATTGGTAGAGACGGGGTTTCACCATGTTAGCCAGGATGGTCTCGATCTCCTGACCTTGTGATCTGCCTGCCTTGGTCTCCCAAAGTGCTGGGATTACAGGCATGAGCCACCGCGCCCAGCCATGGAGCTTATATTTTAAAGAAGGGATGCGAATCAAGAAATAATTTGAGTAAGTAAAACATGTATTACAGGAAATGGTGATAAGTGCTGGTTCAAGTGCTCTTGCTGTTTATCCAAATATCCCCCAAATTTGCCATTTTATTATGCTCATGGATTCCGTGGATCAGGAATTCAGAGCTGGTGCAAGGGCTCTGCTCCATAGCGTCTGATACCTGGGGGTTCCACAGGGAAGATGCTACAGATGCTGGCACTCGACAGCCGGAACCTGGAAGCACTTGGAGGCAGTCGACAGTGGCTGTCACCTGGGAGCTTTGGCTGCTGCTGCTGGTGGACGCACCTACACAAGGCCTTTCCCTGTGGCCTGGCTTCCTTACAGCATGGTCGTGTCGGGGTAGCTGGACTTCTTACATTGTAGCCCAGGGCTCCAGAGACGTGTGTCCCAAGAAAACCAAGGGAAAGCTGTGCGGTGTTTTCTGACTCAGTCTTGAAAGTTACACAGCAAGAGTCCATGAGTGAACCTCAGATTCAGGGAAGAGGCCTAATGCTGTTTTGGTGAGATGAGTGTCAAAAAAATTTACGGGCAGTTTTTGTTTGTTTGTTTGTTTGAGATGGAGTCTCACTCTGTCACCCAGGCTGGAGTGCAGTGGCACCATCTTGGCTCACTGCAAGCTCTGCCTCCTGGGTTTACGCCATTCTCCTGCCTCAGCCTCCCGAGTAGCTGGGACTACAGGCGCCCGCCACCTCGCCCGGCTAGTTTTTGTATTTTTTTTACAGACAGTTTTAAACACCCTTATAGCAGTGCACTGGCGAAAAGTTGATCAGGATTAAAGGGATAGGGTATGCCATGGGGAAAAGCTGGAGATGGCTTTCCATTTTAATTAGTGCGGCCATCTGAAAAGAAAATTCTCACAAAGACCTAAGGGAGGTTTAGGAAGGAAGGCACATTGTAGGCAGGTGGACAGCAAACACAGCAAGCTTGTTGAATGTAGTAACTAAGTAGCTTGGCTGGTGGTGAAGAAGAGGGAAGGAATGGAAGAAAGTTCTAGATTTCTGGTTTCAGTGTCTGGATGAATAGCAGTTCCACTGACCAGGAATCAGAACACAGGAAGTGAATGAGAGAGGACTGAATGCAGTCTTGGACATATTCTACTCCAACGTGTATCAGACGTCTGCGTGTGTGTGTGTGTGTGTGCGCGCACACGCACGTGCCTGTGTTCATTCAGTAGTAAGCAGAGATTGGGGAGGTCTGGGCTGGACATCTGGGTTTTAAAATGCTCAATATCTAGATGGTATCAGAGCCCTTTAGAAATAGATGAAATTGACTAGTGAGGTGAGGTAAGAAGTCTGGCAAACACCAATATTTAAGGCAGGAGCAAAAGGCCTAGTATAAGATTTTGAACTGGCTTGAGAAGTAGGAGAGACAGGAAAGATGAATGATTTTAGGGTCAGAAAAAGGTAGAGAAAGGCTTAGGGACCTTCAAATGTCTTTCTGACTGATACACAAAATCCTACCATTCAAAATTTCTTCCTTTAAATGTTCTCTCTCTAAAATTTCTCTATTAAGATATAAACGTCCCAGCAGGGCAGAAAATTGAGCCACTGATACCTGAGCAAATGGAAGGCAGGAGAGCACTTCAAAAAGGGAAGGGGTTAAAAAGGGGAAGAAAGTGGAGCTGCTCCCTACAGAATGGGAGAAAAATTTTGCAATCTACTCATCTGACAAAGGGCTAATATCCGGAATCTACAAAGAACTTAAACAAATTTACAAGGAAAAAAAACCCCCATCATTAAGTGGGCAAAGGATATGAACAGACACTCCTCAAAAGAAGACATTTATGTAACAGCCAACAGACACATGAAAAAATGCTCATCATCACCGGTCATCAGAGAAATGCAAATCAAAACCACAATGAGATACCATCTCACACCAGTTAGAATGGCGATCATTAAAGTCAGGAAACAACAGGTGCTGGAGAGGATGTGGAGAAACAGAAATGCTTTTACACTGTTGGTGGGAGTGTAAACTAGTTCAACCATTGTGGAAGACAGATTCCTCAAGGATCTAGAACTAGAAATACCATTTGACCCAGCGATCCCATTACTGGGTATATACCTAAAGGATTATAAATCATGCTACTATAAAGACACATGAACACGTATGTTTATTGTGGATCTATTCACAATAGCAAAGACTTGGAACTAACCCAAATGTCCATCAATGATAAACTGGATTAAGAAAATGTGGCACATATACACCATGGAATGCTA
>NW_012109541.1:994382-1011588 GCF_000951045.1 Mandrillus leucophaeus | reverse complement strand
TAGGGAATCTTTTCCCCATTTCTTGTTTTTGTCAGGTTTGTCAAAGATCAGATGGCTGTAGATGTGTGGTATTATTTCTGAGGGCTCTGTTCTGTTCCACTGGTCTGTATCTGTTTTGGGGGCAAGTTCTTTAAGGAAATGACAGTCTAACAGCTCAGGAGAAAGTGCAAATACGAATTTACAGACCTTTAGCTCCATCTAGTGGCTAGGTCATGAAAGGAACAAATATTTTATAACATCATGGTTCTTTAGCTACATTACTTTTACATATCAGTCTATAATTACTTCCTGGAGAGTTATGTATTATGATATACAGTCCCTTTTGTTTAACAATTTTCAGCTAATCTATTGATTTGTCATCTAGCTAAATAATTTATTTCCCAAACTGTTGGAATGTGCTGTTGGAAAGTTGGGGAAGGAGAAATAGATAAATGGATATAGACAAATGCCTCTTAACTACTTGAAAACTCTTATGTCTCTGCTTATTATAGTGTTCAACACATGCCAGCTTCCTCTGATTTAGCATTGTATATAGAATTACCTCTCTCAGAAAGTTAATAATACTAACAGTCATGCTAATGATGATGATAATGATGGTGACCCAGAAAGAGATGTTTGAAGGGAAGAGAGTTCAAATAGTTATAGTTTGTTATTTATGAGGTTGGAAAAGTGAAATTAATCTGTAGGAAAATAAA
Organism: Mandrillus leucophaeus; assembly: GCF_000951045.1. Classification (NCBI taxonomy): domain Eukaryota; kingdom Metazoa; phylum Chordata; class Mammalia; order Primates; family Cercopithecidae; genus Mandrillus; species Mandrillus leucophaeus. The sequence goes on along the minus strand of NW_012109541.1, from coordinate 1,010,893 downwards.
ACAGAACTTGAAATAAAAGAATTGATCGAATTATTTCCAGTAAATTACACCACACACACACACACACACACACACACATAATTTAAACAACTGCATCAGCAAATTTGCAATGTCATGTTCTAGAAATATTTCCTTGGGTGGCAAGTTTTTTCGGTATTTGCTTGCAGGCTGATAAATCTCAGTAGCCAAAATTTGTGCTCATTATGGCAATGAAAGGGAATATTTACAGAGACTATTCCAACCTTTGGAAAGTTGACATAACTGGGTCAGGTCTATGGCACATCCACAGACTCATGGTGAGCTTGGAAAAATAATGAGAAAGACGGAACAGGTTTTGAGGTGGTCTTATAATATTGTACTCCATCTTTTCAGAGAAGGAGAAATGATAGGAACGGGCTTATGTTTTCTTCATGAGAATTTGAATACAAGATGTATTAATTAAACATCTTCATTTTACTGATGGAGAAACTTGAGTCAACAGTGATTAAATTACACAGCTATTTGGTTGCAGAGTTAAGACTAGACCTATGTTTTTTATTCCTGATCTACTATTCTTTTCAGTACAACTATTAATAGAAGAGTTCTCCATTTCCGTAGAAGACCAAAGTAAGAGAACGTGAGCTTACATTTGCATCAAGGAAGTTTGGATAAATTGAGGAAGATTAGTTAAGTGTAAAGTAACTAAATTCCGAATTTCCTTTATTCTAACATGTACTTAAAAAAATATTAACATTATGAAATCAACCTGAATCTTATAATCAATATTAAAACATAATTGCTGGCAGGCAGTGGGGGAAGTTGTAAAGCGGTCATATTTATGTGCCAGAATTTACTAACTCACATTCTCATTTAATAGAGTATGGAATTGGCAGAGTAAGGCATTGGCTTAATTTCTGAAAGAAACTGTTTATTTCCAGCAAGATGGAATTCAATTATGGAGAAAAAAACTAAAATTGCAATTTAAATCGCTGATATTCATTCATTTGACTTGAAGTCCTAACGAGGTCAAAACGTTAAGAAGAGGTAAGCAGCTCACCAGGATGCTACTCATGCACTTTCAGGGGTCACACTGAATTTGGAGGAATTTTTATACCAAATTTGAAAAAGCGTAGACCTGAATCTTGTGAATCCCAAAAGGAAACGGTGTGTGATTGTACGGATAAATACATGTTATAGTTGTGTTCATATATTTTAGAACTTGTGTTCATGTAATGTAATGGGTTTTTTTCTTAATTGCTTATTAAATTGATCATTTTACAATCAGTGGCATTTAAGAATAGGTGTCATTTGGTTTATCACAGCAGCATTGCATGCTAGAAAGAGCACTGACTCAGAAGCTGGGTCTGGAAACTACTCTGCTCCTCTGTCTGCTACTGTGTTGTCCTTGAGCAGCTGACTTCCTCTCTAAATGTCAATTTCCTTATGTAAATTTGGGAGAATATCATGAATCTTGCAAGCATATTGTGAGCATTAAATGAGATTACGTATGTAAAGTGCCTACCACAATATCTGTCACATAGTAAGTGCTCAACCAAGGCAGCCACAGGAAACTTACGGTCAACAAAGAGATATGTTAAGAGATGTTGACGGAAGGGTAAATTTCTTTGATATGATCCCATGCAGTCTAAACAGTGTTTCTTACTATTTAAAAATCTGTGCCCTATCAGTCAAGAAGATTTTGAGGCGGGCGCAGTGGCTCACGCTGTAATCCCATCACTTTGGGAGGCCGAAGTGGGTGGATCACGCGGTCAAGAGATTCCGATCATCCCAGCCAATATGGTGAAACCCTGTCTCTAAGAAAAATACAGAAAAAATAGCTGGGCGTGGTGGTGCGGGCCTGTAGCCCCAGTTACTCAGGAGGCTGAGGCAGGAGAATCACTTGAACCCAGCAGGTGAGGTTGCAGTGAGCTGAGATCGTGCCACTGCAGTCCAGCCTGGCAACAGAGCAAGACTCTATCTCAAAAAAAAAAAAAAAAAAAAAGAAGAGATTTTGAAATGTCTTTCTACATTTTGTTTTACTAAAAGAATGTGTATTAAAACATCTGTCCAAATATAGTATGGAATATGTTTTTATAAATTACTGTTTTCTCTCCCTTCTCCCTATCCTGAGAGGTACCTCTACCCACCTGAGAACCATTGATTCAAAACATGGTGTCAGAAGGGGATCTTAGAAACATTTAGATATTTAAGTTCATATTAGGAACATAACAGTCAGTTCAATCACTTTTCACCTACTGGCCTCATCATCCTTATGTTTGGTAAACACACTGGGTAAAGAGAGATATATGAAACTGGTCATCATCTTGCTTATCCTCAAGAGTTATCCAAAATACATGCAACGGAGCCATATTTAGAAGGTGATCTAAGAATGTGTATGCACAATTGAAGTATACTATGTGTTTGTCATGAAGGAGATACCAACTGTCATGAAGTAAAACACCCAACGGAACCCAAAGCAAACCCCAAAACCAGTGGGTTACGAGAATAAACCACCACCATTAACAACAACAAAATTCTGTGGCCTAGTGACTAAGGAAATCACAAGGCCAAATTTCATTCCAGCCCATAGGGAAACCCAGAGAGAAAAGACTTCAATAGCCTCCAAGCCCATTTCCTTCGCTGTAGCGAGTGTTCATAAAAACAGTATTGACAATCTGGAGTTGGCTGACTTTTCCTGATTTTATGCTAGTTTGACTTGCACTCAAGCTTTAATTTTGCTCCCCACTCAGCTTTCAGGAATGGACAGGCAGAATTCTTTGGGCACTATTAACTTTTCAAAAGCCACTCTACTATTTGCATATCTCCTGCAATGCGCACTATGCTAACCTTGCCTTGCTACAGGCTCCTCAGGAGACAGATTCCCCTGTCGGCTTTGTTCAGCAACCCAAAATGTAATCAAGTAACCACTCTACTGTAGAGGGAAGAAAGGGAAGGATTTCAGGGCTGAGCACAATGGTGATACCATGGGAAAATTCCAAGAATTCCGTGAACCGCGGTCCTCACCCCTGGTTGTGCCCCTGCCTCACTAATCTTTCAGATTAGTTCAGCCTAATGAAAACTAATAACATATAAAGCAAGTAATAATATTCATCGTCCATCTTTCTTTCATGTGCTTTTTGCTCACTCTGCAAGTTCTGATTTAGCCAAGCTGAATTCTCAGAAAGCACCACTAACTGCCTCCTGGGGCTGCTTCGTTTAGTGCTCATCTAGGGAAGGAAGTAACTGATAAGAATCCAGCTGCTAAAAAGTCATTATTTGTTCGTAGACAGTGTGGAAGAGGTCGGTCTGATAGTTTCTGTTTCCCAAGGATTCAGTTTCTCAACACAACAGACTCTTATTAATCATAGCTTTTCTTTCATTGTGTATAAATGTCAAAATATGATAGAAATTCTCGCCAGCCGCTCTCAGAATATTTTCTCACTATTTAGCATTACTTATGAGTTTAATTTCTTCCTGGGAAGGGAAGAAGTTCTTTATTTCAGATGTTTTAATATTTTTCAAAAATATAGGTGGGGCTTACCACAAGGCGAACTAAAATTATCAGCAGTATGTTATTTGATAGAAAATATTCTTGTATTTCCTTTTCCAGTTTAAATTAGAAGTATGGCTACCAGGAAAAAAAAAAAGGAATCATTTTTCTCCTTGCTGCATAAAAATAGGTCAAGTAATTTAAGCCAGTCCATTGCAATTAAAATTCTGACATTGCCATTGTTCTTTCTATTCCAGGGGGAGAAGACAAACAGAGCCCCTGATAATAGGGGTTCACTGGCTAAGTCATTTGATGTGCTACCTATTGTTCTCTTCTGGAGGCTCAGCCTCAACCTGCCTGGGAGCGCTGATTTTGATGATAGTGGTACAGTCCCAAAATGATAAATACCACCTCTGAAGCATGCGTTTCTGAAGAGGTGTAATGCTGCTTTCATGCTAGCAAAACAATTCCATTGCAGAGGCAAAAAATTGCCAATGGCATGGGTCCGAAATTCTTTGAATTCTAAATTTATTTATTTTTTGGAGACAATGTTATCTCCCCGGTTTATTTTAAAGTAAATTTTACTGACTCAATTAGACAGCAACACTCATCCTCATTAAAGATCCTGCAGTCCTTTCACAAGATTAGGGCTGGTGGCTTGGTCACATTCCAATGTGGATAATTGCATTCTGCATTCCTGGATATTTCCCTCCACCTTTCCAACCTCATACCATCAAATGCATTGTTATTTTCCCTTACTGCAAATCAACAGTGCTGTTGTGGAGGCGCCGAGGGTTTGCCATCCCCTCAGTTTACAGGCTAAAGCATCGGCCCAAACCACTGCTCCTTACGCTTTTAAGAGAAAACCCCTTAGGTAATGCATATTTTCAAATATGAGGCAAATCTCAATTATGCACACTTAATCATAGGTTAAGGTCTTTGGTAAGTAAAATATTCTTATTTTATAAAGGATGTTTATTTTGGAATCTTCTTTGATTTAAAAAATGTGTTGCTCGAATATGTGCTGTTTGCTCAAAGAAGAAAACAAAGTCTTCAGAAATGGTAACAAAACAAACAATAAAGAGAAAAACCTCTTGAGGAGACAGCTTTTCATTGACCTTCTAAATAAATTCCACAAGGGGGCGAAAACACCTAATGGTCCGGGGCTGCAAAGTTTTTATTGCAAAACTGGCCACCCATAATAGATTAGTGGATTAATATTTTTCTCTAAAGGATCTGGCCTTTAATGTTGACATCAATTTATAGCCATCCCAGGCGTTTACAGTAGTAAAAGTCATGGAGACCATAAACTTCACAATAGATGTCAGCCTTCTGCTACCAGTGCTCTAGCCCAGCACCCCATAAACAGTGGTGATTAGGTAACTGTTCTTCAAAGACCCATCCATAGCGCTAACGTCTTTATCAGCTCCGGCAAAGATACTGTCACAAGGATTTTATCAGGCACAAGACAGAAGTACACGTTTTTATTAATGTGGACTTATTTTTCTGACATGTAGCTATGAGGTTGCACTGCGGCTTATCATTGATCTCTTCTTGAAAATCAAGCATGGAGTGTCTATTTTTGGGCAAAGCTTAAAGAACAGAAGCTCTCTTGTATCATATTAGAACTTTTTGACAAACAGCCAAGGTACAGAGGTCAAATTTCCCCATATGCTATAAGCAACTTAGTAGGAAGCAAGACCACAAAAGGTTTTGCAAATGTCTGCCAGTAGCCGGGTGATCTAGGTCACTGTACAGGTTTCATTAATCAGGTTGTTGAAACAAGGAGTTATTTTTCTCTGCTTAAGAGACCTGCAGATATCACGTAGAATCTGCTCAATTGTCGATCAAGAAAGAGTTTTTAATGAAACAGATCATTCAAGTGAACGGGAGTGGGGGGAGCATTGTATTTGTACTGAAGACAAATTGTGCTTTTTAGCCCAGCTCCTCTGTTTGAGTCCTCTGTTCTGGTAGGGATGGGCTCAAGAGCTAATAATAGTTTCTTGGGCTCTGCATCTCCACATACGTGTTCCGGCGTTTGAGCAGCAGGAGGAATTTAGTGACAGAGCAGGTGTTGTGGCTTATTCCCTGGCAGAATAAATGGTGAAGGGTGGTGGCAAGACAATTCTTTTGCTTCTTTATGCAAAAAAACAGTGCCTTTAATCGCTTTCCTTTTTTCCTGGCACTAGTGAAAAAGGATAGGAGTTGCTGTATTAATATGTATGCAAACATATTTTTTCACTTGAGCCTCTGGAAAAAAAAAAGAGAAAGAAAAACTTACTGCGAAAAAGCTTAGCCAGAAAGATTTATAGCTGATTGCAGATTTAGTATTGACATGTCTTAGCTGAAGAAAACTTCAGCTTTAACTATTACTGTGGAAATCTGGATCAGTTTTTCAAGTGGGGTAAAAAGAGTTTTGGATGATTCAGTATATTGTCAGAAATTATTTGAACATAATTTTAAATAAGAAAGTGTCAATTATAGAGGTATATAAAAAACCCAGTGGAGTGTGTGCATTTTGATTTTACATGGCCTGCCTTGGAAATAGAATTATAAAATGTAGATGATCTAAATTATACTTAAAGCAGCCTTTATGGCCAACTTACTCTCTCGTAACACTTCTAAATATCCGCTCTTCCTGATTTCTTATAAACTATGGAATTTGAGAATCGAAGTCTAAATGAAATCGTTTTTTAAAGCATTATTTGTAAGATTTTCTTCAACCTACATTTTTTACTTCCCCTAGTAAGTTACATATAAAAGTCTGTATTTGTTCTTGAAGGTAGGTGTGTTGCTCCTATAAACATAAGATAAGCCATGGAAACATGAAAGAGAAAAACAAAATTCCTTCTCCTTCCACCTGGGATAATTTGAGATTTTCACACTATTACTTTTTCCTTTGCTTGATTATATAAGGCAAAACTTGACACCCACTTAGTTGTAGCTATGGTCTTCTTGGTAAGTCATCTATCTAGGTAAAATGAAAATATTATTTTTAGGTGCTTTGCATCCCATGCATGCAACAGGAAAAGCTCAGAATTCAGGAGAACAGGGCATGCTTAAGAGGGAACATCTTGTAAAGACTGTAATTTGACCTTTGAGTCAACCTGAGTACATTTTAAATATTATAGGACAAAATGGAAAGCCTCAAGGCGGAATTCTGCCCCCTCTTCCTCTCAGAACTATCAACCAGTCAGACACTGTTTCAGAGATTACCCTAGAAAATATGTACCTATCCTTGGCACTTTCGCTGAAAAATAAAACTATCATCACTGGAGATAAAGGTAGATTTGTATTTAATGCCACCCCCATCAATCAATCAGTGTATTATTCCAATCTACCTCCATTTAAGTAGTTGAATCAGATATAAACAGAAACACTTGATTTTTTTTTTTCCTCCTGTCCATTGAAAAAGATAATGTTGAATATTGCAAACCTTTCTAACTCTGGAGTACACTTGATATGATGGCAATTAAGAAAAAAAAAAAAAGCACTGTGACAACTTTGCAGCTTTTGATTAAAGCACACCAAGAGGCATGTTACAATGATAACAATGAAGCATTATGCCAATTATGTTAAATCCTGCTCTCCGCTTAAGCTCATCATGACCTGTTTTAGTGTCCTGTAATTTATCCTTTGGAATGCTTACTCTCATCAATAAGGTGTTCAACTCAAAGACGGGGAAAAAAGCCACCAAAGGTAACAATCACTCCCAAATGACTTCTAGAAAACAAGTTATTTCTTAACTTTTTATTGACATTGGCAAATTAAAATAGAATAAATTAACAAGTATTTTTTCAAAAAAATGTTTTGTACAAAAATACTGTCAAAATTTCCTAAAAAGCTTTCAACACAGTAGTATCTTTTCATGTACTGAATATAACTATTAGCACAGTGTCAAAATGTTGAAGACAGAAACAAAATAAAAATCTGTGAAATGTTTGCCACTGACGACATTCCACACCCTATTATCATCTGTACATATGGGGATGGGGGGTGGGCAGGGGGGACAGCCAACTTGAAAGTGAACAGTATGACTTTTCCTGATCCAGAACAGTTTGGCCCACATCTGTTTAATCTTCCAGTTTAGCATATTTTAAAAATTAGTCTGTACTCAAATGCATAGTTAAAAAAATGAAGCGAGATGGCAGAGTTTGTGCAGTAATATCTGCCCTTCAAAGTTCATGCAACCAACTAATGCAATTTTTCCTTTCACTCGTAAATCTGAATGCAGTTCAGTCATTTGAAACCATCTACAAAATCCACAAGATTAAGCAGTTTGCCAAGATTAATATCTAACAGTTGAGCACTGGAGAAAGTGAGGGAAAGGAGTAAAAACAAACAACGAAAAAGACCAAGTTAGCTAGATATTTCAACTACATAAGGGAGGTGAATGTCAAGGCTACAAAAACGAAACAAAAACAGGAAAAAAAAAGTGGCAGCAATTTTTTTTAAACCAATTTGTACAAGTTTATAGTTTACTTTGTTTCCAAGTTCTCAAACCTTTCAAGATCTGAAAAGTGAGATACTGTGTCTAAGGGAATGTTTCTTTTAATTCACACCGAAGAAGTTGGGGGTTTGATTTCTTTCGCCGGGGTTTCGATCGAGTCAACAGCTCACTCTGCTAGGCTGCTGTTTGCACACGAAGTCCGTCATAAAATCAAACTCGTTTTGCCCCAGCCAGAGTTCGGGCAGCTCTTTGATGCGGTCCAAACCCATTTCTATCACCAAGGACATAAGAACTTCCTCGTCGATGAAATCAGTGTCTATGACATTGGGCGGCAGCATTGCAGCAGGGACGTGGGCCACGGAGGCGGGCATGTTGCTGCTGCCGCTGCCGCCGCTGCCGCCGCCGCTGTTGCTGCTGCCCGCGCCGCCGCCCGAGCTGCCGCCAGAGCCGCCGGGGGTGCTGCTGCCGCCCGAGCCGCCGGGGGTGCTGCTGCCGCCGCTGTGCTTGGGGTTGCAATCTCGGAAGTGCTGGTTTGTCCCGTTCATCTGGTGGCCTGCAGCAGGGTGCAAATCCGGCATGTAGTGGTTGTGGGGGTAGGGGTGATGGTTGAAATACTGGTTGTTGAGCTTCTGCAGCTGCATGCTGGCCGGCAGGGAGCCTCCCTGACTGGCCACCGGGGGGCCCATGAACTGGGAGTTGTTAAACCTGGCCGCGGGGGCCAGTGCACTAGGGGGGTGCCCTCCGTTCACAGTCCCCGGCCCCATCGCATGCCTGATGCCGCTCGTGGCATTCATGTTGCCCGCGCCGTAGTGTATGTGCTCGCCCATCAGGGCGTTGAAAGCGTGCTGGGGCTGCTGCTGCTGGTGGTGATGGGGGCTCGGGAACTGCCCCATGCCCATGCGGTGGGCAGGGTGGTGGTGCAGCCCATTGGTGCCGTCGGGGAAGCGCCCGTGGTTCATGGCCATCATATGGTCTGCCATTTCCAGTCCTGGAAGTGAAAAGGGCAGACGATGAGACCCGCGCCACACGTGTCGCCCACCACAGCGCACCCCACTTTTGCCCGCCTCTGCCCCCCAGGATTCCCGGGCGCACGTCGGCTGCAAACCACCACCCCCAAGATCCCACTAGCAGCCGGTGCACCCGGGCTCGCCACCACGGAGGAGCTGCCACTCATAACACAGCCGAGCGCTGCATAAACAGCCCCTTCCCCTGCGATCGGGCGGGGGGACCCGAGCCCACACCCCCTCTGCTCCCCGAAGTGGCCTAATAAAGGAAGTGCCCCGTAGCCCTGCCGCGAACTTCAGGCATTAAATCAGCCCTCCTCATCCTGTTGTTGCACATCCTGTTGTTATTCCCCAGCTTCGCCTCACGCTCTTCCTCCAGGCAAACCCTGCTGCCCTCGGAGGACTGGGCTGGCAGGAGCCCCAGCCAGCTTCGCCCGTCGCGCTTACCTTCCGTTTTTGCGATTTCTGCTCCGAAGACCGAGGGCGGGCTCGTCGGGTCCAGGACCGGCTCAGCAGCACATAGAGGGGGCCTTCTTGGCGTGCAAAACGCTTCGCTGTCGCGATGTCGGCGCCGAGGTCTCGCAGCGGCCGCTGGGGCAGATTCGGAGCCGTTCCCTTTTATTTCCCCTCCGCTGCCCTCACAGCTCTGCAGGACCGCCCGGCAGCTGCCAACAATGAGCTGTGTTTCTTAGGGCTTTGGCCACAGTTAATATAGGCATTTCGGGAAGGGCGGAGCGAGAGCCTCCAGGGCGGGCGGCGCCAAGACGCGGATTCCGGAATGCCGCGGACACCCTGGACCGGGTCTGGGAGCCGCGTCCCCGCCACCCGCGGCACGTGCGCAGAGGCTGCGGGACCCAGGGGCCGCCCCGTCGCCCCGTCGCCCCCCGACTCTGGTTTCTTCCCGACCCAGAAACGCGAGGTTAGCTCAGCCACCCCCGAGGCATGGGGGAAATCCTCCCCGGCCGCCCCGCCCGAAGGTAGCGCCCGCCCGGATAGGAACGAGGAGAGCTCACCGCCCCACTCTGGTTGGAGCTCCCCACCCCCAGCTCTCTCACTCGGCTCACAGCGATCCGGCCGGCCCTCTACGGGAAAAGGGGACTCGCCCAGCGCCCCGGCCCGCCAGAGTGCCCTTCTGCCTCCCCGGTTTTGCAAAAGCTTTCCCAGACTGCGAAGAATGGCTGTGCTTCCTCGAGTTGGGTTTTAAAGACCTGGACAAATAATGCGCCCTTTCCTGAGTCCCCTTTCCTAGGCTGTGCCTTTGTGTTTTCATACGGGCAGTGGGTAGACCTACTCTAGATCACCGCATGTAGATGCATTTTTTTCCTCCACTCCTTTCAAGGACAGGAGCTGGGGGCGGGGAGCGGCAGCGGCTGCAGGTGGACGGAGCGCGCTTGCGGGCCCGGCCAACCCCGCTCCCGCGCCCTGGAATTCCAGTCCGCGCTTTCGGGCCCACCCGCCGCTCCCGGGGTACGTGTGCTTCTGCTAAGTTTGCGTTTGCAGCTCTTGGTAGCTTTGGCATCCGAGCTGAGGCGTCTCTGCTCTGTAAACAAACTCAGCGATCCTCGTCCCCAGATCCACCTTTTTGCACATACACAGTTACTTGCTTCTGCTGTTGCCCTGGATCCGGGAGGTGGGGGTGTGTGCAAACTTGCACAGCCTCCCTCCGGGCTCTGCCTGACGGTTTGGGGTTGATTTAGAAGCAAACGGGTTTGTAATTAAGAAATTCGAGGGCTGAGTAAGGCTGCTGCTGCTGGAAAAGGAAAACAAATAGATAACATGGTAATCGCTTTGTAAATAAAGTCGTTCTGGAGGTGGGCACGTAGCTGCACGTCCCGGATGGCACCACGCGCACACACACGACTGGGACTCTTCCTTTTCAGTGAAATTGTTCAGTGGGGCAATAGGCGATAATAATAACCTTGCTTTCAGAACGCGGTACAACGAGCCTAGTCGCCCGTTTGGTTCATTGACTTGCAAATAAAACCCTTAACACAGGTCTGGGCTACTACCCAGTCGGAGCTCTCTGGTTTTCTCACATGGGGAAGCCGAGTTGTTTCCCCAACACCATGATGGGGCTGCTCTGAGCTTTTATATTGCTCTTTATGTGGTAAAATCGAGTTTAGCGCTCCGAATAAGGACTTCTGGGCAGTTGTTCTTCATAACTCGATAGCCATTGAAGACTTCCTGCTGCGAAGAGCGAGTCCGCCTCCCCGCCCCCCTCGTCTTTTTCCCCCTTCTTGCACACGAGACTTTTAAAGGCCCTATTTCTTGAGGTCTGGAAATTCTGATACATCTCCCCGTTCAGGAATTTGCAAAAGAGACCCAATCCTGATTACTTTCGTCTATGACCCCCCTGTCTTTTCCTAGTCAGGCATATTTTTTTAAATGTTATTCCTTTTTGTCTTTTCTTCTTTCCTCTTCCAGGGTCTCCGGCAAACCATGCATGCAAATAATTTTTAAACCTCAAAAATATTTACTTTTTAGAGATACAGGCACAGGACACATTGCATTGTTAGTTGCAACAATTCCCTATTCTCCTAACCTCCCACCACCTTTGCCTGTAGGTCAGGACATGCAGTTTACCGAATCAGAGGCTTGGGTACCTGAAGGGACCACTTCCTCTAAAAAAACAGATTCTAAAATATTGGTCAACCCCAGCCTCAAAAATCACGGGATTGTTTACTTTCCCTTCTTTATACTGCAAGTGTTTTTAGACACAAGGAACAGCTTTTGAATGTCTAATCTAAATTCCTCTTGCAACCACTAAGGAAAGGTGGAGCTCCATCCAGCTCCCGTGGTTCTACCTACTATTGGGAAATCCCTGGAAAGGTCACCTGCCCATCCCCCATCCCTTAAAGGAGAACAAAATAGTTCTGGGACCAGCTGGTTGGAACATGGCATGCTTTGTTCATTTATTCTCATCCATCCGTTGAACGTGCTCCAAGTGCCAAGCGCTTTCTTGGTGCCTGGAGATACAAACAAGATAGGAACTCATGGTCACGGGGAGAAAACTGACAAACAGGCCTTGAACACACTATGATAAATGCCACAACGGCATTGAAAGAAAGGGCTTTGGAGAGCACATAGGAGGGACACCTACCCTGTCCTGGGGGCTTTGGGAAGGCTTTCCGGTGGAGATGGTGACTAAGGGAAGGCCTCAGGATGAAAGGAAGTTTCGTCCCATTAGGAGTGGAGTAGAAAACTTATGGTTAAGGAGTTAATGCAAAGATGAGAGAAACAAGGTTGGACAAATATGCTGGGGCCGGATGCCAAGGGCATTGTGTCCTCAAGCTGAGAAATTTTGCTGTATCCCAAAGACAATGGGAGGCAGGTAGAAGCTTGTGAAGCCATGAGATAGGAAAGATTTGGGTTTTAGAAAGATCAGGGCAGTACTGTGGAGAATGGTTAGAGAAAGTAAGACAGGAAACAGGAAGTCCAGTTAGGGGGCATTTACAGTAAGCCAGGGCTCCCAGAAGTTCTGTGTAACTAGTGTTTATCCTGTGAACCTGGGTGAGCGAGTGAGTGGTCTATCTGTGGCCCTCACAGATGGCTGTATTTGTTTCCCAGAGCTGCCATAACAGAGTACTATTTAGGTTGGTGCAAAAGTAATTGTGATTTTTTTTTTTTTGCCATTGAAAGTAATGGCGAAAACCGTAATTACTTATGCACCAATCTAATACAAACTTAAGGCTGATCAAGCTTTAAACAACAAAACATTGTTGTCTCACAGTTCTGGAGGCTAGAGGTGCAAGGCCAAGTTGTTGGCGGGGTTGGTTCTGAAGGCCTTGAGGGAGAATCTATTCCATGTCTCTTTGCTGGCCTTTGGGAGTTTTCCGGCAATCTTTGGTGTCCCTTGACTTGCAGATGTATCACACTGATCCCCACCTTCATCTTCACGTGACTTTTTCCACCCCCTGCCCCCTTGTATGTGTATCTCTGTGTCCAAAGTTCCCCTTTTTACAAGGACTCTGGTCCTTTTGGATTAGGGCTTCTCCTACTGGCCTCATTTTAACTTGATCACCTCTACAAGCTCCTGACTCCAAAGAAGGTCATATTCTGGAGGTTAGAACTCCAACGTATCTCCAAGATATTTTTGTGGAGATGCAATTCGACCCATAACAGTGGTAAATAAACTGAGTAACAGAAGACCCCTGCTGCCAGCAGAGAAAGTTGCCACCTGGAACTCTCTTCCCAGATGTCCTACTGGCCCATATTCTCATTTTTTCACATCTCTGCTCAAATATCACCTCAACAAGCTCTTCCTGACTATCCTACCCAAATGGCAGTATCTCTCTTGTTTCCTTGCCCGGCTTTATGTTTCATCTTAGTGTGTCTTCCTACCTAACATGCTGCATGGTAAATTGACAGTTGACTGCCTTCCCCACTAGAATGGCACCTCCATGAGAGCAGAGACCTAGCCTGGTTGTTCACTCAGTGTCTGAAACAAGCCCTGGCAGGTATTACTCTTTTACTAACTGATGGGTGAATGCATGAATAAAATATGGCATTGGCACTATGGGAACCCCAATGAGGGGCCCAGGAAGACTTTCTGGAGAAGGTTACTCTCAAGGCTGGAGGTGGACCAGGTGCAGTGGCTCACACCTGTAATCCCAGAATTTTGGGAGGTTGAAGTGGGAGGATCACTTGAGCCCAGGAGTTTGAGACCAACCTGGGCAACATCTTGAGATCTTGTCTCAACAAAATAAAATTAGAAAATGAGCCAGGTGTGGTGGTGCATGCCTGTTGTCCTAGATGCTGAGGAGGCTGAGGTGGGAGGATCGCTTGAGCCCAGGAGTTCGAGGTTGCAGTGAGCTATAATCGCACCACTCCACCCCAGCCTTGGCAATAGAGTGAGACCTCCATCCCTTCTACCTCCCAAAAAAAGGCTGGAGGTAGAAAAATCAAGTGGAAAAGGTGAACAGCAGCTTATCTTTGTCTGCATCGTGGCAGCCACTTGGGCAAAACTGTTATCTGTTTGGGAAGATGACTTACCTGGGCATCACTGGCTGCTGAGTAGTGGACAAAGGTCCCCATTGGTGGGAACTTTTGTCTGAAAGAAGTTTTTAGAGGTGAGTCTCTGGCTTTAGCTAAAACCTGAATTGAGAAAAGGCTGACTGAAGGGCCCAGCTTCAAAAAATATATTGAAAGAGCTCATACTTGTGTGGTGGAGCTGGGGAAGGGGGTGGGGTGAGATTTAACACTGTATTTTGTACTTTATTTAAATTATCTCAACTGGGTGCAGTGGCTCATGCCTGCAATCACTAGCACTTTGGGAGGCTGACGTGGGAGAACTGCTTAAGCCCAGAAGTTTGAGACCAGCCTAGGCAATATGGCAAAACCCCAGACTCTACAAAAAATATAAAAATTAGCTGAGCATGGTGGCTCGTGACTGTAGTCCCAGCAACTCAGGAAGCCAGGAAGCTGAGGTGGGAGCATTACTTGAGCCCAGGAGGTGAAGGCTGCAGGTCGAGGTCGAGGTCGTGCCACTGCACTCCAGTCTGGGTGACAGAGCAAGACCCTGTCTCAAAAAGAAATAAAACCCAAAAAACAAAACAACAAAATGAAACAAAACCCTAAAGCTCACTTAATCCTCAATGTAAGGAGTAGGGATTAATTTCATCACTTTAGTAAGGAGGACTTTGAGTCTCAGAGAATCTTTTAAAAATAAAAATAAAAACAATGAAAAACATGGCCACCTTCTCAGAGGGAGAGGAATAGAGAAAAGAGGAGAGAAGTAGCCAGAGAGTCTGTTAATACATGCATATAGGACAGACGCCCTATATGCAACCTGGTGTTATCTGCAAATTGAATAATGTCTTACATGTGGTATATATGTCAAACTGAGATGTGAATATCACTTTTAAACATGTAAACTTGGTTCTAATTCATAAAATACAAATTCACTTGAACTTATTACCAAACTCATAATAGTTTTTCTGTCTTTAGGTATTTTTTCATTCAAGAAAAATATAGCCATTATCATGTAGAAGTCAATGAAATGTTTGTATTAAAGGGTCTTTGAATTGATGAAGTTGGTACTATCCCGCTTGAGAATTTGATTAAAATAAATATTTTAGGATGTCATTCCTGGAGTTCTTGATTCAGCAGGCTGGCAGTGGGGCCTGAGAAGCTATATATATTTTTTAAAAGCTCCCAGTTGGTTTTGATATTTAGTTAGGTTTGCAAACAACCAACCTTGTTTATAGGTTGATGACAACTGGATTCATTCTCACAGGGTTCATGGGTGTATTATGAACCTGGTTCACCCTCATAATGTCCAGTTTCCCTGAAGTGCCACCCGTTTCCTCCCCACCTCCCACCCACGACTGGAATTTTGCCCATCTTTGAAGGCCCAGTTCAGATGACATTTCCTCTTTTTTAGTCTCCCCTGATCCCCTAGATGGAAAGAATTCTGGCTCCTTGGTGCTTCCAGGGCAGTTTACTCAGATCTTCCTTTATGACCTATTTTGACTTGAGTTCTGGGTATTTGTGTTCTCCTGTAACCTTCCCTGTGATGGCAGAGGTTCCCAGGTGAGCTCCAAGGGGCTGCAAAATGTCGTGCACAGAATAAGGTCAATCTTCAACAGATGTCTCTCGACTTACCATGGAGTCACGCTCTGACAAACCCCAGTTCTATAAATTGAAAACATCATCAGTCAAACCATCATAAGCCAGGAGCATGTGTATAAGTTTTCTAGGGCTGCTAGGGCTGCCATAACAAAATAGCGGCCTGGGAGGCCTAAATAACAGAAATGTATTTCCTCACAGTTCTGGAGGCTGGAAGTCCACGATCACAGTGTGAGGACCCCTCTCCTTAGCTTGCAGATGGCTGCTTCTTGTGTTTTCACATGGCCTTTCCTTTGTGCACAGGAAACCCTGGTGTCTCTTTCATGTGTCCAAATTTCCTCTTCTTATGAGGACATCAGTCAGATTGGATTAGGACCCTCCCTAATGTCCTCATTTTAACTGAGTCACCTCTTTAAAGACCTTATCTCTAGTTATGGTTACATTCTTAGGTACTGGGAGTTAGCTGTCAACAGAGGAATTTGGGTGGGGGTACAATTCAGCCTATAAAACACACGTCACATACAGATTCTTTTTTAGATAATTGGCATTTTCTTAGTCTGCACCTTTAACAATAAACTAGAGAACATTCACATTGGTTTTGAAGTTGGATGAGGTATGTTGGAAAGCAGAAGAAAAATTCAGTGACCTTAAATAATTAGAAAAACACTCTATCAAAAACAAGATTATGTTCAATAAGAAAAACTGCAGAGGCTTCATGAGGACAATAACAAATTACATGGGTATTGGATGGGAAATTATTGACTAGATATAACAAGTTCAGCCAAAAACCAAACCAAAACAAAACTGCGGGTCCTCCTAAGCTATTGGTTGAATCAGAGGCAGCCACGGAATGCTGTTATTGAGAAGGACACAACTCGGACTGTATCAGGAGTGAGAATCACATGACAGAGCTGGAAGTAATCCTTTTGCTACACTGGGCTCTTCTGAGAGATCATGGTTGCTTTGCAACTTTACTTTTTCATAAAGAGTTACCGAAAGCAAAGAAAGTTCATTTAAAAAA
>NW_012109541.1:994066-994332 GCF_000951045.1 Mandrillus leucophaeus | reverse complement strand
ATTTGAATATTGGCCTGCCCTACTAGGTTGGGGAAGTTCTCCTGGATGATATCCTAAAGAGTGTTTTCCAACTTGGTTTCATTTTCCCCCTCACTTTCAGGCACCCCAATCAGATGTAGATTTGGTCTTTTTACATAATCCCATAATTCTTGCAGGATTGATACTCTTTCTTCCAGTTGATCGAGTCGGTTACTGAAGCTTGTGTATTTGTCACGTATTTCTGGTGTCATGGTTTTCATCTCTGTCAGTTCGTTTATGGCCTTCTC
>NW_012109541.1:992901-994016 GCF_000951045.1 Mandrillus leucophaeus | reverse complement strand
ATTTAAAAAAAAAAAAAAAAAAAAAAAAAGGAAATCTATTTTTAAAGGGATGGGAAATGGGACTTATAATGGCTATTTAATCTGGAGAAGAAAAAGCTGACAGGTGACTTAATACATATGTTCTGGTCTACATAGAGGAAAACTAATATGGTGGATCCTTTCCAGATGTTTTCCTTTTCCACTGAGACAAAGAAAAAAGGAAGGCATTCTTAAAAAGAGAGCTTCAAATCAGTGGTTTCCAAATTTGTGTTCTGTAGACATTGTGTATTCTCAGCTTCACTTTTAAGTGCTTTATGTATTAAGGGCTTCTGTTTGATTTTGTTTTAAAAACATATTGTTCTGATGTTAAACAGTTATGATAAACTAATGCTTTGGATAATGCATAAAAAGCATAGAATTCTAGTGTGGGTAGGACTTTTAAAAATAATCTTATCCAAACTCCTTCCTTTTCTAGATGAGAAATCTGAGGTCCTGAGAGGTTAAGTGACTTGCTCATAAAGGACTTCCTAACCACCAGGATTTAAAAACACCAGTACGGATTATCAGAGCAGACCAAGTCTTTATGAAGACGTCACTGAAGTGAAATAGAGATGTGTTGAGTGGTGTTTTAGATCAGCGTTTCCCAGCTGATGTTCTATATTATAGGTGGACAGGATTGCAGAAGACAGTAATAGAATCTATATCAATTTCTACTTTTAAAACAGTGGGAATTAAAATCATTTAAAAGTAGTTTTCCAGTTCAAAATGGAAGTTTGGGGCTGGGTGTAGTGGCTCACGTCTGTAATCCCAGAGCTTTGGGAGGCCGAGGCAAGAGGATGGCTCGAGCCCAGGAGTTTGAGACCACCCTGGGCAACATGGAGAGACTTTGTTTCCACAAAAAAAAAAATTTGAGGCTGGGCACGGTGGCTCACACCTGTAATCCCAGCACTTTGAGAGGCCGAGGTGGGTGGATCACAAGGTCAAGAGATCGAGACCATCCTGGTTAACACGGTGAAACCTGGTCTCTACTAAAAACACAAAAATTAGCTGGGCGTGGTGGCACACACCTGTGGTCCCAGCTACTCGGGAGGCTGAGGCAGGAGAATCACTTGAACCCAGGAGGCGGAGGTTGCAGT
>NW_012109541.1:990123-992032 GCF_000951045.1 Mandrillus leucophaeus | reverse complement strand
AAATTTTAAAATTAGCCAGACATGGTGGCACACACTTGTAGTCCCAGCTACTTGAGAGGCTGAGGTGTGAGGATCACTTGAACCCAGGAGCTCGAGGCTGCAATGAGCTGTGATTGCGCCACTGCACTCCAGCCTGGAAGACAGAACAAGACCCTGTCTCAAAACAATAACAAAACAAAATTAAAAAAACAACAAGATGGAAGTTTGAGAGTCTCTGAATTGTGCTGAGTGAGCCCACAGAGCTGGTTGTAGACATCTGATGACAAGCATTAAGTACCGTAGTTACTCTCTCAGCTAAATACTCATGTCAGAGTGGTGGTTGCACTATTTAACAACTTTAAGTTGCTTTTAATTCTTTTATATATATGGATTTTTCTTAAAGATAGAAGACTAATGGTCCAGAATAAAATAAACCTGTAAGAGATATAATCGTGATCATTTTTTTTGAGACAGAGACAGTGTCTCACCGTGACGTCCAGGCTGGAGTGCAGTGGTGTGGCCATAGCTCATGTAACCTTCAACTCCCGGACTCAAGTGGTCCTTTCACCTTGGCCTCCCAAAGCACTGAGATTACAGGCATGACCATGGTGTCCAGCCTAATTGTGATGATTATCTCACAGCTAACTTATGATGGTGCTCATCTCACCCAGAAGTTGCATTCATATCATGAAAATTTTTATATAGTACTAATACATAACTCTAGGACTAAAAAATGAATCCAAAAAAGAGAAAACATAGTGATGACTACACTCAAATTGTCAATTTATTAGAAATAAAGATTCAGCTGCTGTATATAATTATTATGGAAGTATGTTTGCAAATAATAGCCTGGAACTATTCCTCTGATCTCATTACTTATAAACAAAGCACAAACATTAGTTTTTAAAATCCCAGTTGATTTTTATGTACAAAAGTCAAAAACTAAAAACATCAGGAAAAGAAAGTATTTTGTGTCAATTTGTAATGTCATAATATGTAGTTGTATTTCAATATGTTTAAATATGTATTTAGTCTCAGATCCACAGAGAATATATTGTCAATTTTGAATTTGTTAACAAGCTATGCTTTACTTCTTATAGTTGAAAAAAAATCTTAAAAGTGTATTTTATAACAAAAAATAATTTGTTTTTATAGTCTTTGTAATAAATATTTTTAAAAATAAACTCCACAAAACAAACTTCTATTATAAATTTATCTAAAACATAATGTTTTCTGTGAACTCTCTTCTTACATGTCATACAAAAATTTTTTAAATGACGTGACATGCCGAAGTGGTTCATGAGATAATCATGAAGGAGACTCACAGGACAAAAATGTTGAAAAATGCTGGTTTAAGTCAGTGTTTCTCAAGAATAATAAAGCTCTCTTTCAGAATAAAGAATAATAAAGCTCTCTTGGTTTTTTATTTGTTTGTTTGTTTGTTGAGGCAGAGTCTCGCTCTGTCACCCAGGCTGGAGAGCAGTGGTTCTGCAAACCTCCGCCTCCCGGGTTCACACCATTCTCCTGCCTCACTCTCCCGAGTAGCTGGGACTACAGGCACGCCCCACCACGTCCCGCTAATTGTTTATCTTTAGTAGAGACGGGGTATCTCCATGTTGGCCAAGCTGGTCTCGAATTCCTGACCTCGTGATCTGCCCACCTCGGCCCCCAAAGTGCTGGGATTACAGGCGCAAGCCACCGCGCCTGGACAAGAATAATAAAGCTCTCTTTCAAAAGAAAGAAGTATCTTGGCCAGGCGCGGTAGCTCACGCCTGTAATCCCAGCACTTTGGGAGGCCAAGGTGGGCAGATCACGAGGTCAGGAGATTGAGACTACCCTGGCTAACACGGTGAAACCCCGTCTCTACTAAAAATACAAAAAATTAGCCGGGTGTGGTGGCGGGTGCCTGTAGTCCCAGCTACTCGGGAGG
>NW_012109541.1:989759-990073 GCF_000951045.1 Mandrillus leucophaeus | reverse complement strand
GGCCCACCTTTTCAATGTTTTAATTTCTCTCCAGTGATTTAAGCTCTTCTGGAGGGCAACATTTCCTGTATTTTCAATTGGCATTGTGGATCCTTCATAACGCATCATCAGGAGAAAGAGAATTCAGAGAAAGAATCAGTCCTCCACCTGGAGGTAGGGACTACTCACACATTAAAGAGGATATTATAGAAGCAGATGCAGCAAAAGATGAATCCACACGTAGTTCCCTCTGATCCCACCAGGGTCATGTATTTTCAAATTACCTGGTGCCATAGTGGAGCTTAAGGATGCTTCTTTTGAAATATTAATTTAGC
>NW_012109541.1:988314-989709 GCF_000951045.1 Mandrillus leucophaeus | reverse complement strand
GTTGAAAATGCAGAAATCACCTGTCTTCTGTGTTGCTGGCACTGGGAGCTGGAGACTGGAGCTGTTGCTGTTTGGCCATCTTTCTCCGCCCTCCTTTTATTTTTATTTTTACTGAGACAGAGTCTCACTCTGTTGCCCAGGCTGGAGTGCAATGGTGCAATCTCAGTTCACTTCTCAGGTTCAAGTGATTCTCCTGCCTCAGTTTCCCAAGTAGCCAGGATCACAAGCACACACCACCACACTCAGCTAATTTTTTTGTATTTTCAGTAGAGATGGAGTTTCCTCATGTTGGCCAGGATGGTCTCGATCTCCTGGCCTCAAGATCCGCCCGCCTCGGCCTCCCAAAGTGCTGGGATTATAAGCTTGAGCCACTGAACCCGGCAATTATTTATATTTTAAACGGTATTTGCTGGAGTGCTTGTAGGTACTTCAGGTCTTTTAAGTGTTTTAGACAATCTTGTTCACACCATTAATTTGTACGAGCAAAGGATTTCTAGACTAATTTCAAGTGCAGCCCAGCTTCTGGAATCAGTGTTGGGGGCACCAGAGAAATAACCTCAGAAGTTTGAGATAAGATTATCTTCCATGAGTGCATTAAAGGAGCATAAACATGTACAAGATAAGATCAGCATCTTTAGCAGGAATATCTCAGCTTCCTGGGCTCTTGGGTACCCTGGGAGTTAGTAGGCACCTGGAATTGTAAATGAATCACCTACTCTTCATCAATCTCTTGTGAATCTGATGAGCATGGGAGTCAGTTGAATTCAGGATGAATGGAACGGCTGAGCTGAAGAGCAGGCCTTCATCTGTGGTGGTGTCACCAAGGGAAGGGCACGGTGACAGCATGAGGGTCCTTTGGCCTCCCTCCGTTCTTGTTACCTCTGTCCTGTAACTGCAGTGGGTTCTGTTGAAATAATTTGAAATTCTGAAGTGGGTGGGAGACTCCTACTTACTGATATCTCATAATGCTTTGGCATTCTTCCATGAGGGAAACTGTGATTTTGCTCCAGACTGGTCAGGTCTCCCATTATATACAGCTCTCCTTTATATACAGTTGCCTTGACAGTTTCTTTCACAGTCCCTCTCAAAATGTACAGTTAGATAAATTGTTGTGGCTCCTTGAATACTGTCCCCATGAAGGGAAGGTCTAGGCTTCTGTCTTGTGCCCAGTGTCACATCGTTGCATCTCCAGTGCAGAAATAGTACCTGACTCAGAGTAGGTGATCCTGAGGCTAAGAGATGCAAATTCCTTTAACACTTACAGTTAAGCAATTGAGATCTAATTTTAAATTTCCTTTTTTTTTTTTTTTGCAGGGGGATGCGGATGGAGTTTCACTCTGTCGCCCAGGCTGGAGTGTAGTGGTGCAATCTCGGCTCACTGCAACCTCTGCCTCC
>NW_012109541.1:984905-986864 GCF_000951045.1 Mandrillus leucophaeus | reverse complement strand
AAAAAAAAAAAAAAGAAATATTAATTCAGATATAAGTTCCAGAGCATCATGACACCAACAAGCCATCCTTTTCATGGTCTTTGCTGCTTACCAGAGAGAATTCCATGAAAAGAAGGCAGGATAAACTAATGCAGACAGAGAGAAAGGTTCAGAGTTCATGAGGCTAGATGAACTCTACTACCAGAGATCTCAGGAGATTAGATAAAAGGTGCAAGATCAGAACCCAGGGAGGATAATAACTCTTCCAACTTGCTCTAACAAGGAACAGTTTTCCTACATGTCACCCTTCCCCGACCCCACCCCAGCTGCCACCCCGCACAAGCTCCTCCAGGCTGGAGTGTAACTTATTTTTCCTTGTGCCCTAACACCTAACATCTGTGTGACCCCCAGACCCATTCTCTTGCCACTACACTTGGATGATAGAGGGACATTAATTCAGGGATAACACATTTTCATAAGTAAAATTATTCTCAGTAAATAAATATAGGTCCAATAATGGATTGGAAACCATTTTTTCTCTTTAAATATAGGCTTAAATTAAATGGAAGGCAGAAATTACGTTATGGTATATATTCGTTCGGTAAACAACAAACTGGATTCAACAGCTTTACAAAACTTTTAAAAAGTATGTGTTTCTGGCTGGGCGTGGTGGCTCACGCCTGTAATTCCAGCACTTTGGGAGGCTGAGGCGGGCAGATCACAAGGTCAGGAGATCAAGACCATCCTGGCTAACACGGTGAAACCCCGTCTCTACTAAAAATACAAAAAATTAGCCGGGTGTGGTGGCGGGTGCCTGTAGTCCCAGCTACTCGGGAGGATGGGGCAGGAGGATGGGGTGAACCAGGGAGGCAGAGCTTGCAGTGAGCCAAGATAGTGCCACTGCACTCCAGCCTGGGCAACAGAGCGAGACTCCATCTTGGGGAAAAAAAAAAAAAATTAGGTTTCAAATGTTTACTTACATTATTTATATTATATTTCTTAACTATGTAAAAATAGGGAACAATGCATGATATCCTTATGTTTATAGCTCCTATACAACTGTAATACTAGAACACATGTACATGTTAAATAAAAATTCAGAACCAATAAAAATAGAAATTAACAACATTTATCTGGCAGATTTTGTTGAAATTAAGCCACCCCTTGCAATGTGAATCCAGCAACAAGAACTACAGTATCTGTTTTTTGCTACTGAGTTTGGCCTGCTGATGCTATAGCATACCATGCCGTGAAATTTGTATCGGAACCACTGTGCAAACTTGTATACTGTGCACCAGGATTTCATTTGGTCTTCACATGGTGCAACCATACTAAAGCCATCTCTGTTCTTTCCTGATTCGTGTTCAACATTTGAAAGTCGTGCTACTTGGCACCATCACAGTTATAATCACAAATCTAAATAATGAAAGATGATCATTTGGATGATTCATAATATGCTTCTAATAATTTGTTAGAAAAGACCAACAAAATGAAAACATAAAATTAAAGAATTCTTGAGGAGAAAAAGAGAACACCAAAGACTATTTTAAGGTTTGTGAAGGATCTGTGAACTCCAGTTAAAGAAACCCTGGTTTTGGTGGTATCCAGTCTTTATTATTATCAATACTTTGGGTCATATAACTATGTATTATAATAAATAATTTGGATCTATGGTTGAGGCAGAGAAGAGAATAGAAAGGTTAAACTATCGAAAAGTCTGTGTGTTAGCCACTTCCTTAAAAAAAATACAGGTTTCTCTCCTGTATCAAATAAATATATGACCCCAACGTTGTCTGTGAGTTCAATTGTGTTTAGTCATTGGTTCATCAGTTCCCGCTTCTATTCATCCAAATGCCAGCTTTACAGAAATGCTTAGGTGAGCTGGGTAATAACTAGAAAATAATGATTTATATTCATGCCCATTTTTTAATTATTTTTATTTTTATTTTTTATTTTTTTATTATTATTATACTTTAAGTT
>NW_012109541.1:979092-984855 GCF_000951045.1 Mandrillus leucophaeus | reverse complement strand
AGACCATCCTGGCTAACACGGTGAAACCCCATCTCTACTAAAAATTACAAAATATTAACCCGGTGTGGTGGCAGGCGCCTGTAGTCCCAGCTACTCGGGAGGCTGAGGCAGGAGAATAGCGTGAACCTGGGAGGCGGAGCTTGCAGTGAGCCAAGATCATGCCACTGCTCTCCAGCCTGGGCAACAGTGCAAGACTCTGTCTCAAAAAACAAACAAACAAAAAAGTATGTGTTTTTTGGTTTTGGTTCTGTGGATAGGGACTCTTGTAGTCACTATGTATGTGATTTAGATAGTACAGAAGTTCACTGAGGTTCAAGTCTGTGCCATGATCTGTAATTCTCTGATTATCACCATTGGTCATTTTGTTTTGAATCTCTTCCTTTTTTTTTTTTTTTTTTTGAGATAGAGTCTCACTTTGTCACTCAGGCTGAAATGCAGTGGCATGATCATTTCTCACTGCAGCCTCAACCTCTCAGGCTCAAGCAATCCTTCCACCTCAGCCCCCCGAGTAGCTGAGACTATAGGCACATGCCACCACACTCAGTTAATTTTTTAAATTTTTTCACAGAAACAGGGTCTCACTGTGTTGCTCAGGCTGGTATCAAACTCCTGGGCTCAAGTGATCCTCCCACCTCAGCCTTCCAAAGTGTTGGGATTACAGGTGTGAGCCACTGAGCTCACCCTGGATTCCTTCTTTTTTTTCTTTTTTCCTTTTTTTTTTTTGAGATGGAGTCTCACTCTGTTGCCCAGGCTGGGAGTACAGTGGTGCAGTCTCGGCTTACTGCAGCCTCCGCCTCCCGAGTTCCAGCATTTCTCCTATATCAGCCTCCCAGGTAGCTGGGATTACAAGTACATGCTATCACACCCGGCTAATTTTTTTTTTTTTTTGTATTTTTTAGTGGAGATGGGATGGGGTTTCACCATGTTGGCCAGGCTGGTCCCGAACTCCTGACCTCAGGTGATCCGCCCACCTCAGCCTCCCAAAGTGCTGGGATTACAGACATGAACCATCGTGCCCGGCCTGGATTCCTTCTTTACCATCAAGAATGTACAACTGAATCTTAATGGTAGTCATTCAACCTATCTGATGTCGGTATCCTCCTTCGAGTGAAAAGGCCTACACAGCCACAGCTAGAAAGTTTTCTGTAAACATCAAGTTACAAATACCATCAAAACTCTTAGAAGAGTTTATCTAGTAATTGGGGCACAAAGTTGACTATAAAGTTGTAGAAAAGATTTCACAAGCACATGCAAAAATGTGCCTGATTCTAGCCATACCTTGAATGCGGATGATGGAGTTTTTGTAGTAGATTTATAAGAATCATGGAATTGTAGTCAGTTGCAGATGGCAAGGCCCATACAAACCATTGTATCCAATCCACTTTATTTAGAGATGATAGAAATTCAGGCTAAAGGAGGTAAAGTGACTTGCCCAAGGACACAGCGACAATGAAGAGAAAACTTGAAAGAGTTGCAGAAGATTTTATCAACTGTCATGTGAAGTTCAGGCCCTGTTGTTTATGTCCTGCTGACAATCCTGAAGGGATCAACTGTGCACCAGTTGCCACCACAGAAAACCTGTGTGTAGCCAAAGACTTCGCTCAAAGTACAGACCAAAGACAGCAGTCATGAGAGATGGACTGGTGGTTAGAAAAATGATCAGAGTTGTTCTTAGCTGTCTGGAATCTCTGGAAAACCAACTTCATATCAGAACTTGAACTGGGCCATATGTGCAGGTCAAGCTGGTGGCTAGCAGGGTGCTCTGAGGACACATGAAAGGTCAGCGCCCCTTGCTCAGTCAAATGCACAGACTCTGTTCATTGCTAAAATCTTGATGTTTTGCTTTCAGATTATTTCATGAGAACTGTTTATCATAGGCAGAAGCATTGGTTTGAAGAATACTGGGAGCAAAAGTGGTGCTATCGAAGGTGCGAATCCGGGTCCACAACTAGGAGTTTGGAACATCTGGAAGCACCATTACAATTCTGATTTAGGCAAATCAGTGAGCAAATAGAGTCTGAGAAAGGAAAGTGCCTAATATGGATTATACTGACCAATTAACCAGGCATTTTTCTTAACCGAACTGTGTCCCTTTATCAGTGCCAGAGAGACTGTTTGATCACCCTTCTTTCCAGTATCCTCTGTGTCTTACAAGGCTCTTTTAATTTCTGAAATGTACACGTGAGGTCAGCATCACTGAGATTTTGAGGTGTGAATAGAC
This sequence comes from Mandrillus leucophaeus, assembly GCF_000951045.1. Lineage (NCBI taxonomy): Eukaryota > Metazoa > Chordata > Mammalia > Primates > Cercopithecidae > Mandrillus > Mandrillus leucophaeus. The sequence continues at coordinate 982,634 of NW_012109541.1, read as the reverse complement.
CTATGGTCCACTCTCTGAAAGTGAATAAAACTAGAATGGACCATGCCCCTGAGATTAGCTATCTAGAAAAATAGCTCAAGAGTCTGTCAATACAGGTATGGCTGGGATAACAGGAGGCACCTATTTCTAATCAATGGCTGGGCTGTGAGCTTGGGGAGGCACTCTGGTGACAAAAGAGGAATGAAACTGCTTTCGAAAAGGTGCAAAGCAGCAATCAGTGATCAGAATCTTAGCAACCAAAGCTGAAGCCCAGTGAGGTGTCTGAAGAAAGAGGCGTTAACCAAAGGCAGATGGTCGGCATGGAATCCATGTTAAATGGAATCGAAAGAGCAAGACTTGGCTTGAGCCCAGGAGTTCAAGGCTGCAGTGAGGTATGATAGTGACACTGCAGTCTGGGCACTCCAGTCTGGGCAACAGAGTGAGACTCTGTCTCTAAAAACAAGTAAACAAACAAACCATGCACACACACACACACAACCCATAAAAGAACAAGATTTTGGGCTGGGTGTGCTGGCTCATGCCTGTAATCCTAGCACTCTGGGGGCAGAGGCAGGCAAATCACTTGAGGTCAGGAGTTTGAAACCAGCCTGGTCAACATGGTAAAATCCCGTCTCTACTGAAAACACAAAAAAATTAGCCAGGCATGGTGGTGGGCTCCTGTAATCCCAGCTACTCAGGAGACTGAGGCAGGAGAATCACTTGAACCCGGGAGGTGGAGGTTGCAGTGAGTTGAGATGGAGCCACTGCACTCCAGCCTGGACAACACAGCGAGACTCTGTCTCAAGGAAAAAAAAAAAAAAAAAAAAAAAGAACAAGACTTTGGCTGTGTTTATCTGCCCAGCCAAAAAAGACAAGAGTTTGATCCTGTGAGACGCGTCCTTTGCCCTGTGTGAGAGCGAGTTCCCAGTGGCTTCAGCATGGCCTCTGTCAGTTACCTCCCATGATCATTCTTTTCCCTGCTCTGGTTCTGTGTCCACCAAGAAAATTTCTGATAAGTAATTCAACTTCTAGGAATCAGGATGGGGTGATAAATGCAAGGAGACATTCTACTTGGTAGCTGTGAGTATTTCAGTCACGGAAAAAGCATGTTCTTTTCTTGTTAAAAATTAATACATCTAGAGATGAATATATATTTTATCTTAATTTTGGTTAGGACATGTCAGACTACGAAGTTTGCTGAGCACTTTAAAATATCGAATTTCTATACCTGAAAGCTAAGAATTGTATTCTGCAACATGGCGACCCCACAGAAGTGTTGCCACCTGATGACCAGTGGGATGCTCTCCAAGGCAGACAAACAGCTCATTCTCTGAGAAGGCTACACCCTTTGCTTCTGATGCCATTAGTATTAGTTTACCTCAAGCCAGGTAGATTTCATCAGAAATGGCTACCACATTAGCCGCCGTGCTAGACGTTCCCCACCGAAAGCTCCAACTCCTACAAGTGAGCCAAGGTGATAAGATAAGCTTTCTAGTTTCTTTCAGTACTTGGGAAGCCTAAGGCTGTTCATGCTGTTTAAATGTTGTTTTGCTTTTGACTAAAATTATTTCAACTGATGTTAATAAGAATGGGAACCTCAAGTTGATCAGGACCTCAAATTGCCAATTATATATTTTTTAATAAGAATATGACCCCATCTCTACAAAAAATACAGAAAAAGGCCCGGCACGGTGACTCACGCCTGTAATCCCAGCACTTTGGGAGGCCGAGGCGGGCGGATCACAAGGTCAGGAGATTGAGACCATCCTGGCTAACACGGTGACACCCTGTCTCTACTAAAAATAAAAAAATTAGCCGGGCGTGGTGGCGGGCGCCTGTAGTCCCAGCTACTCAGGAGGCTGAGGCAGGAGAATGGCGTGAACCCGGGAGGCGGAGCTTGCAGTGAGCCGAGAGAGCGCCACCGCACTCCAGCCTGGGCGACAGAGCGAGACTCTGTCTCAAAAAACACAACAAGACAAAACAGAAAAGTTAGCCAGGTGAGGTAGTGTGTGCATGTAGTCCCAGCTACTAGGGAGGCTGAGGCAGGAAAATCTCCTGAGCCCAGGAGGTAGAGGCTGCAGTGAGCCGTCATTGCACCACTGCACTCCATGCCCTCCAGCGTAGTCAACAGAGTGAGACCCTGTCTCAAAAAAAAAAAAAGGAAAGTTAATTATTAATTAATTCAATTGGCTAAGAATACTTCCCTTCCCTTCCCTTTCCTCCCTAAAACTTAAAATGTAAGCGGTAAAAAGAAAGAGGTCTTTAGTGATGGCTTTTGGCTGGCATCAACTACACTGCATTCTTTACTTACACAGCACTGTGTCTAATGACTCAGAAACAGAAAAACAGTATACCATTAGGGGAAGTAAAAGAAGGAAGAAAGGAGAGGCTACACTTGCTGAATGACTGTGGGAGCCTTAGAGTGTGCCATTGGCTTTCATATACATTGTCTTATCGAATCTCAACGTCAACTCTGCTCAAATGCTGTTACTATCTGAGGCCCAGAGAGGGTAAGTGATTTGACTGAAGTCACTCATTTCCCAAGTGTCACAGCTGGGGTTTCAGGTGAAATCGACCTGACTCCAACACTGAAAGGCTTTCTATTCTTGTTTATTGCTTTTAAAAGACGATAGAGTAGAGTAGGACTTTGGACAGAAGTTTTTCAGAGCAAGGGTTGTGTTGTATTTCTCCAAATCCAGAGAAACTGCTCCCAGATTCTTTAGCCTTTCATCCCTCTTTTCTCCACTTTAAGGACGGGACATAATAATCAGCATTATCCTAGATGGAAAGGTGAAAAATACTCTTCTTCTCCCTCTCCCTTTCCAACTTTGAATGAAATCACAGCTTTTCAAAACATATAATTAAGGAATCTTAACACAAAAATAAAACAACAAAAGACAAACTACAAAAGAAGAGGAACAATGGATAATGGCTTCAGTGAATCCTGGGGGATGCAAATTTTCTTAGCACTTCCTGGTAGCCAAGGCAAAGGGAGAAATATGTTGTATTATATAGCTGTCAGTGTCTAATAAGGAAAAGACTACTAGTTTATTAGGAAAGATAAACTATATTTTTTACTCTTGGCTGAGAGAAATTCATCTTATGAGTTATCCTAAAAGAGCATTGAGTGACATAATTGAAAAAGTACTAGAGAACAGTTTTAATGTTTTAAAAAAAAAGCTAAGACGCTTTTTTTTTTTTTTTTTTTTTTTGTTTGGTTTTTTTTTGGCTTGCTACAATGTCCCTTTGATGGACAACTCTAGTGGAGGGATAAATTTTTATGTTCTAGTTGCTTATTCAATTTGAAACAATAACTTTCCATATGTTGATCAAAGAAAATCTTCCCTTGAAGGTCTTCAATTGCTTCCTCCCATATTTCACTCAGGCTATTTCTCCCATAAGTTTTTTTTTTTTAAGTGTAGGTCTCTTTATTCTTGTCCTGCCACATTTTAGATAGAAAATTACTGTGAAGATGCTCTGTGCTGGCTTCTTATGCTTTGCATAAAACACACACACACACACCCCCCACACCATACACACACACACACCCCCAACACCCCCCC
>NW_012109541.1:967550-977874 GCF_000951045.1 Mandrillus leucophaeus | reverse complement strand
TTTCTTTTCTTTTTTTTTTTTTTTTTTTTGAGACAGTCTTGCTGTGCCGCCCAGACTGGAGTGCAGTGGCGTAATCTCAGCTCACTGGAATCTCTGCCTCCCGGGTTCAAGTGATTCTCCTGCCTCAGCCTCCCGAGTAGATAGGATTAGAGGTGTGCACCACCACGCCCAGCCAACTTTCTGTATTTTCAATAGAGATGGGGTTTCGCCATATTGGCCAAGCTGGTCTTGAACTCGTAGCCTCAAGTGATCAGCCTGCCTCGGCCTCCCAGAGTGCTGGGATTACAGGCCTGAGCCACTCCGCCCGGCCCTCTCTCTGTTTTGTCTCTGGTTACAGTGTCAGAAATCAGAACTTTCTGTAGTGTACTTACTTTTGAACTTAAATAATCCATTTCTTCCTTACTACATTTATAGAATGGCAAAGAATTTATAGTTATTTTTTCAAATTTCTTCTATTAATAACTCTTCAGCTGCATTTCTACACATACTTCCTTTGAGGGCAGCTTCTGCACCCATAGGTTTGTGTATCTCTAGCATTATACAGGTGTATAACTTTTTTTTCTGGCTTGTAGAGTAAACTTTACTAAAGTTTCCCAAACCAAGAGGAGATTACACTGTAATCGTATAAATAAGTTTACAGCTGATTTGCGACAAAGTTTTTATGATTGTGGTGAAAGTGGTTGATACAAATACAAACTATAAAGGAGAGAAATTTTGTTCCTTTGTAGGAAAATAACTTTCATGGAAAATACAAGAAAATATTTTTTTAAAGGGGACAAAAATTGCCCAGATTCCCTGAGTTGGACAGTTTAGCATTTTTTTTCTTTCAGTATTTTTCAGAAGGACTTTCCAAGGACTCCAGAGGGAGTTGGGGGTTGGAGGAGAAATACATATATCTCTCTCCCGCCGCATTGCTTGCAAGGTCATGGACCTTGAACTTGCGTTTGACTGAAATTGCTCTGTGGGTTGCTTCTAACTCCCTGGGCTATAGGCAGCTGCCATTATAAATGCCAATAAGATGAGTCCACCACCAAGTTGTCACATCTGGGTGGTCTTTAGTGCATGGGAAAGAGCCTCAGCTGTTAACAAGCTGTGAAGAAACCATTTTTGCAAAACATACCACCTTAAAATATGGCACTTTGCTCTCGGCTTTAAGGGACCTCTCCTTCCCTCTCTCAGTATTTTCTCGTTTCCCCATCCCCTGGCTAAGAACTTTTATTTAAAGCTGTTGAGCTTTCCCTTTCTAATTATCTATGGAGTACAATTATTTTTTTCATAGTACTCTTTTTTAGAGGAAACGAAGGACCGTCCGATGGTGGAGTTATATTCCTGGAAGAGCAGAATTCCATTCGCATCGCCTCTTAAGAGTCCCTAGCTTTGGCGGGGTCCCTTTTTCTGGTCCGCAGCTCTCAAGTGCCCCACCTCCCTTGGCAACCTTGTGTTAGCCTGAAGTTGGAGAATTCTGGCAAAAGGCGGTTTGCAATATGTACTGTAATGAAAGCCCAGCTGTTGGGGGCTGGAGGCTGAGCTGTGAAGACACCGCTCTCTGTTGGTGTTCTTGCTTGGCTTGAAGAATTGTCTTTCACGGATCCCCAAGGCAGCACTGGGAGAAGGAAACTATTTTTCAAGATGCATGTGCATATCAAATACGACTTCCTGGAGGCTCCTTCTAAGCCACTTCTGCATTTCAAAGAGGGTTTATTTATCCCATTAGTTAAGTCATCACGTTTAAGGCAAAAGAGGCTTTTTACAGGTGTCTTTAGAAAGGACTTTCTATACATTCCCCTGTGTTGAGCTGACAATGAAGTTCCCACATTGGTTGCTATGCTAATTTAAAATATGCTTTGTTGCTCTTCGGAGATAAACAAACACTTCAGAAAGAGAAATTTTCACAGAGTATTGTAGACCTGCTGTGAGTGCATAAAACAGTTTTTCTCCCCTTAGCAGATTCATCTTGGCAATCACAGTTATAATTATCACTTAATGACACTATGCTTTAATTTTTTAAAATTATTTATTTATTTATTTATTTATTTATTTTGATGTGGAGTCTCGCTCTGTCGCCCAAGCTGGAGTGCAGTGGCGTGATCTTGGCTCACTGCAACCTCCGCCTTCCGGGTCCAAGTGATTCTCTCACCTCAGCCTCCCAAGTAGCTGGGATTACAGGCACACACCACCATGCGAAGCTAATTTTTGTATTTTTAGTAGAGACAGGGTTTTGCCACGTTGGCCAGGCCGGTCTCAAACTCCTGACCTCAGGTGATCCACCTGCCTTGGCCTCCCAAAGTTCTGGGATTACAGGCGTGAGCCACTACGCTTGGCGGACACCAAGCTTTAAAAAAATTAAAAAAATTTTTTTTTATTTTAGAGACAGGATCTTGCTCTGTTGCTCAGTCTGAAGTGCAGTGGCATGACAATAGCTCACTGAAGCCTCGAAATCCTAGGATCAACTATTCCTTCTGGTTTAGCCTCTTGAGTGTCTAGGACTACAGGTATGCACGCCACCATCTAGGACTACAAGTATGCATGCCACCATACCTGGCTAAGTTCTTTTTTTTTTGAGACAGAATCTCGCTCTTGTCACCCAGGCTGGAGTGCAGTGGCGTGATCTCGGCTCACTGCAAACCTCTGTCTCCTGGGTTCAAGTGATTCTCCTCCTCAGCCTCCTGAGTAGCTGGGATTACAGGTGCCTGCCACAATGCCCAGCTAATTTTTGTACTTTTGTGTGTGTGTATGTGTGTGTGTGTGTATGTGTGTGTGTGTGTCTGTATGTGTGTGTGTGTGTGTGTATATATATATATATTATATACCCTTTTTTTTTTTTTTTTTTTTTTTGAGACGGAGTCTCGTTCTGTTGCCCAGGCTGGAGTGCAGTGGTGCGATCTCAGCTCACTGCGAGCTCTGCCTCCCAGGTTCACGCCATTCTCCTGCCTCAGTCTCCTGAGTAGCTGGGGCTACAGGCGCCTGCCGCCACGCCCAGCTAATTTTTTGTATTTTTAGTAGAGATGGGGGTTTCACCTTGTTAGCCAGGATGGTCTTGATCTCCTGACCTCATGATCCACCCGCCTTGACCTCCCAAAGTGCTGGGATTACAGGCCTGAACCACTACACCCAGCCTAATTTTTGTATTTTTAGTAGAGACAGGGTTTCACCATGTTGGCAAGGGTGGTCTCAAAAATTTATTTATTTTTTTTCCTTCCTTCTAATTTTTTGTGGCGACTGGATCTTACTGTGTTTCCCAGGTTGGTCTGCAACTCCTGGCTTCAAGAGATCCTCCCGTCTCAGCCTCCCAGAGTGCTGGGATTACAGGTGTGAGTCATCACGCCTGGCCCAATATTAAGCTCATTTTGTGCCATTGAGATAGTTTCCTAGTTAGCTCTGTATCTCCAGTTCCCATTTATCCAATCCTTCCTATACACTATAGCCAAAGTGTTCTTTCTAACTTAAAAATGCTATCATGTTGCTCCCTATTCCCGAGCTTAAAGTTCTTCAAGGATCCACAGAAGGTGATGCCACCTTTTTAGTATGACAGAAAAATCCTTCCGCCCTGGCCCCTGACAAACTGTCCAACTTTACTCTCCCGCAAGAAGCCTGCTTCCTAAAGAGCAATAGAGAGCCAACATGTATAAGCACTAATTACTAAGTGCCAAGCACAGGGCTAAATGCTTTAAAAAGTGCAATTTGGCCGGGCGCGGTGGCTCACGCCTGTAATCTGAACACTGGGAAGCCGAGGTGGGTGGATCACCTGAGGTCAGGAGCTCGAGACCAGCCTGGCCAACATGGTGAAATCCCGTCTCTACTAAAAATACAAAAATTAGCTGGGTGTGGTGGTGGACACCTGTAATCACAGCTACTCCGGAGACTGAGACAGGAGAACTGCTTGAACCCAGGAGGCGGAGGTTGCAGTGAGCCGATATCACGCTAGTGCCCTCCAGCCTGGGTGACAGAGCGAGACTCCATCTCAAAAATAAATAAATAATAAATAAATAAAAATGAAAAATAAATAAAAAGTGCAATTTGATTCTCTTGATGACTTCAAGAAGTAGATGGTGTTATTATCTCAATTTTACAGATACGGAAACAGAGGCTTAGAGAGCTTAGATAACTTGTGGGAAGTCTCCAGTTTCTAAGTGTTGAAGCCTAGAGACCCTTCCTGATGATCTGACGTCGAAATATGTGTGTTTAACCACTACACTATGCTGTTTCTCCTGCTGAATTGTTAGCTGTTTCTGAACGCTCCATTCATTCTCTCTCATGACTTATGCCTTGGTACATACTGTTCCCATTTCCTGGAAAGATCAATCACATTTGTTCAACTACTGGCTCTTTCTCTACCCTAACATCTCCGCTCAGTTGTTAATTTCTCTAGAAGCCTTTCCAGGCTCTCCAGGGCAGTGTTAGGACACAATGCTTTGCAACCATACAGCCAAATGCTGTGTGCAATCAAGCTGTTATTAGCTTGCCTTGGGTTTGCTTACATCTTACATCTCTAGTTCTGTGACTGGACTGTGGGCCTTTTGAGGGCAAGGAATTTTATTTTTGTATCCCTAATGCTGATGTCAGTGTCTAACACATGATGAGTTGAGGCTCAATAAATTCTTGTTGAATGGTATGAATGTAAGAATGAATTGATAGGAGCTGGGGAAATATAATGTGCACATGATTTGCTTATTTTTAGTAATATCTTGTCTATTCTCTGGTGCAAAAGTTTCCCATCTGTGGTTTCTACATCCCTCAGGGTCCTTGAAGATTGAATAGCTCCTTGAGTTATTTTCAGTATTTCAAAAGGCTAACAGAAACCATCACATTTACTTGTGATAAGTCCCTAGAGGCTAAATAAAATGTCAAGTTTCTTTGCTCTTGGCTAAAATCATATCAACTTGTTGTGGTAACAGAGATTCTCTCCTAATGATCAGAAACTGACTGGCCGGAAGGGCTAGGTGTGATTAATAACACAATAAGAAAATAAGTGATCTGTTACTTAAATACTGCTTGTTTAGTGGGAGAAATTCCTCAAAGATTAGAATTACAGGGAGAAAACTCCAAAGAAAAGTAAAACCTGGCTGGGTGTGCTGGCTCACGCCTGTAATCTCAACACTTTGGGAGGTCGAAGCAGGCGGATCGCTTGAGCACAGGAGTTCAAGAGCAGCCTGGGCAACAGAGTGGAACCCCATCTCTACAAAAACTACAAAAAATTAGATGGGCACGGTGGTTGGCTTACGGATATAGTCTCAGCTACTTAGGAGGCTGAGATCAATTGAGGTGGGTAGGTTGAGACTGGAGTGAACCTAGATGGCAACAGAGTGAGACTTTATCTCAAAAAATAAATAAATAAATAAATAAAAGTGGATGTTTCATGATACAAATATGGGTAAGTTTCCACTGTAATTAATGGACTAATGTAGCCCGCAACCTCCTAATCTGCACAGAGTCCCCTTTTCAAAAAGCCAAGGAAATTATTTTATGATTGGGCAAATATGGCTTTTCTATTGAAGCTTTTTTTAAAAACCTTCTCTATTGACAATTGTATGTAAGGGCGATCTGGGTTCTTTATCTGCTATCCATTGATCATTAGGTTTAATATGGCTTATTGAGTTGGATTTATGTTCTTTCAGAAATTTCATTGTTACTTTCTTTCCAAAAAAAAGAAAAGAGAAGAGAGCAAAGGAGACAAACAGGTTTTTCTCATTCCTCCCTATGGCTTCTGGCCTATATATTTCAATTATTAAAACTGTCAGCAGGCTACTTTATTGAAATAAATTCCAAATCTCCAATTTGTCACATTTTTCACTGACTTGATCTGGAATACACCATCACTATTATAAATGATTTCATCCCTGTCAGTGAAGGCAAAAGGTCCTTCATTAGTAGTTCTGGCTCTGTCACAAACCTTTCTGTGGGTTCATTTGGTCTCATGATTTATTGTAAAATTTATAGTGTGTAAACATTGCCATAACCTTTGGAGTAGTAAACTTATCAAACTTTTTGTAACATCTCCTCTCATTCCCTTGTATTGTTTGGCCGATACGTCTTCCTAGGATTGTAAATATTCTTCCATTTCTTGCTTACCATCATTCATAGATCAGACTGCTCTTTTCTTCATTTCTGGACCCTGAAACATCATAGTCATCAAGCTTCATAGAAGACAGCAATCAGGCTCTGATATCTGTAGTGCCAAATTCCACTCCATCTGAAGTGCAGTCATTATCTCCTCCCTCTAGTTCATCCTCCAGAGAAACTGGAGTTCTCTGTTCAAAAGGGAGATTGGATCCCGTTGGTCTCCTGATTAGAAATCTTTAAGGGATCCTCATTGCTGACATTATCAACATTATCAACTCCAAATATTAAGTTGATTGCCCAAAGTTGAAGAATCCTGGCTATTCGAGGCCCTTGACAGTTTGTCTTCAAGGCCAACTTTTCAGCTTCAGCTGCCACCAGAGTCCTGAGGTTCTCTCTCCTTCAACCTCCTTTGATGCCAGCCTTTCTACAACATGACATGGCCATTCATCCCCAAATGGTCTGGCATTCCTGTTCAATTCCCACTTGTCTTCCAAAGTCCTGCTTGAACGCCATCATGTCTGGAAATGTTTACTCATTCTTATATTATACAGCATATCATCTTTTGGTATGTATTACAATTAGCTCTTTTTGTGTCTGCCTATTCCTTTTTTCTTTTTCTTTCTTTCTTTTTTTTTTTTTTTTTGTGAGACAAGGTCTTGCTCTGTTGCCCAGACCGGAGTGCTGTGGTGCGATCACAGCTCACTGCAGCCTTGACCTCCCGGGGTCAAGCAATCTTCCTGCCTCGACCTCCCAAAGTGCTGGGATTACAGGTGTGAGCCACCACACCCAGCCCTTGTCTTTTCCAATTCTAGGAGCTCTTTGAGGACACTGGTCAGATTTTATTTATATTTGTATTCATAATGGCTTCTGATCACTAGGAAGACCATGTAGGTTATCAATAAATCTGGGACACTTATAAGTGTGCATAGGAGCACTGTTTGTTGTTGTTGTTTGTTTGTTTTTTGAGATGGAGTCTCACCCTGTTGCCCAGGCTGGAGTGCAATGGCACAATCTCGGCTCACTGAAACCTCCGCCTCTCAGGTTCAAGCGATTCTCCCGCCCCAGCCTCCTTAGTAGCTGGGATTACAGCCACGCACTACCACACCCAGCTAATTTTTTGTATCTTTAGTAGAGACAGGGTTTCATCATGTTGGCCAGGCTGGTCTCGAACTCCTGACTTCGTTATCTGCTTGCCTCAGCCTCCCAAAGTGCTGTGATTACAGGTGTGAGCCACCGCACCCAGCAGGAGCACTGTTAATAAGTACAAATGCTTCACGCTAGTCTCATTAAATTGTCTTGGGTTCCATGAGGGTGCCTGCCATCATCATCCCTCTGCCATGTCCACTTGGAAAATCCCTCTTCACATTTCAGGATTCTCTTACGCATAGTTCTTCAAGGAAGCTTCCCTTAATTCTCTCCAGATGAGATTAGGAGCTCTTTCTGGGGTGCTGGCTGCTCTAAGCATACCTGGTTTTATATTACACCAATTTGCTTACTTTCCTGCCTTGCACAGCTAGGATTGGAGCTCCATGAGGCAATGACTACGTCTTATTCATCTCTGATTTCCAATTACTGTGTGCTCTCTTAGTAAATGTTAATTGGATTAAGTGTAACTTTGGAATTCCCATAGCTTTTAGGTGGAAAAGTCATTAAATTTTTTTTGTAACATTTTCTTTTACTGTTTGTTTAACGTACGTTTCTGGAATTGAAATTGTTTTTACATTTGAATAAATGTTTAATTACTGTTTATTAAAATGAATACATCTGATACTACACTACACTTCAAATTATGATTTTACTTGAAATGTAACTGTGTATTTAGGGCTTTTGCACCATTTTTTCAAAGCCCCTGGATGGATAATCCTCTCATTAGCATTCTGGCTATGAAACAATTTTGAGGGGATGTCCAGGATCCACATTTTTTGAGGAGTGTTAATGCCACACAAAATATTTTGAGAATTTTGGAAAATTCTGTGTTCACATGTGAGCCAATTGAAAAACCAGGTGAAATTTCTTGTTCTCCATCATTATTCTGAATCTCTCTTTGGCTGAATTTCAGCCAGTCTTCCTAAATCTTGAGCCCTTGAGAAAGAATGCTTGAAGTGGGATGAATGAGGAGTGTGACCTGTTTCCCATCAGAAGGGCACGAAATGCTCCACAGGCTTTTTACATTTCTGGATGTTAAGGAAGAACTTTTGAATCACATCCATACATCTTTTTCCTGGAAAAAGACACCTACGTCATCTACTTCCTCCTCTCCTCTCACTTCAATCCAGGGTCAGAAAACGACATCCTTGGTATAGAGACACCTTAACAACAGGTCCAATGTATAACCAAGCCCAGGAACAGCGTCTTTAGAGAGCATTTGATGGACTTCTCCCGTTGCCTCTTCCTGGCCTGTAGTTTCTCTCATCCTCTAAGAACACTCCTGTTGGATGAGTGGGAAGAATGACTAACATCGGTCACAATCTTTGAGCACTTAACGCTGTGCATGTCGCACTCTGACCTGCTGACAAATGTGGAATGAAAATAGAATGAAAGAGGACTTCGCAATTTTAGTAATGAATTACATCTGGTTGAAGTATTTAGAGTTCACAAACCTTGGCCCAAAGCTGAGAGTGAGGGGGTGGTGGGGGTGTGGTGGGGGAAGAGAATATGTCAGGATAATGCGCTCAGAGAATGAATACTAGCTTTAAAAGAAAGTTTCGTGACTTTAGTTTGTAATTGCTATAATGACAGCACCTTAGATTTTCAGGATGTTGCTTCTGCTCCTGTTCCTTGCTCTGTCTTTGTTCTTTCGTTCAGTTTATTCAGTAAACAGCTGGGGAACACTCACTGTGTCTATGCCAATAGCAGAGGTACTGGGCAAACAGATGGGAGATAGGCCCCTGGCATGGGAGCCCCTGTTCTGCTTATCCAGACACCTGCTTTGTGACCCTTCCATTCGGGGCCCTACCTCCGTGCAGGGAATCCATCCTGCCTGCCCTGGATATGTGATGAGCTACTTTATCCCAAAGAGTATAAGGAACAACTAGTTGGGCAATTAATAGTATGTCCTAGGTGCTGTACTAGACACTGCACAAATATTATTTCAGGCATGCAGGTAGAATAGGATAATGACTGAGAAACTGGCTTCAGAGACCCACAGGCCCCAGCTCTGCCATCCACAGTCTTAACCAGCACTCTTCGTACTCATCAGGACTCAACTAGAAAACTTACTAGTTGGGTCCTGTCTGTTTTAGTGTCCTCGTTTAAAAATAATCTTTACCTTAGGTTGACAGGAGGATTAATGAAAGGAAATTATTCTTTTTTTGGTTGATTCTCAAATCCATAGTTCATGCCAAAATTCATTTCTCTACCCCAACCAACCCCACTTGCATTTACAAGATCTTTGGACATCCTGAATTATTTTGGAAATTTGGGGGACATTGTGTTGCTACCATGGGCAAAAGGTTCCTAGGAAATTACTCCAAGTGTAGTTCAAGCAAGCAACAGGTCTTACTGAGCTGTCAAACAACCTTCTTAACCAATGCACATCATAATGCTGCCTTAGTATTTTTCAAAGATTTCAACGTCTAACTGCAGTATTTAGATAACAAACAACTGAACACTGCTTACAATAGCTGTGCTTCATGTTGAGGTTGTTGAGAAGGTGCTGTGGATATGGTGCTTGTAGGCTCCAGGTCATAGGTTCAAATGCAACCCAATTTGCAACTATCATGGGATATTTGTCTCTGCAAAACCTGTGTCCTAAACTCAAAATCTAAGATATGGCTGGATACATTTTTAAAAATAGCCACCACCTTTGACACTTTGTCAGAGTATTAGTAGAAAGACCAGTCATAGTGAGCTGGGACAGAATGAACATAAAATATTAATCTTAAAGTAATAAAAGAGAAGTGTTCAAATTTTATTAGAGTAAATAATCTTAAACACACACACAGTGGGTTTTTTTGCTTTCATATTGCATATGCTAATAATAAGTGTTCTACTTAGATGCACATATCAAAAATTGTGTATTTTTTATAATCTATCATTTTAGGAAATTGGTAATGTATTTATTTATTTAAATTTTTTGTACTATTATTGCCAATTATTATAAATTACAGCTTTATATGCTGTAAGCCCAATCAATAACAGCTTTATAATTTTTCCTTAATGCAGATTTTTAAGAAAACAAATGAGAGTTACAAGCAAAAATTCATTCACACTGTCTTTTATATTTTTCTATGTAGTTACTTTTACGATTATCTTTATTTCTTCA
>NW_012109541.1:960014-966615 GCF_000951045.1 Mandrillus leucophaeus | reverse complement strand
TGTGAGGAACTGTGTAATTTAATATTTCCTATAAATAAACAGACATTGTGATTGTTTTATTGGGTTTTATAATGTTGACATCTACTTTTCCCACCAAAAATTTATGAAATGTAAAGTGTTTCCCTGAATTGGGTTTTATTTTCTCATGAAAGTCTCTCCTTAGAAACAGTTTTCCAAGGTACAGAGCAACGTTTCCAGATTAGATTTACTCTAAACATTCTCCTTAGTCATTCATTCACTCATTAAGCAAGGAATAAGCTAGTCCCTACCATGGGCAGAGTACAGCACTTGCTGAGTTAGGTGCTGTAGATACAACACAGTTTAACACATAATCCTCACCCTAAAGAGCTTATGGCCTAGGTAGTAGTACAGTGTAGACACACAGTAAATGTTAAATGGTGATTCAACAGTACCTGAGATGTCACAAGGCTGAGTGTGACTATGTATCAAGTGAATGACATTGACAGTAAACAAATGCTCAGAGTTCCTAAGAAGGAGAAATTGCTATGACTGGAAGAGGTCAGACAGGCTCTGTGAGAGGTGGAACTGCATCCGGTCTTGAAAAGCAGGGAGTTCTTAGGAGGGCAATGAAAGGATGTGTTATGCATTTCAGACCAGAGCCCAAGGTTTGAGCAAAAGCCCAGTGATGGGAATGAGCAAAAGTGAGATTTGAGGGGAATTAGGCTGCATCCCACCTTAGAGGTGGTGAAGGGCTGGGGCTTTGTGTGTGTGTGTGTGTGTGTGTGTGTGTGTTTCTGTGCTCAATATTACCTGCAAAGTGACCATCCCTGAAACAAAATAGCCAAGAATCCAAGCAATGCAGCATTTAGACCTGGGAAACAAGAGTGAGCGATGGGGCTTGAGCTGTCAGAGTCCTGTCAAGGAAGTGAGGGTCCTGAAGCCCTGGACAGTTCTTCCTCTTCCTTCCCAACCCTGCTTGCTTTGTCAGATAAAAGGGAGACAAACCAGATAAACTGGACACACAGAGATTTTGGTTTTGATTTTACTTTCCCAGGTGTAGTTTAGTCTTCTGTCTGCACATAAAGCTATTCGCAACTTAAACCCATTTTTCGAAGTTTTCAGTGAGGGATATCTGATTTTCTATAGCCTTTTTAAAAGAAAACTTAGAAAGCTTTTCTAATTGAATTTGAAACTGTTTTCTTCCACCTTCTTCTTCCTGAGGTTGAAAATGGGTAAGTCCCTTTCACAGTCTTCTCTAGGCCAAATAGCTTTATGATTTTAGTTGTTTCTCTAAGGGATATTTCGTCAACATACAACCAATTAAAAAAACTGATTTTGTATTAAACACCCTCACATTCTCCATATTCCACTTTAAAATGCGAACTTAAAGACGGTATGGAGTATTCTAGGATAGCCTGTAGCTGGTACTGAGCATCAAGGAAAGAACACCTGTTTTTCTTTTACTGAATCAAACATGCTTTTAAAGCTCAAGCATGAACCCTAATAGCTTGTGTTGACGAAGATCTCCAGAGCGTCTTCTGTATGACATCACAGAATGAATCCTGTATTTGTGTGGTTTGTTTTTCTTCCCATGTGAATGACACTACAGAACCTCAACCTGTTTATGTCCACCCACTTCTCCAACTTATCAAGATCATTTGCACTTCTATCCAGTTTTCCAAAGTGGAATGTACCACACCTCGTTTGATGTCATTGAATTTAATAACCACATTCTCTCCCATCATCTAAGTCACTACTAAAAATAGCACTAAGTTAAGACCAACCTCTCTGGAATTCCATGAGGTATGTGCATCTCTGGGCTGCCACTGGACCATTAATAATTACTTAGTGAGAAAGGCCTTCTAATCGCTTATGCATCTACCGGATGAGGGGATGATTTCAGGGTGCAGTTCTGAATTGCCCAATAGCAAGACAACGCTTAAAACTGCACAATACTCAAAACTCTTTCATGTCTTCGCCTTCTACTTGATTTTTACCGGACTTGTCGTACTTCTGAGGAGTAGCAGTTGACTAATGTGATCTTAGTCAAATGCTAATTAAAAAGAAACTGATTAAGACAGTTTCTTTTTAAACAAAACTGTCTTGATTTTTTTACAGTAAGCTAGTGTGTATGTGTTCGTGTGTGTATGTGTGTCTATAGGATTGCAATATATTTCTGGATTTGAATGTTAAGACATTGAGTCGAATTTTTTGAGTTTTCTTATTTTTCTTGTAGAAACACATGTGCATTTCTCTCTTTCGGTCCATACATACCTCACCTTAAGTTTGCGAAGATAATTGCTGGTTATTCTGTGATGACTTCCTCGAAATGCCATACCCTGGTGTTTGCCAGTAATTGTTTATTCATTCTGCCACTTGATCTTCCAGGTCATGCATTAGCATATGTATTTATATATAATAATGATTTTCAATTTACTGAGTGGAGTATTCATTTGAAGTACTATAAAAACACAGGGATGAAAGCGATTCCTACCTCATGTTCGTCACCTAACTGGGACAGACATGACAAGTAAACAATAATAAAAACATGCAGGAAGAAAGGTCAATCATACTGCTGAGGCTTTGCTGGAACTAGCTGAATTTTTCTTTGGTACAACCTTTGGACTGTAGCCATTTTGATTTAGAGAAGACGTTGGAAAAGCCCTCCTGGGAACGTGGAATGTGGGAGTTTTGAGAAGAGGTCTGAAAGAGAAAAGGGAACTAGCTAGGATAGTTGGAGGGAGAGCCTAGGTTCACACAAAAACAAACGAATTGTTGTCATCTCTGTTTTGGGAAAGGGATTTTCGGTGGCTTCGAAAGGAATTCTGTGCATGAAGGGTATGTAGGGGAAGGGAGACTGCTTAAAGGAGTCAGCTCTTGTTTTACCTGGCTGCCAAACAAAAGAACCTCCTAGCCACATGAAATTGGTTGCACAACTCACAATATCTTGGTTGTGACAAGGGCTGTTGCTAGAGACTGGTGTTACTGGTGCTGGAATTCTAAAAGGTTGTTTTCTACAAGCCATCCATATATCTTGGGTATTGTGACTCAAATGTTGATTGTGGTTAACCTGCACAGAGATGGGAGTAGAAGTGATTCCTCCAGGAAGGCTAGCTGGATTGCAGCTAGTCCATCTGCATACTGTTAGGGAGCATGCCGACTGATGAGGCCAGGTCTAAGCACTGTGATCTCCCTGAGGGGATATCCCTGAATCATTCCTCATTCAGCCATCTCCAGCCCAGTGGCCAAAGATGAAGCCCGACACGATATTATCTCTTCTTATAGCCTGGGCTAGGATCCTCACCCCTGGGATCAGCCTTGGAGTGAGTCAATAAAGGAGTGGCCATCGGCCGGGCACGGTGGTTCACGCCTGTAATCCCAGCACTTTGGGAGGCTGAGGCGAGCGGGTCACAAGATCAGGAGATCAAGACCATCCTGGTGACGAAACCCGGTCTCTACTAAAAATACAAAAAATTAGCCAGGCGTGGTGGTGGGCACCTGTGGTCCCAGCTACTCAGGAGGCTGAGGCAAGAGAATGGAGTGAACCTGGGAGGCGGAGTGAAAAAAGAAAAAAAAAAAGAGTGGCCATCACCTCTGGGAAGCCCTGGTAGCGGTCTGAATGTACCTATACGAGGTGGTGAAGTGAGTGGTGTCTTCTACTTTACTCTATCCTATTAGTTGAAAGGACTAGTTTATTGTGCTTCCTAACAACCAAACCTGGCCCCGAGGACATGAGATTCCAGATGTCTAACCTGCAAAGTGGAGTGTGAGGGGCCCGGAGACAGGACGAAGAGAGCACGGCATGAAAACGGTTGGGCTAGAATGTTGTGATGCCCTGGAAAGGCGTTGACAGGCCATCTGTAGTGGGTGGATGTGGGTGCCAAAGATGTGGGCTGTGGAAAAGGGGTCTGGGGAGTCCCAAATTTTGCCCATAGCTGCCTTCTTCTCATCTCTTTTCCTCTTATTCCCTTACGTGTCTACTACCAAGCCTAATAAAACTTAGTAAGACTAATAGTAAGTGTCTAAAGCATTCTGCCCTGTACCAAAGATATCTGAATGAGGCTACTGTTTATTGTATTCTTTGTTAGGTGAAAGGTTAAAAAAAAAAAAAGTGCGTGTTTTTTTAATCCGGTTCATTCAGGTTTGAATATAGAGCACAGCAAAATACAATGAAGAGTATTGTACATCAGTGGTCCCAGTTTCTTGAGACATTGAGAGAATATAGCTCTGCGTTCTCACCATAAATTAAAGGGAGACTTCCAAAGCCTTGACTGATATCCTTCTTAGATTTTTGTAGTATTGAAACCTGTGGACATTGGTATGTGGAGAGATTTGAGTCTTGGCTAGTACAAGCTTGGTTGCTGAACTGCAAGTCCTTCTTACCAAACAAGCACACAATAGCAGCTTCCATAACGGAGTAATATATTCCATGGTGGGTGCCAGATAGGGCAAAGGGAATGTGTTACCCCGTGGTAGATCAACCCACCTCTTTGATACCGGCTGGAAACAGAAGTTGAAACTTGCCACTGGTTGCATAAGTGATTCCTTTTACACGATGTGTCTAATTACTTTTTTTTTTTTTTTTTTTTTTTGAGATGGAGTCTCACTGTGTCGCCCAGGCTGGAGTGCAATGGTGCGATCTCAGCTCACTGCAACCTTTGCATCTTGGGTTCAAGGGATTCTTGTGCCTCAGCCTCCCGAGTAGCTGGGATTACAGGCACATGCCACCACGCCCAGCTCATTTTTGTATTTTTAGTAGAGCCAGGGTGTCACCATGTTGGCCAGACTGGTCTCGAACTCCTGGCCTCAGGTGATCCTCCCACCTCAGCCTCCCAAAGTGCTGGGATTACAGGTGTGAGCCACCGCTCCTGGCCTAATTGCAAATTTTTGAGTATAAAAATTGTATTAGGGTTCTCTAGAGGGTCAGAACTAATGGAATAAATATATATATATATATAAAGGGGAGTTTATTAAAAGTATTAACTCACACGATCACAAGGTCCCACAATAGGCCATTTGCAGGCTGAGGAGCAAGAAGAGCCAGACCAAGTTCCAAAACTGAAGACCTTGGAGTCCGATGTTCAAGGGCAGGAAGCATCCAGCACGGGAGAAAAATGCAGCCTGGGAAGCTAGGCCAGTCTCTCTTTTAACTTTTTCTGCCTACTTTTTATTCTAGCCATGCTGGCAGCGGATTAGACTGTGCCCACCCAGATTAAGGGCGGGTCTGCCTTTCCCAGCCCACTGACTCAAATGTTAATCTCCTTGGCAACAACCTCATAGACACACTCAGCATCAATATTTTGCATCCTTCAATCTAATCTAGTTGACACTCAATATTAACCATCACAGTAGTCATTAGCTTCTGGGTGGAGAATTTGCTGTTTTATTTGAATAGAATCTGGGTAATGTTCAGTCCCGAGATATACTTTCTCTGCTTTCGAAAAGTAGGGTTAGGCGTTACTTTTTTTTAAATGCATAATGCAAATAGAGGGGAATATTGTCGCATACTATAGGCTGAAATGTAATTTCTCACATTTTTGCCATAAGGTTGTCAAGGTGTGTTAATGCACTAACTTTGCATGCATGAATGAACACACTTAGGGCATTTGGAACTGGTGGAAGAGTCCTTTGCTGGGCCCTTGCAGGGGCTGGCCTTGGCAGGAGTCACAGATGAATGTGAAGCTGGAAAGACTATCCCTTGATGACTTGGAGCCACTTTCTACACTGCTTGCTTGTGCTGGGAAACTTTGTTTGTAAATTCCTACTTGACTTTAGGCTTTATCACTGATCAGTCCTCTGCTCATTTTTTTCTGATGAAGCTGCTGTTAGTTGTTTCAGTGGAAATATCTATGTATATTGCACATGTATGTTTATTGCGGCACTATTCACAATAGCAAAACCTTGGATCCAACCAAAATGTCCATCAGTGACAGACTGGATTAAGAAAATGTGGCACATATACATCATGGAATACTATGCAGCCATAAAAAAGGATGAGTTCATGTCCTTTGCAGGGACATGGATGCAGCTGGAAACCATCATTCTGAGCAAACTATCACAAGGACAGAAAACCAAACACCACGTGTTCTCACTCATAGGTGGGAATTGAACAATGAGGACACTTGGGCACAGGGCGGGAAACAGTACACACAGGGGTCTGTCATGGGGTGGGGGTCTTGAAGAGGGATAGCATTACAAGAAATATTTAATGTAAATGTCGAGTTAATGGGTGCAGCAAACCAACATGGCACACGTATACCTATGTAACAAACTTGCACGTTGTGCACATGTACCCTAGAACTTAAAGTATAATTTAAAAAAAAAGAAATATCTATGTATCGACACCTCACTTGCCCATTGATGCCAAGGTCTGTGGTGTTTCAAATGAGTGTAATTTCAGAATAATGGATGACATTCCTTCAGAAGTGCCTTTTAACCCAATTTAAGAATTGTTCTGGCTGGGTGCGGTGGCTCATGCTTGTAATCCCAGCACTTTGGGAGGCCGAGGCAGGTGGATCATTTGAAGTCAGGAGTTTGAGACCAGCCTGGCCACCATGGTGAAATCCTGTCTCTACCAAAAATACAAAAATTAGCTGGGCATTGTGGTGCATGCTTGTAATCCCAGCTACTCAGGAGGCTG
>NW_012109541.1:956317-958869 GCF_000951045.1 Mandrillus leucophaeus | reverse complement strand
CAGTATGTAAGGAGATGAACATAGTGACCAGTTATAAAAGTCATACATTAAGCTGTAGTAAGACTAAACTGGCTTCTAATAGTTCAGGAGCTGATAGCTGAATTTTCTGGAAGTTCTTGAGCGGGTTGACCTGATTTGGTAGCTTGAAATCAGTTATGGTGAAAGTACGAATCAGACTTTTTCTTCCCCTTGGAGAGTTGGTTGTTAAACATTTAGGAGTATACCATTGATAATAACTGTCAATTCCCCTTCAGCATAGCTCCAAATTATATTATAATCCTCCTAGCCTTTCAAAAAAAATAGAATTTAAAATGATCCTATAAAGAGGATTTAAGATAATCACAGTAAACTTCAGTCACTTGCCATATTATAGTGTAGAGATGCTGTCAGGGCCCATTGAAATTGCCTCCATAGGACTAGAGAACGCTCTGTTTTTTGAGGTGTTTATCTTTGCTCTCTATAATTTTTTCTTTCTCTTGTTATACCAGGTTAGTTGGTGTGGCTGTCTCTAATAGCTCCTTCCCACTTCTTATTTGCTATTTCTCATCATTTCATTAGCTGAAAAATCAGCTTTAACATTATATGTAAAGTAAAAGTAACTGGTTCCCAATTAAAAAATGGGCAAAGGATCTGAATAGATGTTTCTCCAAGGAAAATATACAAAGGGTCAATAAGCACATGAAAAGGTGTACCAGATCATTAGTCATCAGGGAAATGCAAATCAAAACTACAGTGAGATACCACTTCACACCCACTGGCTACAATAAAAAAGTCCAAAAATAAGAGGTTGATGAGGATGTGGAGAAATTGGGGCCCTTATCATTGTTGGCAGGAATGTAAAATGGTACAACAATGTTGGAAAATAATCTGGCAGTTTTTCCAATGATCACACAGTTACTATATGACCTATCTCTTCCGCTCCTCAGAATATATCCAAGAGCAATGAAAACATATGTCCATGCAGAAATGTGAGTATAAGAATGTTTACAGCAGCATTATTCACAATAGCCAGAGTGGAAAGAACCTAAATGTCCATCAACTGAAAAACAAATAGTAAAATTTGGTATATCCAGTCCATGGAATATTGTTTGGCCATAAAAAGGCATGAAGCACTGATACATGCTACAGCATGAATCAACTATTTTATTTATTTATTTATTTAGAGACAGGATCTCACTCTGTCACCCAGGCTGGAATGCAGTGGTACAATCCTGGCTCACTGAAACCTCCCCTGCCTGGGCTCAAGCTATCTTCCTACCTCAGCCTCGTAAGTAGCTGGGAGGCTAGGACCACCTAGCCTTGCACCACCACACCCTGCTAATTTTTGTATTTTTTGTAGAGACAGGGTTTCACCATGTTGCCCAGGCTGGTCTCTAACTCCTGGGCTCAAGTGATCCCCCAACCTTGGCCTCCCAAAATGCTGGGATTACAGGCATGAGCCACAGTGCCTGGCCTCGATAAACTTTAAACACATTATGCTAAGTGAAAGAAGTCAGTCACAAAAGATCATGTATTCTATGACTCCATTCATGTGAAAGTCCAGAACAGAAAAATCTATAGAGATAGAAAGTAGGTTAGTGTTTGCTTAGGGCTGGGGTGGGAACAAAGATAGAGACGCAGGAGAGTAACAGCTAAAGGTTATGAGATTTCTCTCTGAGGTGATGAAAATGTTCAAAATTGTCTGTGGTGATAGGTGTACATATCAGTAAATGTCTTAAAAACCATTGAATAGAACACTTTAGTGGATGCATTTTATGCCATGTGAATTACATCTCAATAAAGCTGTTAAGATTTTTAAAATATATGTTATCATGAACTATCATTTAATTCATAAACAGCAAACATGATTTAAACTGAAGAAAAATATTCTTAGGCAATTAATGTATTAATGAAGTTTTTAAAAAGTAAACTTACTTTGAGGGACAATCTGAAGGGTTCATGAGAAAGGGAAATGCATGGATTTTTGACATCTATTTTCACTGTTCAGGAATCTTTCTCTTTTTGGATATATTCTGGAGAGTTATTGTCTTAGGTAAGTAATGTCCATCTGAACGAGTTGTTTACAAAAATTTTAATTCCCTTTTAGGTGACCAATACTGAAGGGACTGAAGACATTTCTCTCTGTCTCTCTGCATTTGTGTTTATGTGTAAGTTTAACAGTTTTGGATGATGGTGGTGGTGATATTGCCATTCACAAAAGATGCTTTAATATCTGGGCTCTGTAGAGACTGGGGGATGGTGAGGTATGAGTGGAAGCTGAGAGGGCAACATCAATATGTTGACATCCACGTCATTGGTAGAACTATAGATAAATGATGAGTAAATGTTTCCTAAAATAGCAAGTGATTCAACAGCCGCGTATATATATCTATAATTTTTCTTTTGAAAAGAAGCTTGTAAGACATTTGATACAAAGAGTGGAGAGGAAAAGATACTTATGTAAACACTGACCCATGCCAGTAACTTTCCACTTGATATAACCCTCTTGTGTGATGCCAACACTTAGCAAAATGTCTGCCTTTTATGATTTGCAGAGTTTTTGTGGAAAATGT
>NW_012109541.1:952836-955562 GCF_000951045.1 Mandrillus leucophaeus | reverse complement strand
GGGAGAAGGAAAGGACAGAGAGGCAAAAAACATCTTACTGCTCCTGGTGGTCTGGTCCATGGATAAATTGACTCCTGGAGAAGAGGGAAGAGGGAAAGTGTGCGATGATTTGTGCATCTGGGAACTTAAAGGATAAGGTGAATGCAATGACTTAACTGTTGGATTAACCTGGCATCTGTCTTTATTTCATTGGAGTTGATATATAACATCAATATGAAATCAATATGCAACTTCCTGGGCTTGGAAGAAGAGACAAAATATCATAAATGATTTTAGAAATAACATCTGTGAGACTTTACTTTTTGTTTGTTTTATTTTTGAGACAAAGTCACAAATAACATCTATGAAACTTTATTTTTTGTTTCTTTTATTTTTAAGACAAAGTCACACAGGCTGAAGTGCAGTGGGACCATCACGGCTCACTGCAACCTTGACCTCCTAGGCTCAAGAGATCCTCCCACTTTAGCTTCCTGAGTAGGTGGGACCACAGGCACAGGCACACTTCACCACACCCGGCTAATTCTGTTACTTTTTGTAGAGATGGGTTCTTGTTATGTTGCCCAGGCTGGTCTCGAATTCTTGGCCTCAAGTGATTCTCCCACCTGGGCCTCCCAAAGTGCTGAGATTGCAGGCGCGAAGCACTGCACCCATCCTGAAACTTTATAATGGGCATATTCCCTTAATTCCCATCTTAGAACAAATGAAATATGGCCACTGTAGGTTGGAAGATGGACTGACTTTCATGAGGAAAAACAGAACTCCATCAGTTCACAGCATCTCACATCAGAAGAAAACCCAGGTTATCTTTGACACCATTTATAGACAGTTTCTAGTCTACCTACAATCTAAGTTGCAAAATTATTACTATACATTTTTACCTTTACAGAAGGCATGTATACCCTCCTTATATTCAACTTTCCTTTGTTCAAATTATTAACTAATTACTCACTTAAAAAAACACTTCCCATATAAAATTTTGCCTGTCCCTTCCCACTGCTCCTAATTATTTTCCTGGATGTTATCAGATGCTGCTTTCTATTTTTACCATCTTCCTTTGGAAATAAGGTGACTTTAACTAAATGTAGGACAAAGGGGTTCAATGATCTTGTGGCAACATTGGAATATATTCTCTGTTATTCTTACTACAATTTAACAGTATATTTGCTTTTCTGTTTTAAAATTCTGTTCAGCATCATGTATACATCTTCATTAAGACGTCTTCTGGGAGCCTACATCTTTTTCCTGTAAGGTTAGAACTAATTCGGAACTTACCCGAGTGGATGAGTAATTTAAGTTGCTACTTCCAATGTGCATGACTTTGCACTTGTCTGTTCTGAGCTTCATCTGCCACTGTTTTGCCCAATTACTGAGTTTGGATTCTATGTTTTTCACATCCATCTGTGTAAACTTAGGGAACCAAAATAGTTTTGTGTAGTCATCAAATCTCAGCACCTCATTATTTAGTCCATTTTCTAGGATGTTACCACGTATCCTGGAGGACAGTGCTCTTGCATCAATCGCTGACACCCCACAATTAACTCCTTTCCATGCTGAGAGCTGGTTATTTATTCTTTTGCTCCCCCTCTATCTCTTAACCCACTTTTAACCCATGATTGACAGCTCTTTACCTCTTGCCCAGTAGTTACCAAGTTTCCTTAATAGTCTCCTGTGTAGGACTTTATCAAAAGCCCTTTGAGAGTCTAAACAAATTACATCCACTAGTTTTCCTTTACCCACCATTTTGTGGCCTCCATAAAATTCTGCATGAAAAATACTAACGACACATAAAGAAATAACAACTTCCAAATGTTCTTCTCTTCTTTTTGGATATGCTGGTTTGTCATCTAGTGCTGTTTTTTTTCCTCCTTTCCTTTAACATTAATTTTCCGTTTGTGTCAACCCCAGCCTGTCACCGAACCTCTGCAAATCAAAGATGCATTCCCTGTCTCATATTAATGCTGCAACATAACTGATAAGATTTTGAGCGACTTTACGAGGTAAATAAATTCCACTGGTTGGCTCCTTCTGCATTGTAAGAAACATGCCCTGCTAACTCTCTCACTTATTTACCAGCTTGTCAGAAATTTCAAGAAAGCAAATTTTCCCTTTGAGAGTGAACATTCCAATATTTTGGTTTCAGGGGCATGATACCTTGTCATGACTTTTTTTTTTCTGTAAAAATATTTATTTGGGCTACATACATCCTACACCAATAATGCCTCACCTTAAACTGACAAAAAAAGGAATTTAAAAAAAGGAACTTTGAAAATGTGTAATAAGTAACACAACAGTCTCCTTTGTCATAATTCCTGGTTTGATCCTGACTTCGTTTGCCAGGAGTAATCGCTCTTTGTATTCATGAAAGCATTGATCACACTGGTGTGGGAACTGTAAAGGAATATGAGGGGGGTCTTAGCACTGGTATTTTCACTCACATACCTTTTGAACCTTGAAATAACCTTATGAAGTCGGTAAGATATGCGTTATTATTACTATTATGTGTAATATTTAGAAAGACAGCTTTCACTCTGTTGCCCAGGCTAGAGTGCAGTGGCACAATCTTAGCTCACTGCAACTGCGAACTCCTTGGTTTAAGTGATTTTTCTGCCTCACCCTCTGAGTAGCTGGGACTACAGGCACTCATCACCATATCTGGCTAATTTTTAATTTTTTTGTAGAGACGAAGTGAGTCTCCCTATGTTGCCCAACCTGGTCTGGAACTCCTG
>NW_012109541.1:941666-951536 GCF_000951045.1 Mandrillus leucophaeus | reverse complement strand
CTTTTGCCTGAACTCGCTGGAGTTGACAAAAACACTTTGAGAGCTTCCCTATTGGTAGGGAGGAGCTCCTGACATTTCCTGAGAATTCCATGCTCCTCTCTGGTTTTAACCTACTGCTCCCCTCTTCCACCCAGTGCGAATTCTGCACTAAAAAACAGAACCCCACTGGGAACCAGCTGACCTCGCTGACCTTGGACGAGTCAGTCTCTACTCTGGGTTTTTGTTTTCTTATCCAACTGTGAAATAGTTGGACTAGACAATACACCTTCAATGCTACTTAAAAGTAGCAGAAAGGAGCTCTAGAATATTATGACCTGAATGTTCTTGTTTTTCTTGGCTTCTTTAATCTGTCAATTTAGACTTTAGAGGCAACCCTCTACTTTCCACAAGGGCGTCAATCAATAACATTTTTTTTGGGAAAATATTGTTTAGGGTTGATCTGCCTGCTTGATTTCACCTGTACTTACTCCCTCTCACTCACCACCCCAAAGCCTAACTTTATGAACCCATAAATAAGAACATGGAAAACTCAGCCACATCTCTTGAAAAAGACAACTCATTTGTATTACATCAAGAAGTTGTGAGTTCAATCACACCTTAAAAAGACTACATTGAGATTAAGCAGCAAAGTGTGTGAATGAAACCATATTTGAAATACATTGTGGGAATAGGTTATTTTAAGTAACCTGCTGGGAAAGCATTTTAGGAAAAAAAGATGAGTACTCTAAAAAAATATAAATCAAGTAACTATTATTGGATTTATCTGGCTATAGCATTTCAAAAATTACAAAAATCTGATTCATTCCTACAAAGTCATGCAACCTTTTGCTGCTACTCTTACCACGCTGCTACTATTGACTCTTGTCAAGATCATGCCTGACTTTCCCCAGACATAGCTGGTGCTGCCAGGACAGGTGTGGTCAAGGTGGTGAAGGCTTCTCTGCCTCTGACTTGCTAGTTGTGTGACCTTAGGCAAGTCAATTTCCCTCTCTGAGCTTTAGTTTTCTTTTTTCTAAAATGAGGAAGTTGAATTTTATTTCTAAGTTTACTCTAAAATTCTAAGAACTAAATAAGAAATATGGGTTAATGACAGGACTGGCTTGAGGACACAGACTTCAGCGCAGCTGGGGACCTGGATCCCAGCAGAACTGGCTCCCCTAGGCAAGAAAACCCTGGACTTTTCCTCCTACCCCAAAGGGAGAGGTGGGCTGGAGCTTCCTCCCTTCCACCAAAGAGTCTAGAGGGTTGCACACCACAATCTGCTCCCTGCCCCTAGCTCCAGACCTTTTGATAATAGGCAGTGGTTCTAGGAAAATGGATGGAACTCTGCTAAGAGAAATGCCAACAAAAGGCCCAGAGGAAGAGAGAGAGGAAGACCCCATGGAAGATTCGGATGTTCGTCTGGGTGGAAGAGTCCAAAGCGGATGTACCAGCATGTTGTTAGCACATACACACCCTGTGTGGGAAGAGGAGCAGCTGAGGTGACCGGGAGGTGACGGATGCTCTCACTCTTCATCACGAAATATTCAGAGAACACCATTCTAGCTCCTTGAGATCTACGGTGTCCAGAGCAACCCCAGATTCCTCTATCATCATAAATCCCTGACTAAAAGAAAGCAGCCAGAAGATTTTCCCCTGTGAAATGGCCCAAAGTCATTCCATCAGTCTTTCTCGAAGATGCACTGGGTGCCCTTCATCATTATCACATTATAAATGAATTTGTTAAGAAATATGTGCTTACTGACTACAATGTGCCAGTCACTGTGCTAGATGCTTGGGATGTAGCAATGAATAAACAAACCTATCAAGATTCCTGCCCTCAGGGAGGTGACAGTCTCTCAGGGGAGACAGACACACAATAGCGATAGGAAGTAAATTAAATGGCATGTTAGAAGGTGATGGAACTAAATAAAGAAAATAAAGGAAAAGCCATCATTTACTTCATCATTCATTTTTCAGTTTTCCTTTAGCCCCAACATTCAGAATCCCCCCAAATATTTTCTCCGTATTATAATTTCTTATTCTTTAGTTTTTTCATTACTAGCATGACTAGAGTATTGCTTGAGACTGATTTCATTCTATGAATACACTTTATGCATTGTGTAATGTGGAAGTGCCTTGGCTCTGTTCAGTGAAACATTTTCTAAATTTTCCTTTCAAGACTCCCACGAGTTGGGCAGAAAGAGCATCATTACGCCCATTTTACAGACAAAAAGCCCAAGGTTCATGGAGTCTTTGAAAAGTTGGGTGTCTTGATTTTTTTCCTCAGTATTCTTTTGCAGACTTATGTAGGAAGTATTTTTGGTATATTCTCTGTGGGAAAAAGTGTTAGAAATTTCAAACAATTGACTTCAAACAATTATCTGGAACATTATTTAGAACAAACCTGGCTATTTGTTGGCAACTTCTTTTTTTTTTTTTTTTCCCTGAGATGGAGTCTCACTCTGGCATCCAGGCTGGAGTGCAGTGGCACGATCTCGGCTCACTGCAACCTCTGCCTCCCGGGTTCAAGTGATTCTCCTGCCTCAGCCTCCTGAGTAGCTGGGATTACAGGTGTGCGCCACCAGGTCTGGCTAATTTTTATATTTTTAGTAAAGAGGTGGTTTCACCATGTTGGTCAGGCTAGTCTTGAACTGGCTGGTCTTGAACTCCTCGTGATCCACCCGCCTTGGCCTCCCAAAGTGCTAGGATTACAGGTGTGAGCCACTGTGCCCAGGTGGCAACTTCCAATATAGTGATTAAGTAGGTTCACACCTGATGGCATATTTCCATTTCCGGGAAAGTGATGGTTAAAAAGAAATCTACTTACATTGTGTGCTTGATTGTTACCACTGTGGTTCCTGATACTGGGTTATCCTTATTGGCCACCTGTGATTTCTTTAGAGAGCTGGCAACCTGCCCTGCTCATCATGTGGGGGGACATTTTTCTCCACAGCATAAAATTGGTGAAGTGCAAGACCTTTTTTGGTTCCTCCCTAGACTCTAATGATACTGGTAGATACCAGTGTGCAGGGCTCCATTCTTGCTGCCTACCTTCTGGGATTTAATATCAATTGCATCTTCTGGAAATGGGTTGCATCCTTAGATGTAAGCTAGTTAAGCCTTCTTCAGAGGGCAAATGGGACACATAGAGGCACGCACAGACACAGAGACACACCCACATGTGATTCCTAAAGTGCCTGGGGAATTTGTCTGTGTACATTCAGGGTATATAATTTGACAGGCTATAAAGGTGAAAGTTTTATCTCTGAATTTCTTTGGTCCCCTGTTCCTGCCACCAGACAATTTCCTCCTAACATTGCAATCTGGGACAAAGCTTTTGTCCCTAGATTGGCTTTCTATGAAAGCTCTTGGTGCCTTTTAATCAGCTGCTACGTGGTCTGTATCCATGGTCCAATTTCAGTATTAGTACAACCAGAACATATTAGGGAAGGTAGCTTGACTTCTGCTGCTGTAGCAAAAATATGCTTACGTAATGCAGTCTAACGTCAAATGTAAATGAGCTTTTTTTCTGTACCCTATCCAAAATAATCTAGAATCCTGCTCTTATTTGTGATGCGAAGAACTTGGGAATTTCTAGCTTAGTGTCTTTCCACCCTCTTCTCTCTTTTTTTTTTTTTTTTTAGGTTTTCACTATTTATTTATGATAAATATTCCACTTCCATGATTCTCTCCAGTCAAAAGTTCCTAGAACCAGGGGAAAAGGACAACGTTAGGACCACGCCTCTGGAGCAGCCCTAGTCCACTCACTCTGCCCAAATGTGAGCCCCCCAACCTTACTTTGAGACGATGCCGTCGGCCTTGGCCAATCGGAGAAGGGAATCATCTGACTCACCCATCCTACGAATGGCCCCGCAGATAGCATAAGTTTTAAACTGGCCATTAAACCTGCCTGTGACCTTGTCAACCTCGGCCACGTTCATCTGGATGGATGCGTGGTCCTTGGCACCGATGATGCGGTTGCTAGCGGAGCATTTCCGCGGCACGTACAGGTCCACGAACTCGCCGGCGTCGTTCTGCATCTCGAGGCTGAGCCTGCTGCCACCACACCGCGCGCGCGAGAGAAAGGAAGCCACCCTCTTCTCTTTTTTAGAGTTTGCTTTTTAGAGTATGTTGTGATTCAGTATTAGTACTGAATTAGTACTGAATTCACCCATGTGTTCTTGGCACATTGAAGGATAGCCTTCAATACAAAAGGGTCATTATTACCATTGCAGGGGCACAAGTCCCTTGAAATTATCTGCAACATTGTTCCTGTTCAGTTTTCATTTGGTTTGCTGGGTTTCCTCTGCCTATTTTAACCTGTTGCAATTCATTATTAGCACTGAATTAGTACTGAATTCTCACACTCCACTGAATTAGTACTGAATTCAGTACTAATACTGAATTATAACAGAGTAGAATTAGGTAGTGTGGCCCCTTAAAGGGAAGATGGGCTTTCAAATAAGGAATCTTGGGTGTGGAACCTGATATAATATTTTATTAATTGTGTGACTTTAGCTTATTTAGTTTACTCTCTGAAACTTAGTTTCTTTTTCTTTTTCTGTAAAATAGGAGGAAAAGTTAACCCTGACAAATCTTTTTAGGGATGTAAAAGGGATAATGGAGAAAATGGTTGAAATTTAGATAGAATATACTAAGAATATGTCAGTTTCCATCTTTCCTCTCCCCCTTCTACCTTCTCCCCCTTCATTTGGTGATGATGCTTTCTTGGGAATGAAGTTTTTATGTGACAGGTTTATTTCTCCATTAGAACAATCTCACACAGTCTGCCATGTGTCCTGGAGGTGTTGGCTCCCCATGTGTTTATGGTGGAAAATGTATTCTCTTTGCCACTGTGTTGATTCCAAGACACACTCATGTAAACCTGTGGCTAAAAATGACAGAGTCTGCTTTGTGGGCTGATCTCTTTCAGTGTTGCGGTGTGACTGTTTTGCCCTTTAAAATCCATTGATTTGGGAATTAGGAGATCAGGTATGTTCATCTAATTTGAAAATGTGCTGGAGAAATAACGAATATTCTTCTGATTTAGTCTCGCAATAAATCTGTCCTTCAGCTTGAAACTGTGGTGCCAGAACTTTCTTTGCCATCACCACCACAGGCATGAGTTTCTGACAAGTAACCCATCCAATAGTCAACTGCTTCCCTCTTAATTCAATGCCTGGGAAAAGCACAATGATTTCAGCACTGAGAAAATAAAGCTACGGTTTGGAGGACTAGAGAGCATTTTGAGAGGGTACAATGGTGCCACCAGGATCCTACCTCTTTCCTCTGAATCAGGTGAAAAGGATAGTATTTGATATCTCTAGACAAGAGCTTCTCCAGGTGACAAGTACAAATTACTCTCCTGTTTTTGTGATCTGACCGGTCACCACCTGGTCCCAAACAAGGGCTCTGGAATTAGAGAACATTCCAAAACCACATCTCACACTCCACATGTTGCCTCTCTTCTGAAATAAAGAATGACTCTGTGAAGAAAATACAACAGAGGTGAGGAAAGCTTACAAATAATTAGGGAAGGGAAGGTGGGAGTCAGATTCAGCATGCTGTGCTATCAAAAACATAGTACAGAACAGCTCCATTAACTTTGTGTGAATAACTAGATGAAATATACTCATAGGACGTAAATCACAAGCGAAGTGGAAATTGCCCAAAGATGTAAATAATTTCTTGATAGAGCCTTTCATAAATAATCATGGTCTGTCTCTGCTGGGTATTTCACGTCTAAATTGTCATCAACATAGTTTTGATTTTACCAACAAGACATGGAATTGTTTCTTATAATACAAAAGAAAGCTAAGTACTTAATAGCATCCCTTTAGAATTATTTTTAACTCCTATTTGCATCCCAGATAGGCAGAGGAAACCCAGTAAACCAAACAAAAACCAAACAGGAACAATGTTGCAGATATTTTCAAGGGACTTGTGGCCCTGCAATGGTAATAATGACCCTTTTGTGTTGAAGGCTAGCCTTCAATGTGCCAAGAACACATGGGTGATAAAATCTCTAAGCTAAAAGTTGATCTGGTCTGGTAGGGCCCCATAAAGCAGGGTTGAGGGAACCCCTATAGTACTGCTGTGGAGAGTAAATGTGTACTCAGGAATAAATACTTGCTGGATACAGCGAAGAGCCAGTTGTTGATTTGCATGTGTGATCACTTTTTCAAATAGCAGAAAAGAAACAAAAAACATATGCAAAGATAGACTTTTCAGTTCTGTCCTGATTCCAATTCATTGTTGATACACAGGGCAGAGTTGCTTTGCAATTTAAAAGCAGACCTAAAGTGTTCGAAAGAACCAAGGAGGCAGGTCCAACGTCCCTGGACGGTCAAAACCTCCCCATCCTCGACCCGGATTGGCTGAGAAGCTGCCACACCCAAGCAGAGCCCAATTCCTCCCCACACCCTGTCCTGGCCTCTCTGAACTGCCTCTGTCCTTGCTGCTCCTCTCAGAATCCCACTGTCTTTCCAAGACCCAGATGGGGTGCCCTCTCTTCTCTTCTGGGAAATCTTATCTGCCTTCCCTGAAGACTGGAGTTATCTGCCCCTGCTGCCCTTCACTTTTATTCAACTTTTGGCACGTCCCATATAAGACGTGTGTTTTAGTTACCTGCCAGCCTTCCCAACCAGGTACAAACCCTTCAAGGGCCAGGACTTGTCTTATTCATCTTTGTAAGAGAGTGCTGCAGGCACTAGAAGAGTTTTTCAGCCCAGGGGAGGCAAGGTAAATGCTGGCTGATACACCTTTTCCTCTCTATTTAGAGTCTGGCGATTCACAGTTTGACTAGTGGAGTAAATCCTTTAATATTGAAATCCCTTGCCGCCCTTGCGTTCTTGCTGAGGTATCATATTGTGTCCTGGTCTTAGATTCCACAGAGCGTTTATGCTTCTGCCAAGAGCTTAGGCTGTGGAAGCCTGAGCCATATTTTGTCTTTCATTTCAAATCCTATCCATCAGATTACATTTTCCACATTGGCTTTTCCCTTACAGCCAAAACTAATTCTAAGTGTGTTCATATT
This sequence comes from Mandrillus leucophaeus, assembly GCF_000951045.1. Classification (NCBI taxonomy): domain Eukaryota; kingdom Metazoa; phylum Chordata; class Mammalia; order Primates; family Cercopithecidae; genus Mandrillus; species Mandrillus leucophaeus. The sequence goes on along the minus strand of NW_012109541.1, from coordinate 944,518 downwards.
CGGTGCTCAGTTTGTAAGAAGGGCCTCCTTTGTGCGGGAGGCCCTGGACTGGAGTCTGCCAGAGGATTCCAGATTTGTCACCGCTCAGGACTGGGCTTTTGGTTGGTGCCTAGCGAGGGTGGTTGCTCCTGCCAGCCAAGGACCCTGCTGGAGAACTTGCCAGGGGAAGTATTTGCTCTTCTTAGGATTTTTACAAATGGATTTTTTATGTAGTTCAGGGTGGATCAGTAATTTTCCACAGTCAGAATTTCTCTGCCAGGTGGGCAGTTTCTCTTAGGTTGGTAGAATGCCCTCTGATAAGATTCAGTGGCAAATAAATTACTTGCCCATTCAGGATGTTTGAGTATCAGCCACAGAAGAAGAGGGGCCCCTGGGTGCAGCAGAAGACCTGAGGGAACCAAAGAACCTAAACAGATAGGTGAAACAGAGTTCCAACCAAGAAGTTACATACTGAACGAGCACCCAGGGACCCATGGTTGCTACACCTACTAATCCTCTAATTCATAATATGAAGGACTGAGGGTTCATTGAAAACATGCTTGTTTTTATACTGAAGTTAGGGTGATCTTTTGTTTGTTTGTTTGTTTTTTGTTTTTGTTTTTGTTTTTTTTTTGAGACAGATTCTCGCTCTGTTGCCCAAGCTGGAGTGCAGTGGCGCGATCTCGGCTCACTGCAACCTCTGCCTCACAGGTTCAAGCAATTCTCATGCCTCAGCCTCCCAAGTAGCTGGGACTACAGGCACCCACCACCAGGTCTGGCTAATTTTTGTATTAGTTTTAGTAGGGATGGGGTTTCACCATGCTGGCCAGGCTGGTCTCGAACTCCTGACCTCAAGTGATCTGCCCACCTCGACCTCCCAATGTTAGGGTGATCTTGCTGGTGTACTTCCTAGCAAGGCAATAAACCTTAAAGAAGACAGCATATGTACTCACATACACCCTACATGTACAACTATAGTTCATGGTAATTGAGCTCTTTTGAGGTGCGATGCTTTATGCTTTATATTCCATATCTTCTTCAGTTTCCACAGCCCTAAGAGGCAGATATGATTATCACCGCTTTATGAAAAAACAAAATGAGGCTTCAGGATGTTACATATTTTAACCTGTGTGTCTTTTTTTTTTTTTTTTTTTTTTTTTGAGACAAGGTCTCACTTTGTCACCCAGGCTGGAGTGCAGTGGCATGATCACAGCTCACTGCAGCAACCTCCTGGGCTCAAGCAGTCCTTCCACTTCAACCTCCTGAGTAGCTGGGATCACATGTGCACACCACCACACCCAGCTAATTGTTCGTTGTTGTTGTTGTTTTGTATCTTTTGTAGAGATAGAGTTTCGTTATGTTGCCCAACCTAGTCTCAAACTCCTGAGCTCAAGCGATCCTCCCACCTCAGCCTCTCAAAGTGCTGGGATTGCAGGCATGAGCCACCGCCCCGGCCTGTATACTAATATTTTATCTGATGACTTCTCCAAATGTTCTTTTTCCTTTGTTTTTCCAGAGCTGGAAGAAATGAAGAACCTCAACAATTTTTATTTCTACTTTTGATCAAGGAAAAATGGTATTTAGAAGGTTTGCTAGAGAAAAACTTAGCAGTTTGGAGGATTGAGATCCTTTGGCAGACATATGGGAGTGTGATCTGGAAATATTTTTTTAAAGGAAGAGCTGGTGTTTTAGGATGCCAAAGGTACAAATTAGGATGGTGCCATGGTTGACAGAAATTTGCAAGATCTCCATATCTACATTAACTCTTTGCTCCTGACTATTAGCTGACTGGTCCAGAAATTCTTAATCCAAGCTTCATATGTAAGCTTCTCTCTCCTGTGAATATGGCACCGAGAGACACAAGATTAGAAGCCCTGGGTGCTGATCAAACTCATAGCAAGGAAGAGTTGTGGTTCAATACTGCCTGCTCCGGAGACTTCTGAGAAGGGCGTCTCTCCGTCTGTGTGGATGTCTGATGCTTCTGGTGTTTCACAATTCTTGAGCCCGGCCAGGAGTTTACTAACAGGCATCCCTGTGTCATCTGAACAAGGCATGTTCAGCTCTCTGTTTTAATCCCTCTTCTGCCTTGAACCTCCTCGTCCGCAGGAAGAGGCAGAAATTCATTCTGTCTTTGTGTGTTGCAGGGTGAGCACAGAGGCCCAGAAGAGTCTCCTAGACTTGTTCATGTTACTATGATAGTGCTTAGCAACTGCTAGCTCCCCCTTCCCTATCTGTTGTTGCTGCCAGGCCTGAGGCTGAAAGGGTGAGAGGATGAAGTGAGGCTGAAAGCAATGGTAGCTGCTGCTAACAAAAGTTGCAGGGTGGGGATCTTCTTTTCATGGCTCCCTGTTGGGTAAGAAAGGGAAAAGAGGAAAGCCGGTATACTGCAGAGGGAGAGAGTGCGTACACAAGGAGTGTGGTGGTGGTGGTGGGGGCGCATGCCCTAAAGACTAAAACGCTCCTCTCAGCCTTGGCAAGATTGCATAACCACCTGAGAATGAAAAATAGATGATTAGTAGAAACATCTTGTAAAAATATCTGCTCATTAAAAGTAGGTGTCTGAAATGTAAATGCTCTGAAAAATCTGCAAGTCTAGAAGATAAACTTTCTGAGTTTATTATCCTTTACAATGCACCATAGAACTGGGGGTAGATTCAGGAATAAATTTGCAATGGCTGGAAAAAGAGTGACTGGAAATGCTCTCCTGGTAAATTAGATGTGATGATTTCACAAGAGAATGTAAGAAAAATTAAGGGAAATAACAGTGGTACTGAACACCTAGCTATTCAGGAGACCGAGTCAGGAGGATTGCTTGAGCCCAGGAAGTCAAGGCTGTAGTGAGCCGAGATCATGCCACTGTACTGCAGCCTGGG
>NW_012109541.1:921014-941595 GCF_000951045.1 Mandrillus leucophaeus | reverse complement strand
CAGTTCAGAACACCTGTGATGATGTAATCAAGGGCAATAAATAACATAGATTTCGAAGTGATCAGTTATGGCAAGCCAAATTGGTGGATTTAAGGAGACTTACAAGACTAACAATTGAATTCGGCCAAGCAGATGTTAAATATTCAGAATTTAGGAAAGCACTTTGGGTCAGCCCTCAAAACATTTTACTTGCAAAATGAGTTCAGATTAATTTGGATATGAACATGCTGGAAATTAGACAGCGAGCATGGGCTTTGGTGAGACCAAGGGTGCCCAGCAGGAAGGGAGATAGGAGGAGAGGGACAAGGCTCTCCACAAGGAATACTTCTTAGATATACATTTATTCAATAATTATAAGGAGCTGATTCAATTTTCCTAAACTGTGAAGGCATAAAATAAAACAGAAACAAAGATATGCCAAGAAAAAGAAATAAGCAGATTGGATTCTGTTTTTCAAAAAGCGATCTGAATCTGTATATTTTCCATGCTGAACGGAATCATGGGATGCAGTGAGGCAATCCTAGTCCTCCATTCATCCCATAAGCACATGTTCCCTGTCTCCTGGAGCCCAGGCGCCATTCTAGTGCTGGGCACAGGCTGAGTAAACACAGCCTCTGCCCTGGGCTGCCACTTGGTGCTGAGGAACCTCAGTGGAGTGGCTTGGATGGATAGTGAGGCTCTCCAGAGTAGGCTGGGCCTGAGTTGAGTCTTAAGTTATAATAATAATAACTTCTTATGTTGTATCATATTTTGTATATTAGAAAGCACCTCTACATATGATATCTTATTTGGTCCTTGTCACAGCTATGTGGGGTGGTGGAGACAGTGCCAATCCTTTTGAGTTTACTTCACATAACCTCTTTACTTTGTTTGATATGACTGGTCATGCCCTTGTTATTGACATTCTCTCCTGGTATCTGTGAGACTTTGAACCAATTGTTTCTTACTGCTGTGGTCTGAAGGTTTGTGTCTACCTCCACCTCCCTGGATCCCATCACTCATATGTTGAAGTCCTCACCCCCAAAGTGATGGTGTGAGGAGGCAAGGCCTTTGGGAGATGATTAGGTCATGAGGCCAGAGCCCTCATGAATGAGATTGGTGCTCTTGTAAGAGAGGCTCTAGAGAGATTTCTTGCCCCTTCTGCCATGTGAGGTTAGAGGGAGAAGACAGCTGCAATGAGGAAGTGGGCCCTCACCACTAGACGTGGAATCTGCCTTGATCTTGGACTTCCCAGCCTCTAGAACTGTGAGAAATACATTTATGTTGTTTATAAGATATCCAGTTTATGGCATTTTGCTATATTGGCCCAGACAGGCTAAGACATTCACTGTCTTCTTGGATGCTCCTTGGTATCTATTGCCACTCTTTTCCTTTATCCTATCCCTTAAATATCAGTGTCCCTAAGGGGACTATCTCATGTTCTCCATCACTGGTGCGAACGTAGTCCACTGATGACTGACAAGCCCAAGAATTGGAATGGCTTGCAGTTAGGGGATGGGAGGAAAGGCACTGGAGAATTTCAAAGGGTTGGTAGATATACTTGGAAAAATTTCCCCAGGTAAATCTGACAGCCCTCACTCCTCTCTGTTTTGGGAACCACCTACCTATAGATGCCAATGGTTACATTCCTAGCCAATCTCTTTGTTGGACTCTGGATCTACTACCCAGTCTTCTACAGGAACTTTAGGCCTGGCTGTTTTACTAGAGCCTCAATCAAATATCCCAAACAAAACCCACTAGTTCCTGCTTCCCCTACCATGGCCAGGATTATGGCTGCATCTTCCACTCCTCCTTCTCCCCTCACATTCCTCATTCCCCGTGGCTTATAATCCACCACAAAATCTTTCAATTGTACTTTTAAAAATCTCTAGAATATGCCTACTCCTCTCTGGCCCCACTACCGCTGCATCAGGCTCTGGACTTGTCTTCGTGGTTGTAAGCTCTCCATGCACGTTCTCTATACTGCCATTGGAATAACTGTTCTAAAATAAAAATGTGCCTGCATTACTCATTGCCAATGGTCAGACAAAGCGGATGCTGTGTGCGGTTCTTTGGTACTAGGCCTGTGCTTACTTATCAGCTTCATCTTCTGCCATTCCCACTCTGCCTTCTCCTTGATGTCTGTGCTTCATTCTGTACTTCTTTCCCCGATACCCCATGCTGTCCCTCGTCTGCCTGCACCATCCCACTCTGCTTGGCTAACTCTTCCTATACCTTCACCTTTATATTTCTAATGTCCATCTGGCAAACATTCCCTGACCTCTTCTAGCTAGGCAGAGAAAGTTTTCTTCTCTTTATTTGCCACCATAATTCCTTGGGTGTTGCAGCTATTTTATATCCCCTACTAGAGTATAAAAGCTTTTATTTATTTATTTATTTTTATAGAGTCTCACCTTGTCACCAGTCTGGAGTGCGGTGGTGCGATCTTGGCTCATTGCAACCTCTGCCTCCCGGGTTCACGCCATTCTCCTGCCTCAGCCTACTGAGTAGCTGGGATTACAGTCACGCGCCACCACTCCCAGCTAATTTTTGTATTTTTAGTAGAGATGGGGATTCACTGTGTTGTCCAGGATGGTCTCGATCTCTTGACCTCGTAATCCACCCACCCTGACCTCCCAAAGTGCTGGGGTTGCAGGAGTGAGCCACTGCGCCTGGCCGCCTTTTTTTTTTTTTTTAAATAAACACAAGACAATTGTTAATACGTCATTTTACACTTAGAGCCCAGAACTTAGCAGATGTTCAGTTAATGTCTGTTAGATAAATACATGTTGCATAATGAATTATTTCTCATATAAAGAAATAAAGATTAATTCACATGTCTAAGAGGGACAGAGTGAGTCCTCTAATCTAGGGTTGTTCCTAATAAATCATTTACCTATGGTTAGAGAGACTCTGTACATATACATGAATTGGGGTTGAACTTTAATATGAGATACTATGTTATAGGCTTTTCTAGTTTTCTTTTAAAATTTTGCTACAGAATGATAGCATTCTCAAAGACAGCAAGGGAATAAAAAGCAAATGTGACTGCTTAAGGAAGAAGTAGACTAGAAATGGGGAGCCCACCGCCAACTCCGTGTGCTTCTCTGACAGCACTTATCTCCTCCCAGGCCAGGCTCCCTCTCCATAATACATGTGGGTAGATGAGGCGATGTTTAAATGTCTAACTCTGTAATTCTGTTATGCTGCATGTGTCACAGTGCCCTTTAAGCTACTTCCTCCTTAAAAGGCTCAGTGAGCAACCAGTGAAATATACCAGGAAGTATGATGTATCTTGAAGCTTGACACAAAAACCTCTTGGCACAAGTATCCTGGACAACATGCAACTGATGGGCACACCTGGCCGGTCTCAGCTCCAGATGTTTTCCTTAATCCCTGGCCTTTCATCAGGAATGTGGATTTCTACTACCATTTAATCCCTATCTAAATATACACCCATCTGAACAGTGTGGAGGATTGGATGGTAGATGGAATCAGTTCAAAGTGTAGACGGTGGCACAGTGTTTTTCACAGACAGCCTATCCTGGGGGTCTGTACTAGCTATTTTCTCCCTATATCTATATACAGGAAATTCTCCAACCCATGAGGAAAGGACCCTAGGCTGGTCTATTACAGGGGCATGCTCAGTTCCTTAGAGGAGTCCCCTATCTTCTCTGCCACCAGCTGCTGCTGATTGGATTGGGGTGGCATCTGTCAGCACAGCCAAACTATGAACTGGTTCAAAACCTGTGGCCTGACCTCATGCAAAAGACATCAGCTGCAACCAGACTCTTGAATTGAGAAATACTGAGAGAATGGGACCATTAACCCCATTAATGCCAGAGGAGGAAATGGTAGCTGTGAAGACGCAAGAGAGAAACTCAGGTAAAGTTAGAACCATGAGGTGTCATGGTAACCTGAAGTTATGGAGAAGCAGAAACTGGAATTGTTAAGAATTCAGAGGTTGCACTTCCACGTGGGAGTCCCCAAGGTGTGAACCATACAATCGGGAGTAAAGAATAAGTCACTTAGAAGGAAGAGAACCGAGTGGATGAGCAGAGACAGATTACAAGGGTCCTACCACATACTCCTGCTGCTACTGGCAGAGAATTGTCTCTGGACCTGCACAATCTGCTTGTCCAGTTTCGTGCTCAGAAAGGTCTGGCCCTACCACAGTGCTTGTTCGTATTTCTGTGAGGTTCCCTCTCCAGTGTGTATTCTTACAACTACCACTTCTTCCTCATTTCTTGCAGTAACTGGAAGAACCTAACACAGACACCTGTAGGGCAGGGCTCCTTGTTTTCTGACTTGCTGGCTCTGACCACAGGTAGAGCATTCAGGTGTCCAAGTATCTGGGTCGCTCTTTCTCCACATTCATGGAACATTTTCATTTGTATAGCAATGTCTTTAGATAGTCAGCAATCAGATCCCTACACCTTAATACTTAAGGAAATATTTAAATTGGAGTGCCATAATTTAGGGCTTACGGATACCAAGGAAACGCTGGATGGTTTTTAGGGGGTTCTAGAAACCCGTGTAACTGTTTGCAGTGAAAATGTGTGTGTACATGTGGGGGGGTTGCATTCATCTCGTTAGAGGTCCCGTAACTTTAACCAGTTTCTCAGAGAACTCTGTAACCCTCCATCCCCCTGAAACTGAAGATCACTAGTTTGTGTGGTATGAGCTCAGACTCTATAGAATCAGACCTGTGACTGATATCCCAGTTGTACCACTTACCAGCTGGGTAGCCTTGTATGTTTACTTTACCTCTCTACAGCGTATGTTATTTATGTATGAAATGAGTCTAATACTCATAGTACTCACCCATAGGAATTTTATAAGGATTAAGGGAGATAACCCACATAATGTGTTTAGCACAGCACCTGGCATACAGCAAGTTCTTAGTGATGGTAGATATTACATTTTTGTTATAGTTAATAAATGTAAATGTGACCAATTCTTCACTGTCATGTGTTTTCAAATTCTGAATATTTATGTTTTATTGTAGAGGGTGTATTTTTTGTCAGAGAATTATAAGACTAGAGGGAAAGACTAGTGACCAAATATAATTTTTCAAAAGTATAAATTTTATTCTCTAACAAGGCACATCAGAAAATACTGTGAAAATTTACTCATATTTTATAAAATTTATAAATATATAAAATACTGATGAGCTAAATGTATCTATTTTGTACTGATGAACATGATTTTATATATTATCATAATCATTAATAAAAATTAGATGAATTTAAAAGTCAGTTGCTTGGAGGTTAGTAAAATATTGAAATGACTGAAGTTGAAGATTTGTTACCACTTAACATACACTTATTTAATACCAAATGTTTCACTGTGGAGGAATAGCTGAGAAACCAAATGTATTGACTAGAGTTTATATGAATGTTTCAATATAGTTGCTCTTGCTTGATTATGTATTTAAAAATTTTGTTTTTATTATTTTTTATTTGTAAAATAGAGACAGGGTCTCATCATGTTGCCCAGGCTGGTCTCGAACTCCTGGGCTCAAACGATCCTCCTGCCTCCGCCTTCCAAAGTGGCATGAGCCACTGTGCCTGGCCAATTATATTTTTTTAATGCCTAGTAAAAATCCATTATAAGGTACATTTTTTGCATTACCAATTAACTTGCATGGGAAAATGTGTGATCCACAGCAGGGCAAGACTTCGACCAGCTAGTTTAGAATAAAAGCAGATACAGTCAAATGAATCTTACTGGAACAAATAGGAAAGATATTATTACGATATTCTGCATCCAAATGGCAAGAGATGACACCATTTTCTGAATTTACTTCAAATAAATATCCTGCAATGGAATCAGCCTTCCCAGGGACCTCTCTGGACTCTGAGAAGTGATTAAAGGGACTGTGTGGCAGTCATGGGCATGCAAGCAGCTGTGGCCATCGAGCTGGTTCTAACAGGTCAGTCCTGATGAGAACTCCATGGTGGAGAAAATAAATCCTCTAAATTCCTGATGGGAGGCCTTTGACTTTTAATGTGACAAGTGATTAGTCAGGTGTATGTGAATAATCATTATACGGGAAACAACACCAGCAAAACAAAACCCAACCCAACTCACAAATGCAAAAAATGTCATGTTTTCAAAATAATGATGTCCAGCCTGCCTTTTGCAAAGGGAAGAAGCACAGGAGTGGGTTTTACCAAGACAACACAGTGTTCTTATTCCACCAAGTGGAAGAAATAAAAGTAAGGAATTTTCTGGCCCACATCCAATCACTCAACCTCTGTTGACTGGGTCCAGATCTGCAGATGCCTCAGGCCACAGAGGTATTTGGCTGGACTCCACGTCTGTGTAGAAGGACAAAAGTCTTGCTATTTGCAGATTGTGTGGGTAGCGGGAGTCATGTCAATGATGATGATGGTGATGATGATCATGATCATGATGCTTTTAGTTGAGTGTTCTCTGACTTTTTGATAGCTATTTGCACATAATTTTTAATCTAAGGATCTCAGGTAGATCTGGTGGTGGGGTTTCCAGGGGCTGTCTTGTCTCTGAGAGAATGCCCTTGGTGTCAGTTGCCTCCACCTGCCCTGGGCCATGCCCAAGCTGAAGGCCAGTGGCCAGCATTTTGCTTAGGTGCGAGGCTGTTGCATAGCAACTTTCTGTTCAAACATGCTGAGAACGGATTCTGATCCTTTTTCCAATCTTCTTGAAGACAGTCCCCATGTAGGACACTGTATTAGCGCAGTGCCCAGCCATCCTGACTAGATGGATAGGTTCTCTGTACATGCTTGGCTGCTGCTTCTTGTCAATGAATACATGAATGACTCCTTCATGCAAAGAGCAGCTTGCTACTTTTATCTTTCTCTCTTTTTTTTTTGTTGGGGGGAGGGGAACAGAGAGGATTAGGAATTTGGAAAACTCCTTAGTACATTACTGGTAGTTGCTTTTTATTCAATAGAAGACATGATCATTAGTATAATTTCAAATAGTTCCCAGCTCCAATCCTTCCTTTCTGTCTTGTTTCTATAAGGATCTCCCATTTAGTTGACTTCTCCATTCCCAAATTTAGACGTGAGAATGAGTCCCCTAAGCAAGTCTTCCAGAAATTCCGGAACCTTGAGATTTGGTGCCAAGCCTAGGATTAAATTGTGTTTAGAATGATTATAGCTGTTGTTCCTACATACTCATTTCAGGGAGAGAAATGGAGATGTCTGTTGTGTGACTTTGTACTGGGTCATCTTAGTTAAACTCCATTTCTCGTAATCCCTTTCATTGTGGCTCCAGGTTACCTTTAGGCACGAAAAAGATTTGAACAAGATCTGGAAGAAGAAAGTGAAGCAGCAGCCATATTTTGCCCACTGAAGGTGGATATAGAACTGCAGGCACAATGGCAGATTATGCACACTGATGATGATCGTGAGTTCACATTGTGGACCACTAAGACCACAGCTCCTCCAGCAACCACGGATGGACCATAGCTACTCCAGCAACCACGGATGGACCATAGCTACTCCAGCAACCACGGATGGACCACAGCTCCTCCAGCAACCACGGATGGACCACAGCTCCTCCAGCAACCATGGATAGACCACAGATCCTCCAGCAACTGCGGATAGACCACAGATCCTCCAGCAACCATGGATCTTCCTTTGGCTTCTCTGAGTCTCTAGCCTGATATACGCACAGCTCCATGATACAGTGTGTTGGCTTTACCATGCAGATGTCCTCGTCACTGATGCTGAAGGGGATGAAAGACAGATGTGAATTCCAATTTGTTCTCATGGGTTCCATTTAATTCTCTCTCCCTCTCTTTCTCTTTTTTTCTGTTTTTTCCTAATAAGGAGTCTTGTTCTGTTGCCCAGGCTGGAGTGCAGTGATGTGATTTCAGCTCACTGAAACCACTGCCTCCAGGGTTCAAGTGATTCTCGTGCCTCAGCCTCCTGAGTAACTGGGATTACAGGTGCATGCCACCATGCCAGGCTAATTTTTGTATTTTTAATAGAGATGGGGTTTCACCATGTTGGCCAGGCTGGCCTCGAACTCCCGACCTCAAGTGATCCACCCGCCTTGGCCTCCTAAAGTGCTGGGATTACAGGCATGAGCCACCACGTTTGGCCCAGTTTATTCTCTTAAGCTCTGGTTTGTCCTTGCACTCCCGCACTGACAACCAGCTTTCCTTCCTCTTGGCTCAGGTCCACAGCCACTCCATGCCCATACCAGTCACAGAAGCCACAGCCTTATGTAGACTTTTCCACTAGCTCCCATACTAGTGCTAAGACTTGAATCCCTATTTTACATTGCTCATAGTGGTTCTGCTTCTCTCATTGAACCTTGATTGATACACCCATTCTTATCCTAAATGAATACCAGCATCCCTTTTAAAATGGTGGCCCTGGTGTTCAGCTGTTCTTTATACTCTCTTGGAGACCACCAACTCTGGAGGGGGAAGGCATGAAGATCGTTTTCTGTATTTTATCTGGTATGTTAGCTGAACTTGTAAACTTGAACTTGTTTCATGTAACTCAAGTATACTATCCACAGGAAAGAAGTAGCGAAGGTTTATAGGGAAAAAAACCAGACAATCCATTGCCATCAAAGAGACTGAGTGGGGAGGGCAAGCATACACACAGGTACAAATATTAAAGGACTGATTAAACACCTGAAGGCATAGGCGAGATGAGGAAAAGATGAGGGGAAGGTGAAGGAAACAAAGGTAAACACAAGTTATGAGTACAATAAATGTTTGTTGAATGAATGCATGAGAGGTGTTTTGACATTTTAATAAAAAGCAAATATAACAAGAATATAATATTATTTTTTAATCTCCTACTTTCACAATACCCCAATAAAACTATTTTCATTTTCAGCTATTATTCTTCATCTCTGTATACATTCGTCAAATACTCAGAATTGCAGTGCAACAGCTTTTTGTAGTTTCTTTGTTTTGCCCCACTTATTTTTTCATATATATATATTTTTCCATTGACCTGGGAAGCTATGATGACTTTTAAGGACATTTTAAACCTCTGTTCAAAAAGGTTTTATGTTTTCCACTTCAACTCCTGCTTAGAATGTTTAGTTCTGAGAGGGATCTGAGCTGTTTTGGAAATCAGTCTAACAAACGATTGCGAAAGCAGTGTGTAGCCAAGGTGAGTCGTAAAAAGTAAGAGCTGTTGCTAAGGGAACCACTAGAGAAATGGTGAGGGTATAAACTTTGCTATCATATTTAAATTTCTTGCCAGAGTTCTTGTTTATTGTACTTGAAAATTTAAACAGCTCCAGTTAAGACAGAAATGTCCTGGGGTGATGGACGTGGTCTGGCAGAGGCCATTGTCACAGAAGATAGTGCAGGCTGCTGGAAGGAAGGGAAGGAAGCTGTTCCTGCCCACAGACTAAGAAGAGCACTTTCTCGACCCAGGAATATGTGAATTTGAATGAGATTTTAGTTTACAATTGGGAAAAATCACCTTTGTGTGGCTGCCCAGGTCCCTCTCTACCTGGGTGCAAGTGTTTTGTTAAGATGGCTGGGCACAACTTTTATGTATACACACACACACACACGCGCGCGCGTAGGAACACAATTAAATGCAACCTTACATTGAACTCCAGTACCTTCAATTGGTACAAATGGAGCTGCTTTGATTGGTTTGTGAGTGAGGTGACAAAATTTCTCACTCTTGGCCTTCACCTCACCCTTACTCCCAACTCTACTTCTTTACTGCTGCGGTCCCTGAGGCCCACGTGGCTATCAGAAAAATAGCTTGAAAAATGTTAGTTTAGGACCACTTTTATTCACACTTATGAGGACATTGGAAGCTTTAATTTGTGAATCAGAGATTTTGTATTTCTTTTTCCTTTTCATTAATCTCTTGGTAATAATAAAGATACTACAAGAGCAGGCTGGGTGCAGTGGCTCACGCCTGTAATCCCAGCACTTTGGGAGGCCGAGGCGGGCAGATCACGAGGTCAGGAGATTGAGACCATCCTGGTGGTGAAACCCTGTCTCTACTAAAATTACAAAAAATTAGCCGGGCGTGGTGGTGGGCACCTGTGGTCCCAGCTACTCGGGAGGCTGAGGCAGGAGAATGGCGTGAACCCAGGAGACGGAGCTTGCAGTGAGCCGAGATTGCTCCACTGCACTCCAGCCTGGGCGACAGAGCGAGACTCCATCTCCAAAAAAAAAAAGAAAGAAAGAAAAAAAAAAAAGGTACTACAAGAGCAAAATCTTCCATCATTGCTGTAATGTGCCAGGCATCGTGCTAAGCACTTTACAGATAGCAGTTCATTTGATCTTTCCAACAACCCTATGTGGAAGGTTCTACTGTAATTCATGGATTCTAAAACATTTTTCTCTCACATTTTAGCATTTGTGAACTTAGAATGTATCTTACTTTTGGTGGTGTGACATAGTTTAATGGGAAGCATTTAAAAATTTCTTAATGAACCATAACATAATGGTGTGTTTTACAACGACAGCTTAGATTCCATGAAATGCCATCTTAATATTCCCATTTTACAAATGGAGAATGAAGGCACTGAGAGGTTCAGTAACTTGCCCAATAGTACACCTTGGCATCCTGGCTCAGCAGTATGCTCTTTTCCAGGCATTTGGCCTGGGATTTCCCCTGTTTCTCTCTGAATTGACATTGAGGGTTGCTCCCTGGGCCTCAGAGGTCCCCTGCAGTTCTGACACTGGATTTCATCCATTGGGTGGAGGGCTTCCTGCAGGCAGACACCCCTGGCAGGGTTAACACATCAAGCATTTTTCACTCAATTGTTAACACTGCTGGAATTTGCTTATTATATTGCTTTTCCAAATGACAACCAATTCCAGAACAGTCCTTTGGAGATGAGGCACAGCTGAAGTTTTGATAAGGGAAAAGACTGGAAGGATCGATGGTGTGCTAGAACTCATTTCAACTGGCTTGGAAGAGCTCTTGCCAGCTGGTTGTTTGAAATCATTCTGCCAATAAAATTGACCATAGTGGAACTATTTACATCATAGAAACGGTCAAACGTCATGAATCAAGACTTTTTTGTTTGTCTGTTCTTTTAGCTTAGAAACAATTTTTTTGGAGGGGATACCCATCCAATGTCTGTCCTTTTTAGAGAGCAGATTCGGAAGCACATCACTAGACAGATGCTCAACCATCTGATTCCCACAGAAAACCTCATTGGTCAAAACACAATGGTGGGAGGAAAGCAGGCAGAGTCAGTGTGAGAAAATCAGCAGAATCCGAAGTTTTCAAAATAGTCTTAATGTCAAATAATTTCAATATTATTACAGTTAGATCTTGTGCGTGTGTGTATATGTTAATTTAATTCATGTTATCATCTTAATGTCATTATAGATAGGCGAACATTGACACATATGTTATCCATATGTGTGGTGCTGTAGAGAAATAAAAATTATCCAAGGAGCAGCCAGGTGCAGTGACTCACGCCTGTAATCCCAGCACTTTGGGAGGCCGTACGTAGCAGGCAGATAACAAGGTCAAGAGATTGAGACCATTCTGGCCAACATGGTTAAACCCTGTCTCTACTAAAAATACAAGAATTAGCCAGGCGTGGTGGCAGACACCTGTAGTCCCAGCTACTCAGGAGGCTGAGGCAAGAGAATCGCTTGAACCCGGGAGGCAGAGGTTGCAGTGAGCCGAGATGACACCACTGCACTACAGCCTGGTGACAGAGCGAGACTCCATCTCAAAAAACAAAACAAAACAAAACAAAACAAAATTAGCCAAGGAGAGAGCACTGCTCACTTTTAATTTTGTCCTCCTTGCTAAGAGAAGGAAAGGCTAGCGAGCTATTTGCCAACGGCAGTGAGTGGCCAACGGAGCTTCCAGGATCATCTAAGTGTAGCCCAGAAACAATAAATATTAGATCTTAGAGGGCAGTGATCACCATGTAAAAAGTGATAAGTGTATGTTCATTGCTGAGTTGAGCAATTATAGGAGTTCTCATACAGTCACATCTCTTCCATATGAATTATTTTGTTATTTTTTTTCCTCTTTGATAATTCTCAGTAAAACCCACGAAATGAAAAGAGCTGTGGGCTTATCATGAGAAGGAGGAAGGAAGTGAGCAGAAGCACAGGCGGCCTCACTCTCCTCAGCCTGAAGACAGAAAACCCCAGGGAACAGAATGGATTGTGGCAAGGTTAGAAAGAGACCCAAAGCGACCTGAGATCTCAGGTGTTTGGCAAAGAGGAAAGGAAGAGCCTGGAAATAGGCTGGGGTTTGAGGAGAAGTTGTCGGGGCGAAGAGTGAGGGGAGGGAGCTTGGGTCCTCAAACAGGAGCTCTTTGGTCATCTTGGGGCCACAGAAGTCACAAGACACTGTTGGGTATTGATGGTAGGAAAACAAGACAAGGATGGGTGACCCCAAAAGCTGACTGGGAGAAGGGGTAGGGGTTATGGTTGCCTTACAAACAGCAAAGGGCCTGCCCATGTCTCATTTTCAAATTGGGCTATTTTAGAAAGAAATATCTTTGTGATTCTCTTCTGTTTAGAGCTGCCAAGGATTTAGTTCAAGAAAGGTATCTTTATGGATGTTAGGATGGAAATGTTAGCAGTTGGGCTCTTGGCTAGCTCAGAAGGAGGGGCTTGGCTTTTTAGGGTATAATGTGAGGCTGGACAGCAGCTTCTGAAATAGCCTTCCCTGATACCTGCCCCCACTCACGGAGAAGGGCTGCTCACAATTTATTAACAAATATGGCTCTTATTAATAATTCTTTGAGCTAGCAGAGCAATCCTAGCTGATTGAAAATAATTACCAACCTCTCCAGTTGATTAAACAGCACATTTGGATTTTCATTTATATCATCATTTTGATTGAATGATGTGTGTGTACGTGGGGCTGTGTGTTAACAAGTTGTCTCTTAAAAGTAATAATAAGTACTCAATGAGAAAGAGTTGCATATTGCTCAGTATAAAAGCAAAAACAAGAAGTCTAAGGCAGGTGAGCAAAAGAACAAAACTGGGACCTAAAATAAATTATGAAAGACAGACTGTGACAGAGATAAAGTTTCATGGGACGCAAGTGATAAACACATAGAAAAATACTTATGACGTTCCAAGCATAGCATCAGAGGATTGAAAATTCTGGTCAGCATCAACAAACAAGCAGTATAATTAATCTGGAACAGAAAGAATACCACAGATGTTTAAAATTATTTTTTTTTCTACTGACTCAGTCTCCTGCATACTTACAAATTGAAGCATGTAGATTAATAGCTCCTGAGGTTGACGCCCAACGGGCCCAGCTCCAGGACTGTGTTTGCACTCAATGACATCTTCTTGGATTCACGCTGTTTCCCCTAATCAGAATATAGAATAATTAAAGCCTAAACTCGTTTTGTCTCACAGTGGTCACCCAAGTGTGTTCTGTTAGAGATTCACTCAACAAGCATAACAAACAAAAACTCCACCAGAAACTGCTGCATCTCACAGAAGGGGTGCAGGCTGCTCTTCTTTGCTCACATAACTTAGTTTGGAGCAGCCTCATTCACAACACGATAGTGCTAACTTGCTTCCACCTGGTTCATTTGAATTCGGATTTTGCTGCAGGTCTCCATCTGGTTTAGTTCCACAAACTTTAAATGCTAGAGAAAAGATTATGCAAACGTGGAAGTTCATAACACCCTGAGGCCATTTTATTTCACAACCTTGAGGAATAGGCAAATGTTTTCCTGGAGAGGTAAACCAAGTCACCAAGCTGTTCTGTTGATGGCTTAACATTTCCTATCAAGTCAGAGGCAAAACAAACATGAAAATCTTGGCCAGAATTGAAAATTCAGCAGGTTTGTTAGAGCACTGCCCTCTCTTAAGCTGGCTTTTTGTTTTTTACCTGCAGTGCTGGTTAAACATGAAATTTTTCTGAAAGGGCAGGGAAAGGCAGAGTGGTCCATATGGATTGGAAAGAGCCGGCTCTGCTGAGGAAGGCCTCATCTCAGACCCGGCAGCTCTTCCTTTAAAGAGTGCTGGCTTCTCGGGCACGGTGGCTCATGCCTGTAATCCCAGCACTTTGGGAGGCTGAGGCGGGCGGATCACCTGAGGTCAGGAGTTCAAGACCAGCGTGACCAACATGGAGAAACCCCGTCTCTACTAAAAATACAAAATTAGCCGGGTGTGGTGGCACATGCCTGTCATCCCAGCTACTCGGGAGGATGAGGCAGGAGAATTGCTTGAACCCAGGAGGCAGAGGTTGCGATGAGCTGAGATCGCGCCATTGCACTCCAGTCTGGGCAACAAGAGCGAAACTCCGTCTCAAAAAAAAAAAAGGGCTGGCTCATGGAGCTCCAGGGTACCCTCACCATGGATTGTGCAGATCTCTGAGTGTCCCAAGTCAGAAACATGGCCACCCCACCAGGCCCTTTTTAACCTGGATAATTCACCCCATGCCTCTCGTTGGACCCACCAAGTCTCATATGGGGTTGACACAGGCATCAGCCATCTCACAAACACTGAAATTAGATATAATTTACCAAACTGTGAGGTCCTGGATAAGGCCTTATATTCCTTTGCTATGAGTTTGATCAGGAGCAAAATCCTTAGATCTCTTTCTGTTTGAACTGTTATAGAAAAAAATATCTTTGTGATTCTCTTTTGTTCAGAGCTGCCAAGGATTCAGCTCAAGAAGGATATCTTTATGGGTCTTCAGGAGATTTTGGCAGTCAGGCTCTTGGCTAACTCAGAAGGAGGATCTTGGCTATTTTACTAAATAGGTTAGTCAAATAGAATACGGAGAGAATACATGAAACTGTACTACAAAGACAATGTTCTCTGCTCTAAAAATTGTGTCTTCACAATTTAAATGTTATTTGAACTTAGAAATGCATTTTGTCCACATTTACGTTCAAGATGCAAAAGGTATTCTGACATATATACTTACACACACAAAGAAAAAAGGACTCAAAGAGAGGCTGAGAAGTCATCTGTCCACTTAGTAACCAGAATAGAAATAGAAATAGAGAGCAGGTACAAAAATAATTTCTCAGAGTCTTTGGCCTACAAAAGATATATTTTGTTGTGCCATGCGAACTAGCCCTTCCCCCGTTGCCTGTATATCCCATCTTAATAATTCCCATCTCCTTTTATTCTTCCCCAAGTCACTAGGCTAAGAGAATGTTTCTAATTATCACTAACAAACCCACTTAGGTTATGTTTACATAACAATAAGAAAATGTTTCAGGGAGGAATTAACTATTGCACTGGGGCGTAGGCATTAATTTCTTCATGTAAGATCCAGTTCTTCTTTACTGAATGTTTCATCAAATGTTTATCTCAAACCAGTAGGCTCAGCCTGGTTAAGGGGTGTTTTCCACATAAAAGCCTCCTGATTGGACAAAAACTGGCCTCACCCAGGGTGTCCTAAGATGGTCTTATCTTTTAACACACT
Source organism: Mandrillus leucophaeus (assembly GCF_000951045.1). NCBI lineage: Eukaryota > Metazoa > Chordata > Mammalia > Primates > Cercopithecidae > Mandrillus > Mandrillus leucophaeus. The sequence goes on along the minus strand of NW_012109541.1, from coordinate 926,239 downwards.
TTCTGACTCCTTTTAGACAAAAGAAGGAAACTAAAACAAAATTGGGGCTAACAATCTGGTTAGGAAGATAGGACATTAGTATTAAACCAGGGACAGATATGCTTGTGAAAATGAAAGAAATGTAAAGGAGAGAATCATTAAATTTCATAACAGAGCTGGAAGGACTTAAAACTAATCTAATCTTCCTTATTCTACAGATGTGGAAACAGAGAACCACACAGAGCAAAGCGACTGACCACATTTTTTTTCTTTCTTTCTTTCTTTTTTTTTTTTTTGAGATGGAGTCTCACTCTGTTGCCCAGGCTGGAGTGCAGTTGAGTGATCTCAGCTCATTGCAACTTCTGCCTCCTGGGTTCAAGCAATACTTCTGCCTCAGCCTCCCAAGTAGCTGGTACTACAGGCACCTGCCATTATACCAGGCTAATTTTTGCATTTTTAGTCGAAGTGGGGTTTCACCATGTTGGCCAGGCTGGTCTCGAACGCCTGACCTCTTGACTGATCACATTTTCTAAAAGCACTGGCCTATGGTCCAAGAGCTAATGTAAACATTTCAAGGCAGATTTTTCTAGATATGCTAGGAAAAAAAAACCTCATCCAACATTCTCTTTTATTCAAAAATCCAATCATTCATATTACAGTCTTTTCCCATATTTCTCCCAAATTTCTCATGCTGACTAGTTCAGGCCAGGTCTAATTTTTGGTAAACTGCCTTAGGTGGGCAAATATTCCAAGGGAAGGACCTAGAGTCTGCCCCTGGGTAGAGGGAACCATACCTGCAGCCCCCGGGTAGAGGGAACCATACCTGCAACTAGAGATAAACCACTACAGCTGCCAACGTAGGCCTTTGTGCTTACTAATTTGCCCATGACTTGTAGCTAAGGCTTCTTTAGCACACAGGAGACAGAATTCTAATCAGGACTATGTTTTCTGGATTTACTATACCCCAGCTCAGTCTGAGGGACAGAGAGGAGTGGTTTTGTTTTGATCACTTTCATTTGTGGCAGTCTATGCCTGCCTCTTGCTCTTTCAACAAATCCATAAGATTCCTTATTCTCCTCTTTCCTCTTTTTTAAAATCTTAATTTCCTAGTCATTTCAAGTTTGCTGTTTTTCGATTTTCTGCTCCACCCATCCTTCACCTTAATCCTCTAATCCCATTCGAGCAAAGTAGTAAGTTCTTTTTCTTCTTTGTTTTCTCCCCGTAGTTTTCTACTTTTTAGTTTTTTTAAAATATCTTGGGAAGTTTACCCTTTTTGCCAAATGTGAATTATGCTCATGGACATTTAAGAATTCATCTTCTAGTTTTGATGAGGCTAAAAGACTATGGTTTCTTTCACTTTGTTTTTTTTTTTTTAATCACTAAACTTCTTGAAAGAAGTCTACACTTGGTCTATACTTAGTGTCTTTACATCTCATTAATTCCTCAACCCAATACTGTCTGGCTTCCACCAACATCACTCAATTAAAAATACTCTCTGACCAGCATCCTCCCAAGTGGCCAGTTCAATGGCCTCGCTTTCTCTTGTTATCCTACTTGACATTTATGCAACATTTGACACGGTTGACCAGTCCCTCCTTATTGAAACGCTCTTCTTTCTCCGCCTCTTTTATTTCACCAGCCTCTCTAAGCTTTCTTCTTGGGCTTCCTTTGCTAGTTTCTCCCACCCTTTGATGTTGTTTTTCTAGGGGATCGATTTATGGTCAGCTCACACTGCACACTTCAGCCCCATTCTAATTTCTTTAATAGTTCCATAAGCATTGATAAAGTTCTGTGGCTCTTAACTTCTCAGTTGAAGTCCAGTTCATATTTCCTAGGGCCTATAGGACATCTCCTCTTATTTTCTCTGAACAGGCTGTAGTATTATTATTATTATTATTATTATTATTATTATTACCACTATCATGATCATCATGATTAAATTTTCCACCAGTTTGCACATGCTGTTTTCTTTGCTTCCTACATCCTTCTTTCACCACACCAGCTTGGAGCACTCCTGCTAATTATTCAAGACCAGCTCTCCTGCTATCTGTTCTCTGTCACTCTTAGGAAGAGTTAGTTGTTATTTCCTTTCTTCTTTTTGAAGCATTTTGATAGAGATAATGACTTACATTAATGGAATTCTTAGGTGCCAATTGCTGATCTAAATTTTTCACACACATTATCTCATTCTTTCTGCCTGGTAGCCTCTGATAAAGTTACTCTACCAATTTTGGATGAGGAAACTAAGACTCCATGTAGTAACCTGACCAGGATCCCATAATAAAGTTTCAGTTCCAGGGAGTCTGAATAACTTCCCCAAATAATAGTAGCTAACTTTTACTGACTGCTTACTTTGTGCGCGGATTTTCTGTGTTACCTCATTTAGTCCCCAGAACAGTTAGGAAGGAGTATAATCATGATACCTATTTTATAAATGAGGAAATTGAGGCGTAACTTGCTCAAAACTGCATAGCCTATGAAGTAGCCAAGTCAGAATGTACTTTGTATTATTTCTCTCGATGACAAAATTTCCCAAATTGTTCTATGAGTAACCCCTTAGGTGCGTCCATCTTGCACGCTTCCTTCAGCTCCTTGAAGGCCCAGATGATGTCATTTTCAACTCTAAAACCTTTTATCTAGTCACAAAATACAAGTTTGATAAATGTGGAGAGAAAGAGACCGATAGACAGACTGGCTATTGTTGTCTTTGGGTTGTTTTTCTAGGGCAACCGATATGCACCCACTTTATTATATGTTTTCCATTGCAAATTATTTGTTTTGTGTAGCATTATGAAGTCTAATGTGAAAATGCTGTCTCTGCAAACTTTCTTTTTGAGTAAAAATAGTTTCAGTTCCCAAAGGTAAAATAACTGCTGCCCTGACAATCTGTATCTGCTTCTCTCCCTTTAGCAGTTTTTTAGCTGTTGTGTCCAGATGGAAAGTTTACTTGAAAAGACCCTTATCTATTCAGAGATAAATACCACATTTCACAGAATATAAGCTGACAACAAATTTAAGTCATGTCATAGTTTGAAAGAGGACACTTTTTGTTGAGTGAGACTGTCCCCATCTCAGGTACTTGACAGCTCTATTAGTGTTTGTGAAATTACAGAAGTAGTACATTATATTATAGAAAATACCCCAAATACAAAATTGTATATAGTAAAATTTTAAAATCCTCCTTTGCTATATATCCTCAATTATTTTCCTTCATTTGTTTTGCTTACTATACTTTTTCTAGGCATTATAAACACAAATGTGCATATATACATACACGTTGAATTTTTTAATTTCATAAATTGAGATCATGGTATACATACTTTCTTTGGCACATTTTTCTTATAACAATATATCTTCACATGTCTGTATTAATCAATCTACTTCAATCTTTTTAATGGTTACATAGTGTTCTATGCTAAGGAATGCATACCCTGTAAGCCAATTCCATTTAGAAGAATACATGAACTGGTTTCCACAATGCTAACTATATACCTATCTTTGTGCACAGATGCAGGATTTCTGAGGCTGAGTTCCTCAAAGTAGAGCGGCTGGGTCACTTGGATAGACTTTTCTTGTGGTAGCTGGTGATGTGGAAGCTGCCCACATGAGTCTGGCCTATCCATCTTTACAATTTTAGCAAACATAGTAAAATCTATCTACAGTATTTTAATCAACATTGAGAGTTTATCTGAATCTATAACTTCCTCTTTCTCCTGAACATGACCAAACCAGTAGCATGCTTTTACTTTTCTCTCTCCTCCCCCATTTTCTGTATTTACTGAAATCATTTTGAATTTTCTAATTTTTAAACCCTATGGTTCTGTTTCTTATTACTTATTTCTTAATAATTGTAATAAACTTCATAGCTATGTTCTCATAAATAATTTAGGGTTAACTGGGTTAGGTTGTTTTTTTCCTCCCTCCTCCTCTTGCACCATGTCATTTCTTTTTAAATTCCTCTTTTGTAGTTTTAATTTTTTCCACTGGAATAGACACCCTGGTGGTAAGGATTATAAATCATTGCATGTGTAACAATATCTTTATATTTTCTGCATTCTAGATTGATGTTTTCTCTGGTTATGGGATTCTGGGTTCAAGAGAGTTTTCTCTTTTTGAAGCAATTTCTTTGTTATGTAGTGCTTGTTGATATAAAATGTGATGACAAACTGACTTTTGTTCTTTTAGGTTACCCATGTTTTTTTCTCCTTGGAAAATTTTTAGATTTTTTTTTTCTCTTTGTCCTTGTAACTCAATATTCTCACTAAGATTCATTTCTGGTTTTGTTTGCTTTTTAACATTTTCTGACTCAGCAGTTTGTCAGCCATTATCAGGAAGGACGTTCAGATTCTGGAATCCTAAAGCTCTCATAGCAAGGAGGCTGAATTTTCTTTTGTGATTATTTCCTGCGTGATACTCCCCCAAGCCTTTTGTTTTTTATTTTTTATTTTAAAGAACTGTCAGGCTGTGAGATTTTAAAATGTGCATGATTTTAAAAAAATCTTCAACAGTTACATTATTTGTTAATAGCTTTTGATGACCAATCATTCTACCTCTTCCTACTGAATAGGCTTGAATATCTGGAAATAAGATATGCTATCATTCTTTTTGGTCATGAAGGCCACATAGTTACAGCCAGGCATGAGAAATTTAAATTACAGAATTGATGTATTCCCAGGGGTGGGGGAAATCTGCTTTCTGTGTCCCAAAGCCTATATTCTCACTCATTTTCTTGATAAAATTGGAGATGGGCTTGTCTGAAATAGTAATTTGGCCCCATTCATTATAAAATCATTTTCAACAGTTTAACAAGTGCATTTAGATTACATGAATTTCTAAAGAAATATTAATGATATATAGAACTAATGCAAGCTATCAAAATAAGTCCCTAGCCTAAATAAATACCTTAAATGTATTAAAGGAAAAATGGTGGATCTAACTGAATATCCATGGGCTAATCTTCAGTGAACGTCTCTCTGTGCCGGGTACCTCTGCTATTTTGTATAAGCATTGCTTCTTTTAATCTTCTCAGCAGCCCAATGAGGCAAGCAATGTTATTACTCCATTTTACACATGAGGAAACTAAAGTTGAGAGAACTTGTCTAGGATCATGTAATTAACAAACAACTCGCTGCGATTGAATCCAAGCTGCCTAATTCCTCAGGAGCGTTTTCTTATGGTGCACTGTGATTTGGAAAGTGTTCAGGGGCCAAGTGTAGTGGCTCACATCTGTAATCCCAGAACTTTGG
>NW_012109541.1:918971-920774 GCF_000951045.1 Mandrillus leucophaeus | reverse complement strand
AAGAAAGAAAGAAAGAAAGAAAGAAAGAAAGAAAGAAAGAAAGAAAGAAAGAAAGAAAGAAAGAAAGAAAGAAAGAAAGAAAGAAAGAAAGTGTTCAGGAGCTCAGTCTCTGCATCTCACAATCAGAGAAGACATCCTGGAGGTGGTGGCTCCTGAAGCGATCAGCAGGTGAAGAAGAGAAGAGCATTTTAGGAAAGGGCAATTTATATAATGATGCCCAAGAGTGAAGGGTGCGGCCCACTGGGGAGGATTGTCGGTTGTTGTGTATGGTTTTAAGCAACCCTGTATAAGCCGTCAACTTTTCTGAGGTATGTAGTTTGGTACTTTGAATTTTATCAACATTTTGTCTTTTGTCTGCACAATTATCTGTTCAGTGAAACTCATCAGTGAATAAGTGATTGAAATAACAGAGTGAATGGAGATCTGGTTATTTCAATCACACGGACAGAGCTGTAAGATTCAGTTTCCACTATTTAGAATTGGAACCTAAATTACCATGGACTTGACATAAAATTTATTATAAATGCATGATGAGATCCAATCATATTTATTTATCCAAACAACTGACAGTATGAGATCTTCATGATTCTGGACCATAAGGATTCCAAATAGGCTGTTCACTTATGAATAGGCCTGTAACAAGGACATGTGAGAACAAATGCCAGAGAAAAATTTTTGGTAAGTAATGCACTTTCAATTTTAAACTTTCAGAGCGTTTCTATGCACATGAATGAATCAAGAGCCAGTGGATGGTTAAGAAAATGCTTTTCACATAGCCCTTTAAAATTTAACAGGTGCCAAAGAAATTCTACCAAAGAAGCTGAAGTGCATTTTAAGTGTGTTTTATGTTCAGTGTTCTTGCCTGATACAAGGACAGAATATGAGACCAAGTATCTCTATGCAGGGAATGCATAAATTCCAACTCTGGCTTATATTTCATTATGCTCCAGAAATATCCTGGATGATTAAAGTAATTCATTGTAAAAAAAAAAAATGCACCAATTCCTACAGATTTTTGGTTTTCATACGACATAACAAAAAACTTGAAGTAATGAGTTGTACTGTGATTTTATTACGTCAACCTACTACTGGTTGTTATATGTCATGTTTATCTGTGGGATCCAATGGAATTGTGTGCGTTAGGCTAAATTCCTTCGTAATTTGAACTCCTCTCTGTTGGAATGATCTCTGAGCACTTTAAGGCCTTGGTATCTCTTCAAAAACAAAGGCCTTATCTCTTTATATCTCACCCTGAATTCCATTTGCCTCTGAATCTCAATCAAAGACAACAGGATAATCCAATTCCCTTTGAAATTTTTGATGCAATCTGATATTGACATGGATCTCAAGAGTAGTCTATGTGAAAAGCATGCTCTCATACTGGATCATTGCCCATATTGTTTTTTTGTATGCGATTCAAAGCTGTTTAGACCAAGGTTTCTCTCAAGTCCCTTATACTATCACAGCTTGGATAAATTCTCTTTAGTATAAAAACATCTTGGTATATCAGCTTGATGAATTTAGAAAATATAAGGGTGGTGTCAGGGAAAAGTGGTATGATTAATCCTTGATATAAGAAAAAGACAAATGTAATTTGAGATCAAGCTATTGTTCAATAGATGGGCTATTTCTAAGGGCTGACTTCTAGTTTGGAGACAGGCTTGCCTATAGGACTTGTGATTCTTGTGCAACATCAAAGAGGGAATGGAGGATGTAGGGCTGAACTTACAAGTCACAACATGTTTCCTGGGGCATGAACATTCCTCTTTCTACTCTGGCCCCTAAATTTTATCCTTCAATGGC
>NW_012109541.1:908666-918601 GCF_000951045.1 Mandrillus leucophaeus | reverse complement strand
TTTTACATTGCTTTTGTGGCCATTACAGCATCTGATAGTGTGCTGAGGTCACAGGAGACTTCTCTCAATCTTTGTAAAATGGATTCAAATTGAGTAAGGAACCTTGACAATCTTGACCCAGGGCTAGCACAGACTCCGCAAAATCTCTTCTTTCTCATTGGCAGCCACCTCACATCTCATTGTCTGCCCGAGTGCTCTCCTGTGCCTCAACTACCCACGTGCATTCTTCTCCTCAAAAGGCATCTTCAGTTTTTGCACACCTCAGTGGTTTTCCCATTTCTAGTCATTTTCTTCTTCTTGATTGCCAAATTCTGGTAGAGGGCATTAAATGCTTTTTTTTTTTTTTTTCTTAATAAATAATTAACAGGCTAATAGTTAACAAAAACAGATTAACAAGTTAATAATTAACAAGTTTAATAGATTATACCTGTGTGATTACCTCGCCTCAACACAGGATTTAATAATGATATGCTTAAAGGCCTCATAAGTGGATTTTCAGTGGATCAGTACAGTTTTTACTGATCATGGCAAAATTATCATCTTTGCTTGCAAAGTCCAAACTATTCCTTTATTTTTTTCATTTCCTTTTTTCTCTTAAAAAGGTATATTATCTCTAATTCTAAAATCGATAAGTAGGTTGGGTGCAGTAGTTCACGCCTGTAATCCCAGCACTTTGGGAGGCCAAGGAGGGTTCATCTCCTGAGGTCAGTAGTTTGAGACCATCCTGGCTAACACGGTGAAATCCTGTCTCTACTAAAAATACAAAAATTAGCTGGGCGTGGTGGTGGGTGCCTGTAATCCCAGCTACTTGGGAGGCTGAGGCAGGAGAATCGCTTCAACCTGAGAGGCAGAGGTTGCAGTGAACTGAGAACGTGGCACTGCACTCCAGCCTGGGCAAGGAGAGTGAAACTCCATCTCAAAAACAAAAACAAACAAACAAAAGATAGATAGATAGAGTAGTTACTGTAAAGATTTTGTCAAATGCAGGAGGACAACAACAGCAAAAATCTACCCATAATCCCATCATCCAGAGATAAACATGCCTAAAATAATTTTCTTCCGGGCTTTTCTTATTCATATATGTTTGTGCATGACCCTTGCTTCATAAGCTTGGATATATAAGACATGTTTTCTAATTTCCTTAAATCCAAGTGAAATCTGGCCTTATCCTTCCAGAGGACACTATAATCACCTTGCCAACTTTGAGAAAACTTCACTGATATTTTTATTATAATTGACTGGAAATGATAAATGAATGCACAGAAGGTAGGTATTTTGATAATACTTAGTCTCTCATCTAAGAATATGGTATATGAACTTTATTCAAGTTTTCTTTTGTCTCTCAATAAGTTGTTGCAGGTGTTTTGTGTGTGTGTGAGGTGGGGAAATACAGAAGTCCTACCCTTTTCTAAGTTATTTCTAGGCATTTAACATTTTTTTAAACTGCAATTATGAAAAGAATTTGTTTATCCTTACATTTACTGCTATTGCTGGCATTATTTAAGAAGGTACTGATTTTGGGGGTATGTAGTTTGTTTTCGATCATATTAGGTGACTTTCTTATTAGTTCTATTATAATAGTTTTTCAATGTATTCCCTGAAAGTTCTAAGTAGACCATAGCATCATTTATGAATGATAATAGCTATAACTCTTATTTCCATTTCATGTCTTATTGCATTGACTAGAATGTGTAGAACAAGATTAACAATGCTGGCATCCCTGTTTTAAAAGGAATGGGTTGAGTGTTTTATGAAGACATGTTAGCTACTGTTTGAGGTAAATGTTCTTTTTTCATACTAAGTAATCAGTAGTTGCTTTTAAAATATGTTGTTTGGATTCAAAGTTACTTAGAATTTTACAGCCACCTGTTCTAAAAAAATCCATTGTCTTGACAGTAAAAGTGTGAACTTACGCACAATTTACTAAATTATTGATCACTAATGGATAGTAGTGGGATAATTATAATAATTATTAACACTTGTAACATTTGTTTACATTATTCCACTTAGACTTTATTGTACTATTTACATTTTTGTTTTTATCAGTTATATTTGTATTTTTCTTTCTTCTTCCACTGCATCATAATCTTCTTGGTAAGTCATATTTTTCCTTTGGAAAATCCAGTGTCTTCTAAAGTATTCACAGTCCATGAATATATGTTATTGATGACCTACTTACTTAGCACTAATAAAAACAATAACAGCAACTCAATATTTATTGAGCATTTAGTATGCACCAGACTGTTCTAAACACTTTATACACTAGCTTTTTTTTTTTTTTTTTTGAGACGGAGTCTCGCTCTGTCGCCCAGGTTGGAGTGCAGAGGCTCAATCTCGGCTCACTGCAAGCTCCACCTCCTGGGTTCATGCCATTCTCCTGCCTCAGCCTCCCGAGTAGCTGGGACTACAGGCACCCACTACGCCTGGCTAATCTAATTTTTTATATTTTTAGTAGAGATGGGGTTTCACCGTGTTAGCCAGGATGGTCTCGATCTCCTGACCTCGTGATCCACCCGCCTCGGCCTCCCAAAATGATGGGATTACAGATGTGAGGCACCGTACCCAGTCTACACTAGCTTTTTAACCCACACAATAATCCTTAGAAGTAGATATTACTTTACACTTTTTTCTGTATGAGGGAACTGGGAGAGATTAAGCAGGTTGCTTGAGGTGTGCACCTAGGCAATTATAGAGCCTGAATATGAATCCAGGCAACCTAACCCCAGAGCGATGCTCCTTCCATAGATGGCCATGTTACTGTATAAATCATGCTGGTAAAACTTCTTTAAATAAAATTTTCATCCTGCTTTATACCTATGCAACCCTGAGCAACCAATACGGTAGGGTAAGACTCGAAATATGTTTCTCTGGAATAGCATTTAATTTTTGCTTTTGTTTGTACTTCTCAAGATTGAATTTTTGATTCATCTATGTGAAATGGCCCTAAAAATGTCTTATTCTGTAATCTTCATAATTTAAGATAAATTAATCCATGAAACTAAAGCCATTAAGTTATCTCTTTACTAAAGAATTATCTCTTGAATCTTTGTTTGGGAAAATTCCTTTTTATTTATTTATTTATTTGAGATGGAGTCTCGCTCTGTCACCCAGGCTGGAGTGCAGTGGTGTCATCTAGGCTCACTGCAAGCTCTGCCTCCCGGGTTCACGCCATTCTCCTGCCTCTGCCTCCCGAGTAGCTGGGACTACAGGCACCCACTACGCCTGGCTAATTTTTTTGTATTTTTAGTAGAGACGGGATTTCACCGTGTTAGCCAGAATGGTCTCTATCTCCTGACCTTGTGATCCACCTGTCTGGGCCTCCCAAAGTGCTGGGATTATAGGCGTAAGCCACTGTACCCAGCCAATTCGTTATTTTATCTTTGTAGCAGAATCAATATTCACTGTTAGCAAATTACAATGATGCATACCAGCTTTGAATAGTCTACACTGAGACAGATTTCCCAGGATTTTCTGGCTAACTCGTTAAACTGTCTATACTCTGTTGAGTGCAGGGTGAACTCACAGGGGCCTGGAAGAAGTGTGGGGCGCTGGGGCTCTCGTCCAACTATCACCAGTCACTTGTGTGATCACTGGAAAACCAGCGAAATGTTCTTTGTATGAAAAAGTACGTCCAACTAAGTAAAACAGGATTACATTTTCTTCTAGGGCTAGATGTTTACTGTTTATATGATTGAGAAATTCAGAAATTTCAAAAATATATTTTGATATACATAAAGACAATTATACTTTTTGGCCATTTGAAATCTCTCAATGTCTTATTTAATCAATATACACACTATCTGAAAATCTTAAACATTACTAATTTACAATGTACATTAAACCTCTTCAATTCTGAGTGACAGAATCATCATTCTTATGCTTCTTTAGAACATAAATTTAATTGACTCTTTCAGGTATACTTTAGCTGCAATCACATTTATGTTCCTTTTCTTTATCCCATATGTTCACAAACAATTAAAATAATAACAAAATAATAGCTACCCCTGGTTCCACTATAAAAATAGTGCTTTAGAAAGAGTTTATTTCAGGTTATCAAACACTCTACTTATTTTCACAATTTCAAGTCTATCGGCAAAATTCTATTTTCCCATAACTTTAATTTCTACTAGCTTATAGTCCTTGGAGTTGATGTTTCTCAAAATAATCATGCTTCTTTATTGAAAGAGAACTTTTCCCACATTTATTTTGTATCTCCCAGTTGTGTCTACTTTCAGTGTTTTAATTGCAGGTTAGTTTGGGCTATCTGCATAAAGATGAATTAGTTTAGAAGCCAAATTTCATTACTCCTACTACAAAGATAGGCTCAATAACAGATGCAACAAATTTTAACTATCATTTCCGTCAGGATCACAGATGGTATTGACATGGAAGGCATCTGTGGCACAGGCCAGCGAAGAGATGGTTGGCTTCTTCTTAGAGTCAGAGCAAAAGGATGTGGCAAAAAAGATCTAAGGATGCCATGAGGAATTAAATGTATGCATGCAGGTCGTGGTGAGTCAATTATAACAGATTCAGAGCTCATCTGTGGGGAACCTGCGGAAAGACTGGGTCTTGGGTGAGCCACAGTTTTCCTACTCTGTTTCTGTCAGAATCTAGAATGAAGCATACATGCGATAAAGTGTTTACATGTAAAGAATAGATAGAAAAGACTTCTATATATTAGGGCTTGATGTTTTACCAAGCAGGAATATGGTCACAGTAAGTTTGAATCCCCTTGCACTATTGTCAAGGAGAGTTATGTATCAAGAGATAAATGAAGTGGCAAGGTAAATAGATAAAACCAAATGTGAATAACAAAAAGTAAAAATAAATGTGAGACAGGATTGTACTATTGAGTATATAATTGAGTATATTGACAAGGATATACAAGTGGGCTTAGATTAGCCAGTTGTTAATTTAACAAATACTACTGGGCACCTACTATGTGCTAGAAACTGTGACAGTTCCCAAGTTCCCAACATGCCAACTAAACATGGTCCTGAATTTTCCAGAGTTTATAGTCTTGTTGGGGAGCCTTTATGCATGGTAAAACACTAGCATCAATGTAGAGGATAAATATATCATTGAAACAATCTTTTTCTTTTTCTTTTTCTTTTTTGAGACGGAGTCTCACTCTGTCGCCAGACTGGAGTGCAGTGGTGAGATCTCAGCTCACTGCAACCTCCGACTCCTGGGTTCACGCCATTTTCCTGTCTCGGTCTCCCGAGTAGCTGGGATTACAGGCACGCGCCACCACACCCAGCTAATTGTATTTTATTTTATTTTTCCTGTAGCGATGGGGTTTCACCATTTTGGCCAGGATGGTCTTGATCTCCTGACCTCATGATCCACCTGCCTCGGCCTCCCAAAGTGCTGGGATTACAGGCATGAGCCACTGTGCCTGGCCCAATCTTTTTCTTTTTGTCATTCACAATATTTGTACTTGTAGATTCCATCCTTTTCATTATCATAAGCTATTCGTGTAACAATAAGCATTTTACGTATATTACTCATTTAATTATTGCAATACTTTCTGCAGCAGAACTATTAATATTCTCAATTTTACAAATGAAAATGCTGAAGTGTAGAAAGATTGGAGTTATCTGCTCAAAATTAAACAGCTTTTAACTGGGGGGCTGGAAACCAAACACTGGCAGTCTAGAGGTCCAGAGTGTGTGCTCTTAATCATGACTGTATTGCAATCATGCAATTCTTCATGCTAAACTTCCTGTAAAACTTTATCCAGAGTGCTACTATTTATTAATTTCCCTTTCATAGGATCACAATGTTCCTGTGCCATTTATGTTTTCTGGAATGCTCTGCATACAGTGAGCCTTTGGAATATGTTATTGATAAGTGGCCTCATCAGCCGGACTAAGAGGGTCATTTTGTTGCATAACTGATGATGGTAAACTTCATTAAATGTAGTTTTAATCCTGCTTTGTAACTGTCAGGTAACCTCAGTTGACAGGCTTTTAAGTAAGAATAAACCCAGGGGAAGTAAGGAGGATTATCTCGGGAAAGTTCCTGGCATGTGCCATACAGTGATGCTTCAAGGAGGCTGAGAGGAGGAGGCTATTCTTGGGACAAAACTCCTCTACCTGCTTTTTTTTTTTTTTTTTTTTTTTTTGAGACAGAGTCTCACTCTGTCACCCAGGCTGGAGTGCAATGGCATGATATCCTGCTCATTGCAACCTCTGCTTCTCAGGTTCAAGAGATTCTCATGCCTCAGCCTCCCAAGTAGCTGGGACTATAGGCGCACACCACCATACTTGGCTAATTTTTGTATTTTTTGGTAGAGACAGGTTTCACTGTGTTGTACAGGCTGGTCTCGAACTCCTGGCCTCAAGTGATCCACCCTCCCAGCCTCCAAAAGTGTTGGAATTACAGGCGTGAGTCACCATGCCCAGTCTACCTGCTTTTTCTCCATAGTGCAATTCTCTCTTCACTTTCATTCTCCATAGAATGTGCCTTCTCATTACACCCTGCTTCTATTGCTTCATGGCGTTGACTGCACACTTATTTCCACAGTGCTTTGTATTTGCTGACATACTTGTGAGCCTCAGATTTAAATTTCCCATGAGATAGTATCCCATGAGACCTGGTTTAAGGCACCCGGTTTAGGGCAGAGGTTTGGTGCTGGTGTTCCCATGAGTTGATGACCAGTCTGGACCTCGACTCAGAAGTTGACCCCAGTCCACTAATTTGTGGCCAGGTTGTGATATGTCAGGAGCTTCTGCAGGGAGAATCTGGGACGTGAGTAGTGAAATTATTGAACAATTTGTGTAGCTTTTTCAGTATAAACACATTATTAATGCATTTCCACATTGAATACCTGACTTATGATCCATGTCAGTAATTTGTGTGGCCGGGGGGACAGGGAACAGAGAAAGAATCTGTTAGAATGAAAAGAGAATTAGGGAAGATGGACCATGAAACTGTTAGAATTCCATAAATATTAAATTTTGAACAAATTTCTAAAAACAGAGTTGTTCATAATGTGGTTAATTGTGAAGTTGTTGATAATAAAGTGATAGGGTAGAAAGGAACCTTAGGAGATTAACTAGATCATTTGCTACTCTGAGAAACTAAAACAGGTGGGTGCCAACCATTTAAACATTTATAGCTAGAGGAAAACCTAAAAACTGTGGAGCAACGTGCTCTTGAGAAGCCACTAAAATAGGTGGCCTGTGCCTCCTCTCCATCTCTTCATCTCCATTACTCCATTTAATTTCTCTTCTTTGCACCTATCACTACTCGCATAGTACATTTCTATGCCTTCATTTGTGCTTGTCTCTCCTGCTAGAATGTAAGGTTATGCTAGCTGCTTGGTCTCTTTCATTCACCACTCTGTTTCCAGTGCCTAGAAAGTACCTGGCCTGTGGTAGATGTTTATAAATGTTTGTTAGACCAGGCTCAGTGGCTCATGCCTGTGATCCCAGCACTTTGGGAGGCCGAGGCTGGAGGATCAGGTGAGGTCAGGAGTTTGAGACCAGCCTAGCCAACATGGTGAAACCCCATCTCTACTAAATACAAAAATCAGCCGAGTATGGTGGCGGATGCCTGTAATCCCAGCTACTTGGGAGGCTGAGGCAGTAGAATTGCTTGAACCCGGGAGGCAGAGGTTGCAGTGAGCCAATATCACGTCATGCACTCCAGCCTGGGTGACCAAGCAAGACTCTGTCTCAACAACAACAACAATAATAACAACAACAAAAATATATATATTTATAATTGTATACATGTATTGAGGGTAAGAATATCAACATGGATTGAATCACAGCATTAATTATTTCTCTACCTTTTTAGACTCAAGAATCCTTTTCACAACAATGTATAACATCTCTGATTCAGTTAATTCTTTATCTCTATTATTTTAGCAACATAGTATGGCATCAAAAATAAACACATATTTCTTTACTCACTTGATGTTAGAAATTTTCGTTATGTGCGCTCAAAAAGTCAACGTTTTTAAAAATGTATTTTCTGATTTGTTTCTAATTGGTGAACTAAGTGAGAGACTTTGTGGCTCTATTTGTAAATATTTCTTGTAAAAATATCTTTTTCCTCCAACCCCCCCCAACAATAGATTGAAAGCTAAATGAGACATAACTGTCATTATACTTTTATTTTTCTAACTTTGGCTTTTGAAATATTGAAGACATTTCAATGTACTATGTAGGAATTTAAATTAAATAAACGAACTTTGTGGATCTGTTGAGGATCATCTTGAGGTGAATTTGCAGAATTATTATCATTTATTGCTTTCATCAACTATATAATTGAGAAGGTTTTCCCAATGATTTATACCACCATAAAACACTTGGTCTTATTTCTATTAATTATGATTTGGAAGATGTAGTAAGTATAATGTTAATGAATGTGTTGAATGATGTTAGATTAATTGGAATGACAAAAACGCCTTAAGCAAAGAGTGATAGTTTGAGAGTATTGATCAATCCAAAGATAAACTATTATTTACTTTGTGTCCTGCCCTGTCCTTAGAAATCTGGTCCTGAGCAAGAAGTTAGAGTCAATCGCTGATCATCATTTCTTATTTTTTTTTTAAGAAAACTTTTTATTATGGAAATTTCAAACATACACAAAAATAACTCCAATATTATTCATCTAACTTCAACCATAATCAACTCATGATCAGTCTTGTTTTCATATATATTCCCATCTAACCCCTTTCTCTCTCCATTTGAACTCCACTGGATTATTTTAGATACAATCCAAGACATCATGTCACTTTATTCCTGGTTTTAATGAGCCTTTTGTTGGGAGGGAAAGTGGGAAGAGAACTAGTAGCATTCTATGTAGCAGTGTGGTAGGAGGATCAGCACAAAGTTCTGTCTCCCAAGTCTGTTTCCCAAAATGCCTGATATTGGTGAACCATGGGTGTTAGAAATTACCAGGGAATTACGTATCTTTGGCTATTGCTCTAAACATAACAACTAGGTAAATGACCTTGCAAAATGCACATATTTCTGAGAGTGGAAAATACACTAATTTTCAGAAATTATAGGTATGCATTTTAAAATCAGATTCACATACAATCATCTGATCCAAGGTATAACCATAATGAAGTGGAATTTTGGACAGATATGTTCAGAGATAATTAGAAATGTTACAAAAAATTTCAGAAACTAGTTGCTCTTCACCAGCAATGACAACGGTACACCAGAATTTTTGTTGGGGGGCAGTAAGGGAAAGAGGAGAGAACTTTGTGCAGAAATAAGCAGGAGGAAGATTCTCTTCTCACTTTTCACAGCCTTCTTGGCAAATATTAAATAATATCTTTGTCTATGGCATCAATTATTCTCTGTGTCAGTGATTTCTAGGTCTCCGTTTCTGTAACTTTCCTTAGCTTTGCTTCAAATATATAACTCCTTTGGTCCAAATATATAAATAGCTCTTTTTACATAGTTGTGTACAAAGTTCCTCATATTCAACATGTCTGGAAGAGACCATTCTGACCCCATTGCCTATTTTCCCTCCAATTTTTTTCCCTGCTGCTGTATGACCAGCAGCATCATCCAGGTAGGTATCCAAGTGAGAAACAAGAATCTTAGTCTTCTCCTTCCTCTCCCTTACTCTTTAGATGAATCAGTCATTAGTTCTTGTCCTGTCTGCCTCTCAAAAAACTCGTACTGGATCTGCCTTAATTCCACTTTTTTCATTTTTTTTTTGGTTAGAACTAATAAACTTGTCTTAGGTTGAATCCATTCTTCACCCTGCTGTTACGCTTAACCCTAGCCAAAAGCTTGAGAAATGTTCAGCCTGCTATTAGAGACATGTTGAATATAAAAATCCGTTCTCTCTCCACTCTGCAATTCTTAAACTTACCCCTATATATATGTATATGTGTGTGTGTATATATATATATATATATTTTTTTTTTTTTGAGGCAGAGTCTCTCTCTGTCACCCAGG
>NW_012109541.1:906827-907816 GCF_000951045.1 Mandrillus leucophaeus | reverse complement strand
CCACCACGCCCTGGTGACCATCTGGGTGATGGTGCATGCCTGTAGTCCCAGCTACTCAGGAGGCTGAGGCAGGAGAATAGCTTGAACCCAGGAGGCAGAGGTTGCAGTGAGCCAAGATTGAGCCTCTGCACTCCAGCCTGGCGATAGAGACTGTCTCAAAAAAAAAAAAAAAAAAAAGACCATCTGTATTTCTAATAAGATCTCAGCTGATGCTGCTGGTCCACAGACCACATTTCAGTAGCAAGGGCTACAGGATCTATGTTCATCTTATCTCTTAATTACTAGAGGAGTCATGGTTGTTTCTTCTCCTTGCCATTCATTCTGTTTTAACTGCTTTATGGTTTCAGCCATTTTATTTTGCAGATCAGTCAGTTTCTCTAGATCACCAACTTGGCCAAATCCTTCTTCCCCTTTAGGTATCAACTCAAACACAATTTAGAAAACTGCCCTGTTCTTCTGTTATTGCACTAGCGCATTGCATTATGAATTCTTGCTTGTCTATTTCCCCATTCAAAGTGTTCTCGCAATTACTCACAGTGCCAGGCACATGGGAGAAACACAGAAAATATTTGTTGAAAAATAGTTAGGCGAAAATTTCCCCTTGATGACTTTATGATTGTGCTTTGACATTCCCATGGTATTCCCAGCATTTTGTGGGGTAGTAAGGAAATATTTCTAAAGAGTCCTAGGTGCGGTGGCTCATGCCTGTAATCCCAGCACTTTGGGAGGCCGAGGCAGGCAGATCACCTGAGGTCGGGGGTTTGAGACAAGCCTGACCAACATGACGAAACCCTGTCTCTACTAAAAATACAAAATTAGCTAGGCGTGGTTGCAGGAGCCCATAATCCCAGCTACCGGGGAGGCTGAGACAGGAGAATCACTTGAACCTGGGAGGTGGAGGTTGCAGTGAGCCAAGATTGTACCATTGCACTCCAGCCTGGGTGACATGAGCAAAACTCTGTCTCAACAACAACAACAACAACAACAAC
>NW_012109541.1:901387-902547 GCF_000951045.1 Mandrillus leucophaeus | reverse complement strand
TGAGATTACAGGTGTGAGCCATCTCATCCAACCAGACTGTAGTTACCTTACATTGCCATGAAGTTGTTGGGAGAATAGGAATCTGCACATACAGCCAAAAAAAAAAAAAAAAAAAATCCAATAAATTATGAGACAGCTGATGGGTGAAGGGTGAGGAGTGTAGTTGCATCTTGATTACTTAGGCTAATAGTTCTTGGAATATGTACCAAGGGAAGTTATGAGTTTTCTCCCCATTGGATATAGATATTTAAATCATTGACAAGTGTCTTCAGTGGAGACTGACACAGTGAAATGTTTCTCTGTCTTTAATGTGCATTCAGTAGGTCTGATGCAGAGTAGGCATTTTTCTTTTCTGGAGATGGGGGGTCTCACTATGTTGCCCAGGCTGGTGTTGAACTCCCGGGCTCAAGTGACCCTCTCACCTCAGCCTCCCAAGGAGTTGGGACTACAGGTGTGTGCCACCATGTCTGGCTAATTTTTAAATTCTTTGTAGAGATGGGGTTTCTCTATGTTGCCCAGGCAGGTCTCAAACTCCTGGGCTCAAGAGATCCTCCTGGGGTGCAGTGTACACTATTCAGGTGATGGGTGTACCAAAATCTCAAAAATCACCACCAAAGAACTTATCCATGTAACCAAACACCACCTATTTCCCCAAAACTATTGAAATAATAATAATAATAAAGAAATCCGCTGGACGCGGTGGGTCATGCCTGTAATCTTTGGGAGGCTGAGGTGGGCAGATCACCTGAGGTCAGGAGTTCGAGACCAACATGGGGAAACCCCGTCTATAATAAAAGTACAAAAATTAGCTGGGCATGGTGGCGGGCGCTTGTAATCCCAGCTACTCAGGAGGCTGAGGCATGAGAATCACTTGAACCCAGGAGGTGGAAGTTGCAGAGAGCTGATATCCCGTCACTGCACCCTCTCAATTCCCACCCTCTCAATTACCAGCCAAGTCAAAGCCTCTTCCTTTTTTTTGCCATTTGTTCTGTTTTACCTGCTCTCTGTCTACAGCTGTTTTATTTTGCAGAATCAACCGTGTCATATGGTAGAAAAGCTTTCTCAGGCATGTGGATTTGCATGGCCTTGGAAACATTCAGTAATGGGGAAGTGTTGAACAACAAATAAAAAATACTAGAGGGGGATGGTACTGTGTGGGT
>NW_012109541.1:893939-895117 GCF_000951045.1 Mandrillus leucophaeus | reverse complement strand
GTGGAGGTTGCAGTGAGCCAAGATTGTACCATTGCACTCCAGCCTGGGTGACATGAGCAAAACTCTGTCTCAACAACAACAACAACAACAACAACAACAACAACAAACAAAACCACACACAAAAAACAAAACAAAACAGAGTCCTGAAAGTTTCATGAACCACAGACCTTAGAGATTTATTTGTAATCCCATTTTCATAATAGTATGGTAACCACAAACTAAGGGGCCCAGGATTATCTCTGGAGAAGCTTCACAGAGCAGCCATTTGGGCTTTGATTAACTTATCATAGTTTGTCTTTAGTCCCAAGGCTTGTAGGCCCAGAATGCTGATGTGTCAGCATTTTGAGCAAGTGTTCCTTTCTCAGTGGGGTGACTCACATTAACCCAGCTTTTAAGATTGATGTATAATTTAGAAAGTCAACCCATTTATTGACTGTGAGAAGTTATGGCATTAAGAACCAGAATACTGGAACCTCCATGATTAGCCCTTTCCTTGAGTACTCAAACTTTAAGGCAAGTCAACCCATACTTCAAATTTGTTTCAAAGGACAGAATCTGAAAAGTAGGATTTAGATACATCGGATGTATGGTGGCATCAGGTTAAGTTGGCTTGAAACATCTAAACAGCATTTGGAATAATCTCGCCAACAGTACCAGAAATTGTTAAGGTCTAGCAGCATGTTTTGCATTCATCTCTACTAAAAGAATGAATTTTCAGTTGACCCAAAAATGCTCAATCGACCTCAAAGTCTGATAATGGAGCAGACATTCCCAGAGCGCCTGGATGGGTCCTACCATTGTTTGCCTCTGAGAGTCTTCCTTTACCATCTTTCCATGGCAATGAGCCCCCTTTAGGGTAGAGTCATTTTTTTAACAGAGCAATTCTTCCTTTTTAAAGGTGACTTCACATAATTCTGCTCTGATCCTTCATGTCTTGTTTTCCATTATTTCTAAGACCTAGGAAGCACTTTCCAACAAACTTCCAAGTGATGCTTAAAAAATAACTGTCTGCCTCTGCAGTGAAGGCAGGGCTGGCCTTATGAACAAGGCTTGTAAGACCTGATAAAGGGAACATCCTCCAGCCCAACTTCTTGGTATAAAAAGGAAAAAATAAAATTTCTTTTCTTCTGCCAAATACTATAGATTCAGTCATTTCTTTTACTCAAATAAAAATGCCT
>NW_012109541.1:877782-888509 GCF_000951045.1 Mandrillus leucophaeus | reverse complement strand
TTTTTTTTGCCATTTGTTCTGTTTTACCTGCTCTCTGTCTACAGCTGTTTTATTTTGCAGAATCAACCGTGTCATATGGTAGAAAAGCTTTCTCAGGCATGTGGATTTGCATGGCCTTGGAAACATTCAGTAATGGGGAAGTGTTGAACAACAAATAAAAAATACTAGAGGGGGATGGTACTGTGTGGGTGGAGAAGGAGAGAGAACGGTGTGTGTGTGCGTGCACTGCAAGGGTGGGGTAGGGAGGAAAAGGATATAATAGGTCTCACTGGAATGTGGAAATGTGTGTATGTAAAGAGACCTGTTAACTCATGTCTAAAATAGCATAACACCCCAGCATGGTTGGGCAAGTACAGTAGCAAAATGGAAAAAAAAAATCTAGGGAATGTCAAAGAATATTTTGGAGTAATATAAGCCCACTTCATGGTTTCTTTTCTCTTCTTTGCTGTTGGTGGTTGGATGTAGTTTTCTGCTGTTCAGAGTTTGCTCCGTTCCCTATCCTGTTTTGCAAGGATGAGGTGGAAGGCATTACAAAGGGAGAAATTTCTACTGTTTGTGGCCAAACAATATTCAGGATGTCATTATTCCAGTTTCACTTAAATCATCTCTCCAAAGTGTTATTATATAATTTCTCTGCACAAATCCGATGTAACACCCTGACCTTCCTGACTCTGCTCTTTCTTTTTTTTTTAACCTTGTCTTTGTGCAGATTACACATTAATGCTGAAGAATTTTTTTACCATTAAAAATAAAACTGCTTGAAATTTCACTTGTCAACTTTTCTCTTCATTTTAATCACCTTCTCCCCATTTCAATTCTTTGGAGTCAGGAATTCCATATGTATTTTATATTGTTACTGTTAGTTTTCTCTTATTTATTACATTGTTTTCCACAATTATGCATCCTTTTTCCAGGCTTTAGAGTACAAAGACATTTCAAAATAATGCAAATAACAAAATTTTAACCCATCAAATGGCAGTAAAAACACTTCAAAGAATTTCCCTTGGAGAAGTTTTTTGAAAACATAATCTTTCACCAGAAAACTCAGCAAGTGTATGTTAGGCCTGCTTTAACATCATTTTCTGTGATATCTTTTCTTCATTATGGTAAGAAAAATAACATATAGTAACTAAAACAAGGAAGACTGTTAGATGTATTGCAATTGTGATAAAACTCCAATGTTCAAATGCAGATTTCGTTTCATTTCTCTGTTTCTCTGTAGGGTTTACATTTCCCATCTGCCTGTGCAGTTCTGTGGCTTAGACATCTCTGGAAAGTTTGTATTTGTTCAGAAGAAAGTGGCTTTTATGGAGATGTCACTGGGAAATGTTACTTTTGATTGCTTGGACTACTTAGGATTTTATGTGTGTAAAGTGCCATATAATCCCATCAGTGATTATTCCTCATAAACAATTTCATGACTTAGTTTATTATCACTACATCCATTTTATAGATGGTAATACTGAGGAATGGGTTACCAGAGAGTTGAAATTAGCACCTACAATCACAAGAGTGTCCCAGACAGTTGTTTAGTTTAAACTATAGACTGCAAAAGTGTTTCTTTGTGCCAAACATCTGATAAAAAGTGAAATCTCCGGGGTCTCAGCATCTCTGGGGTTGTCTGGGTATGTAAAGGAAAAATGAGATCTGAGTCAGTTACATAATGTCACTGAGAGAAAAAAAATCTCTTGAAGGGGGAAAAATGTGGGTCCCATTGGTTCAATGGTCCTCCCTGGCAAACAAAATCTGCCGGATCATTGCTCAACTTGAATTTGTTTTCGTAAACATGGCTATCTATTACAGTGCCATAAACAGCTGCCTTCCACATTCTTTTAATTTTACTTTAAATCCTGAAAATGTGTCAATCAAATTTTAATGGTCACCTTAAGATTATACTGCTGTGACCTCAGAGAACCAGACAGTTCTGTAGAGACCAGTTCTGTAGAAAGAACTGGGTAGAGGTATCTTGACAATCCTGCCCCACTTGTCTACAGCCATTAGTATTGGCTTTAGAGAGTGTATTCTAAAGTGAATGAGCTGGTAGGATCAGTGTGCATTGCTGTTCTCAGGGGAGTTTTTCATAGCCCTTCATCAAATGGTGCAGTACCAGAGGTTCTCAATGACAGCCGGACTCTTAACTTCAATAAGGACATAAGCAGCATGGGGCAGAGGACATAGAGAGGCAAAGGAGGGTTATGTCTTACTGCAGTGCTCTCGCTGCTCCCTAACAGGATGTAGGATCCTCAGTTCTTCCTCCCTGTCGACTTCTGGATTTTGGTCGTGTAAGACCCATTGCGGACTTCTGACCGCCAGAACTGTAAGATAATGAAGTCACCAAGTGTGTAGGAACTTGTAACAGCAGTAATAGGAAACTAACCCAGCCATGTTTTGCCTTCATGGGCTCTTTCCCCCAGTGAAAGAGTAAAAAATTGTATTTTATGATCATGTTGGTATAAAGATGAATATGGTATATATTAAAAAAGCTTTCTAGGCCGGGCGTGGTGGCTCACGCCTGTAATCTCAGCACTAGGAGGCTGAGGCAGGTGGATCACGAGGTCAGGAGTTCAAGATCAGCCTGGCCAAGGTGGTGAAACCCCATCTCTACTAAAAATACAAAAAAATTAGCCGGATGTAGTGGCTGGTGCCTGTAATCCCAGCTACTAGGGAGGCTAAGGCAGAGAACTGTTTGAACCTGCAAGGCGGAGCTTACAGCGAGCCGAGATTGCGCCACTGTACTCCAGCCTGGGTGACAGAGCAACACTCCGTCTAGAAACAAACAAATAAATAAATAAATAAATCTTTCTTTGACCTAGAAGTTCCTTTTTTTCTTCAGATTTTAAAAGTAATTAAAACATTTTCATGGGCACCTAAAAGTATCATGGCCTCTGAGCACAACGTCAGGTGAGCCTCACGGATAGGTCTGCCCTGGGTAGGAGTCGCTCTGTCCAAATCTCCCCCACCGTTCACCGCTCTGGATCTAGCATAGCTGGGTGCATGCCGGCTGAGGGATTTCAGAGATACTGGCCTCTCATTCTGTTGTGTAGTTTCCTGATTTTTGAATGGGAGGGCACTATACATGGGTGGAGATATATATTTTGAGAAGGAAGAAGTTATTCAGAGTGTATCTTCAGTTGCATGACATCAGGATTGCCCCGTTACTACACACACAGTAAACAGACAATACATTCTAATTGAGTGAAGAATTGTTACAAGATTTTTGTCTTTTAGTTCTGTTTCTTGGAAGATTTTGCAGTCAATATACCTTTGTTTACCTATCTTCAAATAAAAGATAGAATAGATTTTTTATTTGTTTATGTGTTTGTTTGAAAAGGAGCCTCACTCTGTTACCCAGGATGGAGTGCAGTGGCCTGATCTTGGCTCACTGCAATCTCTGCCTCCCAGGTTCTGCGACCTTGGCTCACTGCATCCTCTGTCTTTCAGGTTCAAGCAATTCTCCTGCCTCAGCCTCCCAAGTAGGAGTGGCAGGCACGTGCCACCATGACTAGCTATTTAATTTTTTTTTTTTGTAGAGATGGGATCTCCCTGTGTTGTCCAGGCTGGTCTCAAACTCCTGGGTTCAAGCAATCCTCCCATCTCAACCTCCAAAGGTGCTGGGATTACAGGTGTGAGCCACTGCACCCAGCCCTTAGAATAGAATTTTACTGGTTAAAATTTGGAGAGAGGCCAGGCGCAGTGGCTCACGCCAGTAATCTCAGCACTTTTGGGAGGCCGAGGCGGGTGAATCATGAGGTCAGGAGATCGAGACCATCCTGGCTAACATGGTGAAATCTCATCTCTACTAAAAATATAAAAAATTAGCCAGGCGTGGTGGTGGGCGCCTGTAGTCCCAGCTACTTGGGAGGCTGAGGCAGGAGAATGGCGTGAACCCGGGAGGCGGAACTTGCAGTGAGTCGAGATCTCGCCACTGCACTCCAGCCTGGGTGACACAACAAGACTCCGCCTTAAAAAAAAAATTTGGAGACAGATGTGATAACAATGTCAATAATCCTTATGTTCAAATAGCATCCATAGTTGACAAAACACTTTCATGTGCATTATCTCTTTTGATAATCTGTAAAGTCACACAAGATATTAGGAGGAAAAATGCTTCATATTTATATAAAAATATTAATGGCAATGGTGGTTTCAATTTTAGATAAGTCATTTATAATTCTATGAAGAAAAATGCTATGAAAGACAATTATATATCTGACTTTTGTTACTCTATAATTTGGCCTGTGCTCTCATATGTAAGCAAAAATGCAAAACAACATTTGTACTTCTTAGTCACATATATGCTTTCCACACTTTCCCTCTGTGAAAAATGCTACATTTCAAGCTCATGACTACAAGCGTTAATGCTGTGAATTGGAAATTACAACATACCCCGTTGCATACTCCATTAACTGTTTCCACTTCTCCAACAATTAGACGCCAGAAAGGTTTGATTTTTAGCTAAAAAGCAAAGCTAGATTGAGGGAAGTTCAGAGACGTGATGAAGGAACCGGTGACCAGAGTGCCTTGCTGCTTATGGAGCCCACAAGAATAAAGATAGCCGCTTTTCGAAATTACGATTCTAATTCAGGATTTGTGGCGTTTACTCTAATTTGGTGCTGTTCTGGAAAAGGCTATGTCGAAAAGGATTTGTTTCTAGAGATTTTCAGGAAAGTAGCCAATTCAAACTGCTCAACCCTATGAGATCATTCCTGGCTGGTAGCAAGAACTTTCTGTCATGTGGGTCTTGCTTGAGAGTGAAGAGTACCCGCATACCCACTGCTTCTGAATTCATACCTGTTGGGGCTTATACGCACACGCACACACCAGCATCTGGGTCTTCATACCCGCTCTTCACACTGATCGTGTGAACTGATTCACAAGCCTTCAAGTGTCCTAGTTAGACTAATTTAGTCCAGCTCTGAAAGAATAGATAGGTAAGATAGGCTGTCACATTCCATCAAGTTAATTTCTAATTTCACAATTGAGGTTTTAATAGGACGTCTGGCCTATTAAGGTCTTTTACTCTGTTCAAGAGCAACCAAACACTGCTGCTAATTCTATCATTAAGAAGTGCAAGCTGCTGTTGAGCGACCCTCCCCTCCGCTGCCCTTCCCTCTTACGGCCTTCCTAGCCTGCCTATATGGTTAGGTGCCTTTTAAAAAGTTGCACTCATTCTAGTTACACCCTGCCACACCTCCAAGCCTGAGGATGCTTTCGTCTGAGTTCCCAGCAGTCTTAAAGCTTTGCCAACAGCAGACGGAGGTATCACGCTGAGCCCTGTGGAGAGAAAGCCTTGCACTGTGCGAGTGACCCATTTGGCACCAGAGAGGGGGAGGGGAAGAGTAATCCTGATAGGCTCCAGGGACTCCTCATCCATCTACTTCCCCTGGGATCCTCTCCTGGAGGGCTCTTGCAAACACAGTTGCCCCGCCATGGTGGAGGATCATCAATAGAAACCCACGAAACAAGGCCATGCCCCGTGGCACTCTGAGTCAGTTCCGTAGCGTGATTTACCAGCTCTCTGAAAAAAGAAATCTGCTAGGACCTGGGCTGGGACCATAAGATGTAAAGGTGTCAAGTTGAAAAACCTAGGGTGGGCCCAAACCTCCACCTCCCCAACCCCCTTCCCACTCCTGGGAAAATCATTCCCTTGTAAACATTTCTTTTTGCATTTAGTATATCTGTGCAAGAAAAACTACTTTATTACTCAACATAAATAACATTCACTTTGAACCTTAATTCTGAAAACCACGGAATTTTTAAAATGCTGTAAATAGCTGACATGGGTGTTCTTCCCTTGCTTTCAAAGGAATTGTTTTTGTAATTACCGAGCAGGGTGAAACTGAATTTTCCCTGCAGTAAACAGGAGAGTGTGTAATGAGATATCTCAACTAAAAACATGAATCGTATTCAAACTAATTAATAATAGAAAACTTTCAGGTCATTCTTAATACTTAAAAAAAAAAACAACAACTTTTATTTTTTGAAGTTGTTAGGTCTCCATTCTAGTTCTGAGTACAAATAAATGCCTGACACATGGTCTAAGCCAAATTCCAAAATGTAGCAAAAACAGTGCCTGCATATTTGGCAGGAATTTAAACCAGTTCAGGTCAGTGTCTGTTTCTGTCCAAAGAAGAGTTTCTGCATTTACACTGAGCTAGGAAAAATAACACAGGAAAACATGGGGAACAACACGGAATATTGTAAGCTCCAGTGCCCGGCTGGCCAAAGAATAATGTTTGGGGCAACTCTGAAATTACCGCCCAGGCTGCAGTTTGGGTTTGCATAGCGTTTTGGAGGACGGTGAGCAAGAGAGAAAGTACCGATTGCATTGTTGTGAGGAAACTGCCTTCCCCCTTCTAAGGCTCTCACCTTGCAAATCACCCCCTTTTAGCAAAAGCACATCTTACTTCTTAACTCTTCCCCTGCTACTAACCTTTTCAATCATCCCCCTTCATCATTGCAGAACGGCCTTTGGAACAAAGCAGCATTTTAAAGCCTTTCCCACTAAGTTTGCCCCTCCCCCCTTTTAAAGAGGCAGTGTGGGGGTAATTTTCTTTCTTCCTTTCTTTTTTTTTTTTTTTTTGTTTTTTAAATTTGTTTTTCTGCAGTCTACTCTTGTGAGGCTGTCATTGTTTGGGGGTTGATGGATATTTCTTCAGAGATACCATCATATCGCTTGTTATTGTAACACTTATTGGTGATAAAGTTCAGACTAAAAATTAAGCAGCTGCAATGTAGCAGCACAAATTAGTTTAATGTAAGCAGTCAGGAGCAGCTGGCTGGCTCAGGACTTGAATTTAGCTGTTGGGGGAAGGGTTCTGTGACGCTGACAGTGTTTTTTTCCTCTACATAAACATTTTTGGCTGTTGCAGCTTTTGTGCTGATCATGTGACAGTGTCCCTAGGCAGATAATTTATTTCTGTGGCTTTCATGAGCAATCATTAACCTTCAGACACCGAGTTTGCTTTTTGCTTTGTGGCATTTGTTATTATTATTATTTTATTATTATTATTATTTTTCGTATACTAACTAGTTTAATTCAGAAAGTGTCAGGAGAAAATTACAACCAATTTACAATAGACTGTAATGTATAATACTTATGTTTGTATTAAAGCAGACCTTGCTTATAAGACCATTCTCATAGCTTTGTGGGTGTTTGTGGATCAGGATAATTATTTTCAGTGTGTCTGTTGTTGGGATGCTCCTTTAGTATCCTCTTCTGATTGCCAGGCCTCTGCAAGCTGGCCTTGGAGAAACTCAATTTGGAGATCAACCTTTGGCAGTCTTCATCTACTCGCTAGGAGGCTGGAACCCCAAAGGGGTTAGAAATTGGGCTTCTGGAGACAGGCACTACTTGGGTCCCTTCTTCCTTCGACAACTGACACACCAGCCTTCAGTAAACAGTGTGGCCATTTGTAATGAATACTGGAGCTGGAATATATTGGGGTTGAAAAACAAAGGAAATCAGAAACAGTGTCCTGCATAAATCAGAAGGGGGTGGGGGACAGAAAAGTATCATTTCTGACGTCTACTAATCACGCTGACCCTGTTTTCTGAATTTATCTGTTTTGTCCTTCTCAGATCTGTTTGTGTTGCTCAGCCATTTCTGCCAACCAGTAATTCAGGAGTGAAATGCACAGGGTCACTCTTTGGTGTCTATCATACATGATATCTTCAGACACTTTCAGAATGCCGATTATCTCGTGGGTATTGTGTGGGCCCTGTTAGATATTCATTTATTCATTCTCTCATGGTGCAGGGTTGGTAGGGGGAGCACTCGGGACTACTTGCACAGAGGGATTTGATAAAGTGTATTTATAAGCCCCAGTGTACTGTGTTTGGTGAAAAATAACAGAAAGACATAACTCCTTTTCTATTTTCTTCATTTAGAATATTCCAATGATAAGAGTTATTTCATAATTAATACATAGACTGCAGCATGAAAATTCCGTGTTTCCAAATGTTTGATTCAAAAGCTAAAAAAAGTAGGAGAAATTGATCATTGTCATTCTTTAAACATTTTAAAGCACCCTCAACAGACTAGGTACTACGTACGCTGAAAGGGAAGAAGAGCTTGACCACTGAATGATAGAAACAGAAACGAGGATGCCTAAGTAGCCAGGTGATCTCTGACGAGTGAATGGGTCCCCTAGATGTAATGAATGTGATAGGGCACAGAATGTTCTATGAATTGCATTGTTGCTGGGGTGGGGGCAGGAGAATGAGTAGGATATGGGAACTTCTTTGTCCTCACCCAAAAGAGACAGATTTCTTTTCCAAACATAGGGCGCTAGTGTTTGGGAATTTTCTGTACTTCTTCTTCCTGATGTTATTTTCTTGCTCACTGGATTCCAGCTCACACAACTGTCAACACTGCATTATGACTTTCGTGGCTGGTGGTAAGTGGTTCACTTACTTTGCTTTTGCCTTTGTGGGCCTCTTCCTCCATAAAAATATTGATAATCATATTTTACAACTGTACTGGTATAAGATCACATAATCCAGGCTGGATTCACTTTTACATATTCATTATTATTATATGGTTCTTCTTCTTATGATTTTAAATAAAATGAAAATCTTGTACACCCCTAAAATTATTGTGGGCCCTGGGTACTGTGCTTCCTGTGCCTAAGGGAGAATTCAGCCCTAAGGGTGGGCAAAAACACACAACTGACCTTTGCTCAAGTTGAAGATACCCTGGGGGAACAAACCAAATAGGGGAGAGAAGTCACAGTCCCTTTTCCTCAGGTTAAAGCATTCACAGTTCATTCCAGACACTCCCAGATTCTACTTTCTATGGGGGGCCCTTCTTGGGGAGCTCACCCTTATCTGGCCCTCTTCCCCCAGTGGTGGAGGCCACTCTTAAGGGGCCCAGAAAATACAGCAGTCAGAGGTTTGGGGTTAATGGGAGGGTAGCTGGGAAGGCACTTTGGAGAAAGAAAAGTTTAGACCTTAAAGGAAGGATAAATTGTAGATAATGGAAAAAAGGGGGAGGGAGTTTCCATGTCAAAGCAAAGGTTGGACAGAAGGCCAAATATTTTTCTGGTTTCAACCATAAGCTTTAAAATAGTCAACACCTGGCAGTTATAGAATAGCCCAGAAACCACTGTCCTCTTCGCTGAGTGGATAGTTACTAAATTATAATGACTTTAAGCAGGTGGAATGCTGGGGCCAAGGATGAGGTTCACCTAAGACACAGGAGAAAAAGTCAAAGTGATGTCTGTGGCAATTAGGCCATTCATTTGTTCACACATTTGATTTTTCACCATCCCTTATTGAATACCATTTTTCAAACAGTATAGGAAACTTCTCATGAGATCGAGCTTGAAAGGCCAGCCCTTGTTCTCAAGAAGCTCAGTCTAGTAGGGCAAAGGAGTAGGAAAATGTAAATAGTTACTCTTAAATATGACCAAGGCAATTAGAAAATTATGCACTGGGGCAGAAGTAGCACTGAGCAAGGAGCTCCTGCCTCTTTCTTGGGATCAGAGAAAGTTTCACTTTGGAGGTGTGGGTTGAATTGTGTTTAGATAGATGAATAGGTTTTCCCCAACTTAAAAAGGTAAGAAAAGACATCCTAGGTAGGGAGATAAACATATGCAAAGAAGAGGTGAGAAGGCTGACAAATGCAGAGAACTCCAACAGTTTGTTATCACTGGACTTTTAAATTTTCCCCTGGGGAATTTGGAGTCGAGGTGTGGTCTCAGGCATGGTGAGATTGCAGAGGTAAGGTTTTAAGCAGAGAAAGTCAGTCAGTTCACAGGGGCGGAGGATGAACTGCAAGGTAAAATATGGAAGTAGGAAGACATGTTAGGAGCCCATTGTGATTAATTTCCATGCTAGATAATGAGGACCTTATTCAAGGTAGTGGGGATGAGGACAGAACGTGTTTATTTAGGCTGAGGACCGATTGGTTGTGTTTAGAAGGAGAAGGTTAAGATAACTCTCAGGTTTCTGGGACATTATGTAGCTTATGGATACTAATGGAAAATTAAGATGGGGTAAAGAGATGGTTACAGTTTGATTCTCATTATTTACTGTAGTTACTTCTATAAAGTTACTGAATTAAGAAACAGTAAACTACTGTTCCTAGGGGAAATACAGAGTGAGTTTCCTTTGAGCCTCTGGTCACAACATTTTCATCAACCGATGATACATAACCTTATTTTATGTGTTTCTGTTTAAAGACACCTTATTTAATATGTATTGTTGATTCATTAACATCAAAGTCACAGCTAAAAACACTGTAACTCATACCTACATGAAGCTAACCCAACACATGCATTTGCTCTACAAGGCACATCACACTCTTCATATGCTTAGGAATACTAGAGAATATTTCAGCACTATGCTTGGGTATAGTATTTAATTTAATTTAATTAATGTATTTAATTAATTTATTATTTTTTTTGAGATAGAGTCTCTCTCTGTTGAACAGGCTGGAGTGCAGTGGCACAATCTCAGCTTACTGCAACCTCCGCCTCTCGGGTTCAAGTGACTCTCCTGCCTCAGCCTCCCGCATAGCTGGGATTACAGGCGTGCACCACCACACCCATTCATTTTTGGTATTTTTAGTAGAGACAGGGTTTCACTGTATTGGCCAGGCTGGTTTTGAACTCCTGACCTCAAGTGATCAACCCGCCTCGGCCTCCCAAAGTGCTATGCTAGGATTACAGGTGTGAGCCACTATCATGCCTCGCCAAGGGGGTAACATTTTTTTTTTTTTTTTT
>NW_012109541.1:874829-877607 GCF_000951045.1 Mandrillus leucophaeus | reverse complement strand
GGCCTCCCGAAGTGCTGGGATTATAGGCATGAACCACCGTGCCTGGCTGGGGGTAGCATTTTAAAAAGTGAAATCCCCAACAAAAAGCACAAAAATATGATGAATGTGGCACTACATAGACTGCAGAAAGGACACTTGTTAACTGTGTAAGAGCTGAAGGAAGAAAGTAGAGCATTGCCTTGTTTGACCCTGCTGGGAACATGTGTGACCAACACACAACCCAAAATTTTCACTGCTTTCTGAATGTCTGGAAGTGAGTGTGAAAACAGTGTGAGTTTTTATTTTCAGGTTTTCAAATAAATTTTAGGAAGGAGAAAAATTCACAAATGTGGGATCTGTGAATCATAAAGATTGACTGTAATCATTTGGAATTTGGAAATTTTGCTTTTGACGTGCCTCGAAGACATGCAGCTGCAATGTCTTAGAATGAAAGTGGCGAGAGATGTTGACCCAGAAAGTAGATCCTGACTTTGTGAGAGATCATGATGGAGTATGAGATTATTTACATAATGTAAACACAGAGTGTGAGGATGGAGGGGGTTGAGGGGGGGCTGCTTCAATGCTGCGGCAAGATTGGCAGGGTGCGTGAGGTCTTAAAAGGATCTTTTGATCCTCAAGTGGTGAGTTTCTACCTGCGCTGCTTCCCTTCACATCTTGCAGTAGAATCTAGTGTAAGCTGGGCTATGGCTGACATCCTTGTGAGGGGTCCAGGGAACTGGATTCAAAATTGCTACTGCAAAAGTCACTTTTCGAGCTATGCTTCGTGGAGAACAAAGTCTTCTAGAAGAGGAGCATGGGTCAGAACTCAGTGGAGAGGAGAGCTCTGTGAAGTGTCCACGTCTCATGCTCTGGGCTGCTGCCTTGGTAGGAAAAATGACTGTATCAGCTGCTCTGTCCTGGATCTCTTGTACCCCCTTTACACTCACACCAACACAACTTCTTTGAGATATGTGACTTTAGAGAGCCATACTTTGGGGCCAGACGTTCTGCTGTGATATTCTTTCTTCAGTTATAAGTTTCTGGTATTTCAAGCCAACCCCATCCTTTCTCTGCAAACCTCGTGGTCCTTTTGTCTGAGTCTATCTTTTCTCCACCATAATCTCATTCTGACAGATCCCTCTAACTAAGCTGAAACATTTAAGACAAAAAGATGAGTTAGATTTGGAACTCAACTGCTAAATACTCTTTCTTTCTTTCTTTCCTTTCCTCTGTGCTATGTGTTAGACACTGTGCTAGAATGTGTGTATGTAGTGACAAATGAACTAGGTGCAATCCCTGCACTCTTGCACCTTATAGTGTAGGACATACGACACAGTGAGAGGCAGGCTGAAGCCAGGACACCCCAGGGGTCAAGGCCCAGGTTGTGTCAGTATTTGCTGATGTAAGATTGCACAAGTCATTTTAGCTCTTAGAATCTCTTCTCTCATTTGTAAAACATTTGGATTTGGGTTCCTAGGTTCTTTTCTGCCCCTTTATGTTCAATGATTCTATAAAGTGAAATTCTCTCACATTGTGTTTCAGGGTGGTGGCAAATGTTATCTTTGAACTTGGTTGTTGTAAGCAAGACTCAGTCAAGATTGTCTAAGTTCCTGAAAGCTTTGAGCCACCAGCACTGCGTATGCGAACCCCTGCAGAAAGTACAGGGTGATTGTCAATGCTTACCATGCAACTGTTGAACCCTGAAGTATTTGGATTCTGTAGAGAAATTTACTGAATGGAAGGGAAGATGCCAGCCTTGGGAAAAGGATTTGATAATACCTTGCACAATTTAACACCAGCTGGAGAGTGGATCCACCATTCCCATTGTTATGCTCGGGTTTAACTGAATGACTCCATTTGAAAGCCACCGCTGTGCTGTTGTGAACAGTAGCAGGAGCTCATGTATTGTTCAGGGTCCCCAAGAACATCTTAGAGATATGAGGAGACCCTATTCGAAATACCGAAGTTGAGTTACTTTACCAGAGGCAAACACAGAGCTGAAAACCTGTCTCAGGTGCAGTAATTTTTGCATCGCACTCCCTGCTTTCTCAGATGCAGATCTAGTGAAAGCATGAAATGAAGCATGAATCCTAATAATTTTTTTTTTTTTTTTTAGAGGGTGTTTCGCTCTTGTTGCCCAGGCTGGAGTGCAGTGGCGTGATCTCAGCTCACTGCAACCTCTGCCTCCTGGGTTCAAGTGATTCTCCTGCCTCAGCCTCCCCAAGTAGCTGGGATTACAGTTGCCTGCCAGCACACCTAGCTGATTTTTATATTTTTGGTAGAGACAGGGTTTCACCCATGTTAGCCACGCTGGTCTTGAACACCTGACCTCATGATCCGCCCACCTCGGCCTCCCAAAGTGCTGGGATTACAGGCATGAGCCACTGTGTCTGGCTTAAAAATTGTTTTTCAAGTAAGTATTAGGTAACAGCCCAGCAGAGGCTGGTGGTTCCTCTACTGTACAATGTACACCTGTGGTTCAGATTTTCCCTCTCAGCAGAAGAAAGCTTAGAGAGATGTTATACGTGAAAGAACCTCACACCTGCAATGAATGACTCAAAAACTTACAGGAAGTGTTTTACTACACTTTATTGTGTAAATATATTCCTTCTGCAAAAGGTAATTTTAAGGAAAAAAATTATACTCATCACAAAAGATCCCTGTTTTGTTTGCTCTATGGCTAAAGAATGGTTCTATTTAAACTAATCATCTATTATAAGACATTGAGGTTGAACCCACAGAGTAGGGCATGGCTCTTGGGGTTGGCATTGCCCTTGATTGGCCATGTGACCTTAGGCA
>NW_012109541.1:870518-874779 GCF_000951045.1 Mandrillus leucophaeus | reverse complement strand
AAGCTGAAACATTTAAGACAAAAAGATGAGTTAGATTTGGAACTCAACTGCTAAATACTCTTTCTTTCTTTCTTTCCTTTCCTCTGTGCTATGTGTTAGACACTGTGCTAGAATGTGTGTATGTAGTGACAAATGAACTAGGTGCAATCCCTGCACTCTTGCACCTTATAGTGTAGGACATACGACACAGTGAGAGGCAGGCTGAAGCCAGGACACCCCAGGGGTCAAGGCCCAGGTTGTGTCAGTATTTGCTGATGTAAGATTGCACAAGTCATTTTAGCTCTTAGAATCTCTTCTCTCATTTGTAAAACATTTGGATTTGGGTTCCTAGGTTCTTTTCTGCCCCTTTATGTTCAATGATTCTATAAAGTGAAATTCTCTCACATTGTGTTTCAGGGTGGTGGCAAATGTTATCTTTGAACTTGGTTGTTGTAAGCAAGACTCAGTCAAGATTGTCTAAGTTCCTGAAAGCTTTGAGCCACCAGCACTGCGTATGCGAACCCCTGCAGAAAGTACAGGGTGATTGTCAATGCTTACCATGCAACTGTTGAACCCTGAAGTATTTGGATTCTGTAGAGAAATTTACTGAATGGAAGGGAAGATGCCAGCCTTGGGAAAAGGATTTGATAATACCTTGCACAATTTAACACCAGCTGGAGAGTGGATCCACCATTCCCATTGTTATGCTCGGGTTTAACTGAATGACTCCATTTGAAAGCCACCGCTGTGCTGTTGTGAACAGTAGCAGGAGCTCATGTATTGTTCAGGGTCCCCAAGAACATCTTAGAGATATGAGGAGACCCTATTCGAAATACCGAAGTTGAGTTACTTTACCAGAGGCAAACACAGAGCTGAAAACCTGTCTCAGGTGCAGTAATTTTTGCATCGCACTCCCTGCTTTCTCAGATGCAGATCTAGTGAAAGCATGAAATGAAGCATGAATCCTAATAATTTTTTTTTTTTTTTTTAGAGGGTGTTTCGCTCTTGTTGCCCAGGCTGGAGTGCAGTGGCGTGATCTCAGCTCACTGCAACCTCTGCCTCCTGGGTTCAAGTGATTCTCCTGCCTCAGCCTCCCCAAGTAGCTGGGATTACAGTTGCCTGCCAGCACACCTAGCTGATTTTTATATTTTTGGTAGAGACAGGGTTTCACCCATGTTAGCCACGCTGGTCTTGAACACCTGACCTCATGATCCGCCCACCTCGGCCTCCCAAAGTGCTGGGATTACAGGCATGAGCCACTGTGTCTGGCTTAAAAATTGTTTTTCAAGTAAGTATTAGGTAACAGCCCAGCAGAGGCTGGTGGTTCCTCTACTGTACAATGTACACCTGTGGTTCAGATTTTCCCTCTCAGCAGAAGAAAGCTTAGAGAGATGTTATACGTGAAAGAACCTCACACCTGCAATGAATGACTCAAAAACTTACAGGAAGTGTTTTACTACACTTTATTGTGTAAATATATTCCTTCTGCAAAAGGTAATTTTAAGGAAAAAAATTATACTCATCACAAAAGATCCCTGTTTTGTTTGCTTTATGGCTAAAGAATGGTTCTATTTAAACTAATCATCTATTATAAGACATTGAGGTTGAACCCACAGAGTAGGGCATGGCTCTTGGGGTTGGCATTGCCCTTGATTGGCCATGTGACCTTAGGCATTAGAATAAATTTCTTTGGCACTTTCCCTGACTGCAATGTGCAGACAGCAGCAATTTCTATCCTTTTTTCTTACCCTGTATGTTGATTACTACATAGTAAAGTGGATGGAGTTCTTCAAGAGAAAGGCTTGCTTTGAGTACAGGCCCACTGGATCATATGGATGGGATGCACCAGTATATTTAGAACTGTGATCAGAATTGAACTGAGTTACTAAAAAATGCAAGGCATTTAGACTCTTGGGAATACTTGATCATTACAAAATGTGACCAAAATTATAATGAAATTACTGCTTAGGCTTTTCGGACTTCAGAAACTCTGGTCACCTCCGACAAAGAAGGGGCTCGAGTTCGTGGGCATTCTCTTCTGGCTGTTTTCTATAGTAAATTGTTTTACCTTTTTCCTTTCCAGACCTCTTGTTTCCTGCCTCTTGTTCTCTGCTTCCTCCATTTCTGCTTCTTGTTCTTCTTTTCTCAGTGTTCCTCTGCTACTCACACAAGTGTGGGAATCGGTATTTAAACTCAAACACTTGGGGTCTAAGGAGTCTGTGGGAGTCAAGTGACACAGTCTTTTGTTGGGACCCAGGGAAGGATTATATTACAACGTTCCAGTTCCCCAGGGAAAAGAGGAGTTTGCTATTTCAGCAGTTTAATTAAGAAAGAGCTGATACTGACGGTCATGTCTGAAGAGACAACAAACCAAACCCCCAAATGAACGTCTTCTAGAATGCCAAGCCATTGTAAAGAGCCTACTATCAAAGTTGCAACACCTAGGAAATGCTGAGATAGTGTGGTTTCCATTATTAGCATTATTTTTTAAAAATCTATCTATCATAAGGGCCATATGTATCTATCTATCATAAGGGGATATCTATCATAAGGGATATCTATCATAAGGCCCATATGTACAACTGGGCCTCTTGAGATTCGGCAGATGAGAGCTGCTAAATTTAAAAAGTTTGACTGAAATGTAAACATGGAGTTTTAAGAGAACACACTTCCACTGAATTGAGAAAAACAGTGAGTTGTAAAAAATTAAATAAAATAATACTGAATCACTTGGATTTGCTTTTAAAGTGACATGAAATTTTTTTTGGCATATTAATTTAATTTTAGGTACAATTCAACTTATTTCCTTTCTAAAACATGTTTTAAGGTTTATTTGGTCACATGCCGTCTGTCCCCTTCAAATGCCTCCCTCGTACTGTACTCTGTCCTCCTTCAAGGCCCTCCCAGGCTCTTTGACATTTGCAGGCAAAATAATCTCCCATCAGCCATCCTGTAGCTTTTGCTGAGGCTGCTATTGTAGCACTTACCACTGAGCACATCTCCAATTATATGCCACTTCCGCAGGAGGCCTCCTTTGAAGTTAATGGCCCCTTCTGGGGTTGTCTTACCTCTTTGTCCTAGCCCCTTTCCCAAGACTTGCTCCTCCTTCCTGTAATGGTCTGTCAACCTCCTCTTCTGGCTGAACCACAAGCCTCCTGGGGAGTGGGGAGCTAACACTGTCTTGCTCACCTGGTATTAACACCTACCATGATGGTTGATCCATAGTGGAATGCACATTTCACTGTCAAACCTAAAAGTGTGCTTTCTTATCATTGTTTTTGAAACAAGCAATTTTTTTTTTTTTTCCAGATGGAGTTTCATTCTGTCACCCAGGCTGGAGTACAGTGGCATGATCTTGGCTCACTGCAACCTCTGCCTCCTGGGTTCAAGCGATTCTCCTGCTTCAGCCTCCCATGTAGCTGGGATTACAGGTGCCCGCCACCACAACCAGCTAATTTTTGTATTTTTAGTAGAGACAGGTTTTCACAATGTTGGCCAGGCTGGTCTGAAACTCCTGACCTCAGGTGATTTGCCCACGTTGGCCTCCCAAAATGCTGGGATTAGAGGCATAAGCCACTGCGCCTGGCCTGAAGTAAGCACATTTTTAAAAAACTTTTATTTTAAATTTTCAATCAAATTTATCATAGGCCGGGTGCGGTGGCTCATGCCTGTAATCCCAGCACTTTGGGAGACCGAGGCGGGCAGATCACCTGAGGTTGGGTGTTCAAGACCAGCCTGAGCAACACGGAGAAACACTGTCTCTACTAAAAACACAAAAATTAGGCGGGCGTGGTGGCACATGCCTGTAATCCCAGCTACTTGGGAGGCTGAGGCCGGAGAATCGCTTGAACCTGGGAGGTGGAGGTTGTGGTGAGTGGAGATTGCGTCATGGTGCTCCAGCTTGGGCAACAAGAGTGAAACTTTGTCTCAAAAAAAAAAAAAAAAAAAAAAGAATTATCTCTGAATTATGTTGTTATAAATTGCAAATAGACCTATTCCTCCGCACATGGTAACATTGAAGATTCCTCTGTTTACGTCCACATGGTATTGCTTCTGCCTAGAATTCTGCATCAATCAGTTTTGTTGATTAACCCCCACGCATCCTTTGGATCTCAGCTTTAAGGTGGCTTCCTTTCCTAGCATCTCCCTCTCCTCCTGTTCACCAATTTTGAAACAATTTCCTCTAAACTCATCGCTCATCACACCTTTTATTTTTATTTCACGACACTTACCAAAAGTATAGATTTCTTTTTTTTTTTTTTTTTTTTTTTTGAGATGGAGT
>NW_012109541.1:867759-869783 GCF_000951045.1 Mandrillus leucophaeus | reverse complement strand
ATTATAGGCAACTGCCACCATGCCCAGCTACTTTTTGTATTTTTAGTAGAGATGGGGTTTCACCATGTTGGCTAGGCTGGTCTCGAACTCCTGACCTCGTGATCAGCCTGCCTCAGCCTCCCAAAGTGTTGGGATTACAGGCGTGAGCCACCGAGCCCGGCCAATAATATTTGTAAATATTAAACATTAAGGAAATTCATGATGCTAGAGAACTATATATTTATTCAATAATGCCATTAAATGAGTTTATACATTATTAATTACAGTATTATATAATTTTGAGGGATGATGTATATGGTGAGAGAAATAGACTATTAATTATTTCTAAATTTATTTTTAATTGACAAAAATTGCATATATTTATCATGTACAACCTGTTTTGAAATAGGTATACATTATAGAATGGCTAAATTTAATTAACATATGTATTACCTCATATGCTTATTTTTGTTGTGATGAGAACACTTAACATCTACTGTCAACAATTTTTGAGAATACAATACATTGTTATTAACTACAGATAACCATGTTGTTTAATAGATCTTTTGAATTTCTTCCTCCTCTCTAGCTGAAATTTTGCATTCTTTGGCCAACAAATGTACAACCTTTTTGGTAGCTGGACACATATATCACACCCTTTGCAATATTAGGCCCAGAGTCCCCACGCTTTTTGGTTGCTGGGTGTCTAGAGCTCAGGTTGAGGAAATTAAGACTTCAGGAATATTTCTAAGAGGAGAGAGAAGACTCAAAGGATAATTGAGAGGATTCAAGGATTTGTTGAGTTCTAGTGCTGGTGGCATTTACACATGCCCTTCAATTTTGTATTGTTTAAAAATTTTCATCTTCCTTTTCAAGACTACATGGATTAATTTTAAATACTCTTTAAATAACCAGCAGTTGCTCTGGCATGTGTTCATTGATGACCATATT
This sequence comes from Mandrillus leucophaeus, assembly GCF_000951045.1. NCBI lineage: Eukaryota > Metazoa > Chordata > Mammalia > Primates > Cercopithecidae > Mandrillus > Mandrillus leucophaeus. Next base: position 868,853 of record NW_012109541.1, on the reverse strand, counting down.
TAGTTAAGAAGACACTGTTCTTCTGTATCTGCTTTCAGCTCTGATTGATGGTATGGAAATATGCACTTATTAAAGTACAACAAACCAAAGCATTATGTAATAGGTAGAAGCAAACACATAATCAGATAAATGCATAAATATTTACAGAGTTTAGCTGCATTTGGCATTAAAACAAATAAACAAAAAACCACATTGTCACCATTCTTTCAAAATTTTAGTCAGGTAGCCTTCAGGTAAAGCAAAGAGACCTTCTAGGCAGTGAAATTGATGTGAGAGCTAATACTTACCTTGGGCTAAAATATGCCAGCTAAGTGATTTATAGGTATTAATTCATATAGTGCTTATACTAACTGTATTGGATGCTGTAGTGTGTCACACAGATGTTCCCCTATAGGCCCAATGCATTGCTCCCATTTCCTGAAGTGTTGTCTGCTGATAGCTCATAGCTAAATCCTTCCCTAGAAATTGCTCTTGGCAGGGAGGAGCTGCCTGTCCAAGGCGACATACTTTTCCATGCCTGTATCCAATCACTGGTCAATATCTCTTCAGGGCCATGCCAGCTTCGGAGCTGGAATTAGTGGGAACAGCTGAGGCCTGTGTTGCCACTGCCTCACTGTTCAACTTCTCTCTCTCTTCAGTCTTGCTTCTCTCACTGCCTTACCGGTGTTTGTCCTGAGAGCATACCCTCCACAAATTTAACATCTCTTGGAGTGCTATTATCAGGATTTATGAGAAAGTGAGGTGCAGAGAGGTCAAGGAACTTGTTGCAGCTGGCTGAACTGGTAAGTTGCAGAGCTAGCACCTGAACCCAGAGTGCGTGACCTTAACTACCATCTTTTGGAGCACAAGATTGTGGTGATATAGTAGATCAGCTGTGCCACGTCATGAGGCTATTCAAACTGGAGGTTGGAAGAGTTTTGACAGATCCATTGGGTAATTGGGGGCCTTCGTATTCAGGGGAAAGCATGGGTTTGGAAGTCGAACTGATGAGAATTCTAATTTGAGCTCTAGTCCTTCCTGGAAAAGTTGCTTATTTATTTTGTCTCAGTTTTCTCTATTATAAAATGACAATAACGACACCAAACTTATAGGGT
>NW_012109541.1:863561-864444 GCF_000951045.1 Mandrillus leucophaeus | reverse complement strand
AACAATTTCCTCTAAACTCATCGCTCATCACACCTTTTATTTTTATTTCACGACACTTACCAAAAGTATAGATTTCTTTTTTTTTTTTTTTTTTTCTTTGAGACAGAGTTTCGCTCTTATTGCCCAGGCTGGAGTGCAATGGCACGATCTCGGCTCACCGCAACCTCCATTTCTGGGGTTCAAGCGATTCTCCTGTCTCAGCGTCCCGAGTAGCTGGGATTACAGGCATACGCCACCACACCTGGCTACTTTTGTATTTTTAGTAGAGACGGGGTTTCTCCATGCTGGTCAGGCTCTCAAACTCCTGACCTCAAGTGATGTGCCCACCTCAGCTTCCCAAAGTCCCGGGAATGCAGGCGTGAGCCACCGCGCCCAGCCAGATTTATTTTTTATGATTTGTTTTTTTCTACTAGACTGTAAGCTACCTGTAAATAGATAACTAATATATTTAGTTTAACATTGTATCGTTAGGACCTGGCACAATATCTGGCACAAACCAAGTGTGCAATAAATCTTTGTAAAATTATGATATATTTTGCTTTTTCTACTGTATAAGAGATACTATACCTAGATAATTGTTAGCCCTCACCAGGAAGTTTGGTGTCTCTACTGCCTTCAGGATGAAATACATACATTGTATTAGTGATAAAGAGGAATACAAAAAGTGTAGCGATTGACTGTGGAAATATTTTCTTAACATAATGTGTGTGGTTTTTTTTCCTTTTTTTCAGAAAGAGTCTTGCCCTTATTGAACAGTCTGGAGTGCAGTGGCATGATCTCAGGTCACTGCAACCTCTGCCTCCCAGGTTCAAGTGATTCTCCTGCCTCAGCCTCCCGAGTAGCTGGGATTATAGGCAACTGCCACCATGCCCAGCTACTTTTT
>NW_012109541.1:856390-861271 GCF_000951045.1 Mandrillus leucophaeus | reverse complement strand
CCTCTTCACTCCATTCTTCTGCCTCAGCCTCCCCATTAGCTGGAACTACAGGCGCCGGCCACCACGCCCGCCTAAGTTTTTTGTATTTTTGGTAGAGACAGGGTTTCACCGTGTTAGCCAAGATGGTCTCAATCTCCTGACCTAGTGATCTGCGCGCCTCGGCCTTCCAAAGTGCTGGGATTACAGGCGTGAGCCACCGTGCCCAGCCGTTTTAGGGTAGATTCTTAAGCCAGGGTGGAAATTCCTAGAGAAGATGGGAATAGAAGTCAAAATACTGAAAAGGGTATTTTAGAAAGGTAGAGATGGCTGCATGGTGTGTGATGGTGTATGATGGGATGGAAGAGCTGGATGCGGGTATGTTAAGTACCAATAATTAGAATTTTCTAGTAATATAAAGATATGTAGCAAAGAGGGTCAAATGGCTGTGGAAACACAGAGGAAAATAGTAAACCTGGGTGATATCTTAAAGAATTGGCAAGATTCTGTGCATAGAGGGCAAGCAAAGAGGCAGTGAAAAGCAGCCAGGCAATTTGAAGAACAAAAGGCTGAGGAAAGTAATACCATTGAGGGAAAATATAGGGAAACCGAGGGAGGTGCAGTAGTTGCGGCCGTGGTGAAAAATTCCGATGTTGAGGTGAAGGTGAGTAATAGATGTGAAAAGGATTGAGAAGAATCTGAACAATGAAAAAGGATTTTTTTCTGCAAAGCCAATGGTTTTATTAATTTTGATCTTTAAAAGGCAGGATTTCTGGTTGTAGCTTTTCTGGCTAAAATTTTGAGGACAGAGAGACAACAGATGTGGCTGCTGCCTGTAACAGATGCCATCCTCGCATGAAAGGGAGACGAAGACATTGGAATGGGAAGGGCATCAGAGATTGGGTTTGCAAAGAAAAGGGTCAAGATAGATTCATGCATGGAGATCACGTGAGGGGCAGATTCTGTCTTTTTACAAACGAAATCCCGCTCTATGTGGGTCCTGTGGGAGGTATTCTCCCGCGAAACGTTCCAATTCCAAAACCGACTCAGTGATTTTGCTATATTTTCACTTTTGGGGGTTGTTTTAGAATGAAGTTTCAAGGCCATTGTGTCTCTTCTGTTCTTTTGCTTAAGAGCAACACGGTAGAATGCCTAGGCAGGCAACACCAAGGGGTTCAGAAGAACTATTTCTGTTTTTCCGCAGGGCTTAATAAGGAAGCAGCGTATTCTCCCTGAGGAAAATGACAGTTCATGAAGGCCAAATATATTTCTGTAAATTGTGAAGGATAATAATATTGTTCCAATTAAGCTCTTCATGCTCACAGTATAGAGGCCAACCTGACCTTATACAAATAGGACGGTAGGAAAAGAAAGAGGTGCTATTGCCAAAATGCTCTCACCTAGAAGATAAATGTTTCAAATAAGCAGTTGCCAAAAAACTCTAGAGAAGCTAGGAGCATCATTTTATTGTTTCAAACAGATGAATAGATGAATTCTTAAATTGAGAAACTGTAGGGAGCTGGAATCAAGGAATTTGAAAGTATCAGCCATGCTGAGCCAAGTGGCCTCTCAGAGTCTAGGATTTCTTATGTTCCAATAACAAAGCTGAAATCCTTTAGGCAAACAGTCTTAGAAAAAAAAATTTTTATTATTGGCTCACTAGATGAATTTAACTTTGAGCTCCTAAAGTATATTTGTTTTACTGCGTATTGGTGGTGTTTTCTAGGAGGCTTTCCTATAATTCATTTGCACTAAAAATGGTCAAGGCCAAATTTTAATGAAGGTTCACCTTTTCTTTTCTCGCAGACTTTGAAGAACAAAAAACTGAGAAGTAGCCTTTCCTTAGTTCATCTGTGGGCAGTAATGTTGTCTATTATTGCACTTTTAAATATACAGTGAAAAAAATTATCTCTACAGTCAGTAAAATATACTACAGGTGGGAAGAAAGAAGAACTCACAACTGTGCTTAAAATTCAGTTAGATTGGCTGCAGGCTTAGCAAAAGATTAGCTTTCATACTGATTTTTTTTTTCTCCCCTTAAATGCTTAAATTTTATTCTCAACCATTAATATGAATGTTCATACTGATCAATACATGCCCTGGAAGCCTTTTTTTCTTTTTTTTTTTAAGTGAATTTTTGCCTTATTTAAGGAAACAAAATGCATTTGGGAAAGAAAGAAAGAAAGTATAATTTCATGCTCATTGAGCAGACATATACTCATGCTACCTGTGGCTCTTCTGGGAAATGCCTCCCTTTTGAAGATTCCTAATTCTTATTCTGTAATATGCTATGCTTGACTCTAAAGGGCAAAATGTAGCTATATGACTTTTTCTCATTGATGATTGAAATGTATGCCAGTCAAATCTATGGTGGTAAAAAACCATTCATCCATCATTTTATAAGGCCACTTTCTCAAGTGACACCCTCACACTACAGCAGTTTTCAATGGAGACTTACTCCTCCAACTTCTTTCTTTCCAGGGGAAAAGCTTCAAGATGGCTCATTTGATTGTCTAGAATCTCTTAAACTTGGTTACTTGGGAGTCTATCATCAGTCCAAATGTTTAATCCCCTGAATTCTTTTTAAAAATGACATCTGGCCAGACACGGTGGCTCATGCCTATAATCCCAGTACTTTGCTGAGGTGGGAGGATTGCTTGATGCCAGGAGATGAAGACCAGCCTGGGCAACATCGTTAAGACTTGTCTCTACAAAAAAATTAAAAAATTAGCCAAACATGGTGGAAGGCACCTATAGTCCCAGCTACTTGGGAGGCTGAGGTGAGAGGATTGCTTGAGCCCAGGAGTTTGAGGCTACTGTGTACTATAATTGCATCACTGCACTTTAGCATACATGCAGAGTGAGACCCTATCTCTATTTGAAAACAAAAAACAAAAAACAAAAACAAAAACATTTTATAGGGAGCTCCACAGAAAAAGGAGCTTATGAGGCTGGGGGTGGTGAGAGGATGAAGGGGTGAGGAGGTAGGGAGAATAGAGTTAAGCTTTTGCTGATTTTAAGGCCCAATTAGTGCTATTCTATACTGCTGCTATCTGGGAAAGAGGAAAAATATCACCCAAATTCTTCTTGCCTCATGGGTTTCTGTTTGTGAAATGTGAAGAATGATTGTATCTCTGAGAATAGTCTTTACCTCTTAGGCGTTATGCTAGGAATGGGTGCTAACTCTTGTTTCTTTATCTACCTGTCCATGCCTCAAGTCTCTTTTGCCTGGAATGTATTAGCAGCAATCCCTGTATGAAAAATACCCTGTACGAAAAATACCCTCCTCTTACAGAAAGTAACTAAGCTATCATGGACATGGTGTTCTTTCTTTGGAGACAATAAAAAGAGCATTTCTTATGTTAAAAGAAAAACTTTAGACTAATTAAATTTAACAGAATTTAATTGATCAAAGAACAGTTCAAGAATCAGGCAGCCTCCGGAACCAGAATAGACTGTGGCACTGCCACGTGGTGAAGAAAAATTTATGAACAGAGAAGGAAAGTGACAGACAGAAAACGGAAGTGAGGTACAGAAACAGCTGAATTGGTTACAACTTGGCATTTGACTTATTTGAACACAGTTTGAACAGTTGGCTGCCTGTGATTGGCTGAAACTCAGTGATTGGTACAAGAGTAGGTTACAGTCTGTTTACACATCCAGTTAGATTACAGTTCACTATGTATGGAGAAACCTTTACGGCAAATTTAAAATATGTAAGGAAGCAGCTTTAGGCCGAACTTAATTTAACACTTAAAGGGCCAATAGTTTTGAAAGGGTTGACTAAGATTCTACTTATAAATATTCTAGTTATTTAAGTGTAGAATGCTGAAAAGAGTCCAATCTTAAAAAACTCCTTTGCCGTGAACCTATTTCTTTTCACTACATTGTGAATTGGACACTTTTGTTTCTTTTAAGCTTTAGTATTTTATTTTGCTTTTCCAACTTGGTTATTTGATGACAATAATCATGTCACACCTGAAGACTCTCTTTTTTTTCCTTCATGCTCTCTTTCATTTGCTTTCATGCTAGCTTAAAGGCAGCTTCATTCCTGCATATATTTGTTATTTATTTATATAATTATTTATTTGTCAATTTGGTTAAGAAATGTTATTTTCATATACTACTTTTCCCTTCAATCACTTATCTGGTCTATTTTTTATTTCTTTATAGGCCTGCACTTTCTTATTTATGTTTCTTTTAAAATGAAACTGTGCAAGGATTATATGAACTTTTTACTAAATATTGCTTAAGTTTATGAATATATTTCTTTATTTTTGTGGAGGGGGGAGAGCAAGGTTGTGTTTTATTTTTTAAGGAAAAATTTATTGTTTCAGTTTGTTAAAAATGTTAGTGTGAAAAATTAGCAAAATAGTAATTACTTGTTGAAAAAAATTATCAAAAATATGAAAGTGTGAAAAAAGGCAGAGAATGAAACTCTTCTAATAGGTCCTTAATCCCACTCTCCAGAGGTAACTGCTATTAACAGTTTATATACATCCAGATATTTTGCTATTTAGAAAATAGATATGTCTACACAAATCAATCTATGACTGTGGCTGTATTATATCTATTATATATATATATATTTTAGCAAATGTAACATCTATGTACAATCAATTCTCATTATTTACAGTAGTTATGTTTTATCAAATTGTCATGAACACTGAATTAGTTAATACTAAAACATTGCTCCTAGGGGAAATACAGAGTTAGGTTCCTGTGAGCCTATGGTTACATATTTTCCAACTGTATTAGTTGTTTTCATACAGCTATAAAGAACTATCCTAGACTGGCCAGGTGCAGTGGTTCACACCTGTAATCCCAGCACTTTGGGAGGCCGAGGCAGGCAGATCTCGAGGTCAGGAGATTGAGACCATCCTGGCTAACACGGTGAAACCCTGT
>NW_012109541.1:837558-855425 GCF_000951045.1 Mandrillus leucophaeus | reverse complement strand
AAAAAAAAAAACCATCAATTCTCATGAGAACTCACTATCATGGGAACAGCATGGGGGATTATGGGGACTACAATTAGAGATGAGAGTTTGGGTGGGGGCACAGCCAAACCATATCACCAACTTATCAATACATAATCTTGTTCTATGTGTATTTCTGTTTAAAGACACCTTATTCAGTATGTATCATTAATTCATTAACACTGAACATTAATTCATTAACATTGAACTCATAGCCAACAGTACTATAACTCATGTCTGAAAAAAGCTTATCAAACACACATATTTCCTCCAGTGGCATAAGTGGTCCTTTTCCCTGTAAGGCACATCACAGACTCTGTGCCCTTAAAAACACTAGATAGAGGCCAGGCGTAGTGGCTCATGCCTGTAATCCCAGCACTTTAGGAGGCAGAGGCAGGCAGATCACAATGTCAAGAGATCGAGACCATCCTGGCTAACATGGTGAAACCCCGTCTCTACTAAAAATACAAAAATTAGTTGGGCACGGTGGTGCGCACTTGTAGTCCCAGTTACTCAGGAGGCTGAGGCAGGAGAATCACATGAACCCGGGAGGCAGAGGTTGCAGTGAGCTGAGATTGCACCACTGCACTCCAATCTGGGTGACAGTGAGAGACTCCATCTCAAAAACAAAAACAAAAAACACTAGATAGCACTTCAGCACTATATTTGGGGACATTATAAACAGCAAAAGCAAATACAAAAACATGGCACTAAATAGATTGCAAAAAGGACACTTGTTTACAGTATGAGAGCTGAAACAAGAAGACAGAGTGTCACTTTCTTCTTCAGCCTCAGCTAGAAATGCACATAGTTGTGTGTAACGGAGAAAGTGTCATGAGTGTTGCTTTTGGGATTACAAATTGGCTTAGTGAGTAGGTGAATTAACAAACATCGAATCAATGAATAATGAGGATCAACTCTTTATTTTTCTATAATGTGTTTTCTTTTCCCTCCTCAACAATAATGTAGGCACATCTTTCCATATCATTGCCTATGGTTTTTAATTTATTCATCCCATGTTTGTTGAGCACCTACCAGGCACCGTGTTTATGGCTGGGACACTGCACTGAGAAAAACAGAACAGAATCTGAGTTCATGGAGCATAAGTTCATTATGAATAGAAAATATATTGTTATAATAGAGAGTGGTAAGCACCCCGAAGAAAAATGAAACAGTATTAAGTATAGAGAATGACAAAGAGAGTGATTAGCTAGAGTGGTTATGTAAGGCTTTTCTGATGAGTTGACATTTGCACAAGATTTGAATGCCCAGAAAGAATCAGCCAAGCAGACCAAGAAGCTAATGAAGATTATGTTTCAAGGCTCCCTCACCAGCAGTGGCCTTATGTCTTTTTAAGATTGCAAAGTAAGATATTTTGCAATTGGCTATGACCAATTGCAATCTGGGCTTTCCTTTTCCTTTTCAATTTCCCCTCTGGCATGCTCCTCCTTGTATTGGGTGGTATTGGCCATGGGCATTTTCGGAATTGACAAAGGCAGTGGTATTCAGGTAAATGTTTAACGACTGGCTCTCAGGAAATAAAAACCTTAGACTGCAGCATTGGTCATTTTTTGTGCTGTAGGCATTCCCACCATGGCCAGTTTCAATCTACCAGCATGAGGTTACGTAATGTGAAGGTGGGAAGATATGTGCAGTAGCACATGATGTAGCATTTCCACCATACAGATACTTTTTTTTTTTGAGAGCGAGTCTTGCTCTGTCCCCCAGGCCAGAGTGCAGTGGCGTGATCTTGGCTCACTGCAAGCTCCACCTCCTGGGTTCACACCATTCTCCTACCTCAGCCTCCTGAGTAGCTGGGACTACAGGCGCCCACCACCACACCCAGCTAATTTTTTGTATTTTTAGTAGAGATGGGGTTTCACCGTGTTAGCCAGGATGATCTCTATCTCCTGACCTCATGATCCGCCTGCCTCAACCTCCCAAAGTGCTGAGATTACAGGTGTAAGCCACCATGCCTGGCCTCCACCATACAAATACTTAACATGCTCCATTGATCCTTGAATTTTCTCTAAATTGGTAGCTAGATTTGGAAGCTTGATGAGACTAAGGCTTGATTTTTTTTGTTTTTTTTTTTTGTTTTTAGTGTTACACACATCCATCAGGAGATCTGTAATGTAATAGTCTTATCTTAAATGATTTAATTATTTGCCACCCTGGAGTCAAAGGACAGATGTAAGTGATTTATTGAAAATCCTTTTGGAAAAATGGCTATAAAAACAGGTACACCTGGTTTGCATTTGTGAGGATAACCCTGGAAAAAAATGTTTATACCATGACCATAATCTTTTCAATAAGTAACATTACTGACCACAGTACTGAATTCTGACTCTGGAATCTTGGCAGTACATGTAAGTTAAATAATGTCATTTCTAATTGGCGAATTGGGGTCCTAGTGGAATAATTTGGAGTCTTTTATGCTGATCAATGTTGAGGTTAAGGGATTGAAGGCATTTCTTAAAGATTTTTTTAAAGGTTAAAACAAAGCACTGCATTTCCCATTGCTATATGGTAGGAAAATCTTTTAAGGCTACAAGATTTTTGATGAGTGTTTTCACCCTTTGAGCGTCTACGGGATTGCCTCTCTGGCTTGAACTTGGTGTCTTCAAGAGTATAATTTTTGACTGTAGCCATTTTGGTTCCTGGGAGTCTCCATCTCCCCTTTATCCTGTACATGCCTGAGTTATTACCGCCCACTTCATCTGTGGCTGTGGTCTGACTGATAAATTAGGCAATCCTTTGTCCTTTGCCTTCCAGGATTAGGACTACTCTCAGCCCCTACTCCTCATTCTGGACAAATACTTGCAAACCAGCACATTCTCATACTTTGGTTATCACAGATTCCTCCAATTTCCGATGTAAAAGTCCATAGGTCTAATGTGAAGGATTCTTATGTTTCATATTTATTTATTTATTTGAGATGGCTTCTTGCTTTTTTGTCCAGGCTGGAGTACAGTGGCACAATCTAGGCTCACCACAACCTCCACCTCCAGGATTCCAGCGATTCTCCTGCCTCAGCCTCCCAAGTGGCTGGGATTACAGTTGTGTGCTGCCACACCTGGCTAATTTTTATATTTTTAGTAAAGATGGGTTTCACCATGTTGGCCAGGTTAGTCTCAAACTCCTGATCTCAGGTGATCCGTCCACTTTGGCCTCCCAAAGTGCTGGAATTACAGGTGTGAGCCACCGTGCCTTGCCAGACTTCTTATTTAGTATGAGGCAATGAAGGTCAGTAACAGCATCTAACTTCAATGAATGGATCTGGAAGGAGTGAGGAGAGATATGAGTGGGGAACAGATTTGGGATCTTGCTGTTTGGAAATATTGGAGAGACGCAGAGAGAGCAGTGATGCTGAGAGCCTGCAGCCAGGGCTCACAGTGGCTCTGAGGCCAACAGGCCACCCTTAATAACCAGAACTGACATCCACAGGCATCAGGTATGGGTGGGAGCCTGTGTTCTGAACCTGTTGGCTCCGTGCTACCCAATTCTGACTCAATAATCAAAGTCCCTGTGTTTAGCAGCAGCTTAGCTCTACCATACTTTGAAGTTGAAAGTAATTTGCAACATGTGCACTACAGATCTGCAGCATACTTACAATGGCTAGACCCATGGGCATCTCCCAAATGGTCCTTTACTGACAAGTAAACCCAGAATTGGGAGTAGAGATGTGAGATGGACATGACTGGTACTCTGCCCAGAGCTCTTCAGAACCCATTTGATGGACTGTGTGCTCCTCAGTTGGCTTCTGGGTTACTGTGCTTTGACAAGCCTGCACCTGACACTTTTCAGAGGTCAGTCCTGGAATTATCCAAGCAATTTTGGCCAGAAAGACAAAGACCTGGAAGTGCCTGAGAATGTGGATCTCTCACAGGAAGCCCTGAGCCAGTGACAGTCTATGTAGGAGCAGAGAATCCCACCTTTCTTGCCTCCATTTGAAACAAACGCAGGCAAAATATATACTCCAGAAGTTCTGAAGGATCCAGTTGAAGCTATCCCTTGGGACTTTGCCTGAACTTGCAATCCTTGTCTGCCTATAGTTATCTTCTTCTCCTTCTTTCCTGTTCCCATTTCTTCCATTCCCTTCGTTGCTTCTCTTGGGAGAATTTCTTCATAAGCCACCTGCACATGAACTCTTATCTTAGGGTCCCATTCTGGGAAAGCAGAGTAAGGTAAGGAGCCACAGTGAGTACTCAAACAGCAGTTTTGGGGCAGGATTCCCTGGCCCCACCCTTCATGGTCTAGGCGTCAGAACTTGCCTCTGACTTTGATCTCTCATAGTCTCCATTGTCTTCCTACCTCTCCTGGCTGGGACCACAGATCCCTCAGAATTAGGGCCCTGCTGGTATGGTTGAACGCAAATATCCTTTCTTATTCTCGCCAAACCTCTTTTCTTTCCTTTCTTCTTTCTTTCTCTCTCTTTTTTTTTTTTTTTTTTTTGAGACAGGGTCTTGCTTTGTCACCCAGGCTGCTGTGCAGTGGCAAAATTTTGGCTCACTGAAATCTCCGCCCCCCTGGGCTCAAGCAATTCTCCCACCTCAGCCTCCCAAGTAGCTAGGACCACAGATGTGCACCACTACGCCCGGCCAATTTTTTATTTTTATTTTTGTATTTTTAGTATAGACAGAGTCTCACCGTGTTGCCCAGGATGGTCTTGGAGCTCCTGAGCTCAAGCAATCTGCCCGCCTCAGCCTCCCAAAGTGCTGGGATTACACTTGTGAGCCACTGCACCCAGCCTCAAACCTTGTTTCTGAAATTGAAATCTTCCCTTCCATTCCCCAACTTCTTAAAAAAAATTCTTCTGTGGATGGACAGAGTTCAGAAAACACTTCTGCTGCTCGCTGGCTGGTTCCCACACATTTGACCATTGCCCAGAGTCACTGTGGCTGAGATCTGCCTATTGGTTTATTCCTACAACTGCTGATGATTTCCAGAATTGCACTGGAGTTGATTAAATCCTGGACTTACTGCTTGTTGGTCATTGATGGGCCAGCCTCGGAGGATGGATCTCTCTGCCCCACTTGGCATCCTTTGTCTCCCAGCTAGCTCTGTAGTTGAAGTCCCAACATGGTTCCTGATTAGTAAACTTGTGAGAACAGTGGCTGTGTCTACTTTATTAAATTGCTCTTATCTATTGCAGAACCAAGTTTAGTGAATATGTGTTGAATGAATCAATGAATCCATGGATATTCACCTAAGTTACTATATACGATTCTGTTAACAGCACAATCTTCTTTTTTGGCATATCCTAAATTTTGCTGCTGATATTTAAAATTTAGGATGTGCCTAACAGTGTGGCTGAAGTGACTTTGGCAGAGATTACTGAAAACTGATGCACACGTACATATATACCTACCATCCTCCAGGCAGCAAAGTGCAGGAAGATAGTTTCTAGGCCAAACAAATCTTAGATCATATCTCAGCTCTATCACTTATTAATAACAAGCCTAATAGTTAAATTGTGTCACTAATTCATTGTTTAATCCTCACTACAATCCTATGAAGTAGCAAATATTATTGCTACCCCATTTTAGAGATAAGGAAATTGAGACTAGTTGGCCCAGTAGCCACTGGCAGAACTGAGATTTGAAACCAGGAGGCCTGAATCCCTGCAACGCCTGCTGTGTGAGGATGTGACTGTGAGAATTCAATGGGAGAATGGAAGTGGTGGTAGGAGCTCAAGAAAAGTAGGAGGCACTTGCCAAAGCTGACTTTTGTCTGATTTTTTCTCCAAAGCTGACTTCATTTTATTTTTTCAACTAATCTTTGACTTCAGAAAAATTCAAACTTCTAATTATTTTCCAAAGAGATTAATATAAGGCATACCCATGTACCATTCACCAGTTACTTTACCAATTATCAGCTCGTACATTCTTGCTCTATTTATACCCCATTATTTTGCAGTAAATCCACAGCATCATATTATTTCATCCATAAATATTTCAAAGGATATCTCTAAAAAATAAGAGCTCTTTTTAAGAACACATAATCAAATACCATTATCCTGTCTAAAAATGACTAACAATAATTCCTTAACATCATTGAATATCCCAGCCATGTTTACATTTTCAGTAGTCTCTCTCATACTTTTTTCCTCCATAAGTTTCTTTGCATGAGTGAAGATTATAAATAAGGTCTATAAATCGCAATAGGTTGTTCCATCTTCTAAGTTTCTTTTTAAGATATAGTTGTCCTTCTCCACATTTTTCCTCTAGTAATTTAACTGGGCAAGAACTAGGTTGTTTGGCCTGTAGATCTCCCAGGAAGTTCTTCCCAGATGTGAATGACTGCATCCCCATGGTGATGTTTACCATGTTGCTCTGTCCCCACCCCCCACATGCCCCCACCTCCCATTTCCTCTATATTGATAGCTAAACGTAGAAACTTGGTCAGATCAGAGTTTTGTTGTTGTCTGATTTGGCAAGACTACGTTATGGGTGGTACTGTCTACTTCCATCAGAAGGTATGTATATTTTGGCGTTTCTCTTTAGCATGCTGGTTGGCAGTTATGTCTAGATCTATTAATCCATTAGGAGTTACAAATGGTACTACTCAACTTCTACTCCATTTATTGCACAGAAAATATCTATATAAAGAAACTTCCTTAGTGAACTGTTTGGTTACCCTGCACTACAGTTCTTTTAGGGAAGGCAGAATAAATGCTGGATGCCTTTCCTTTCCTAGTTTTAAAATAATGTATTGGTTCCCTATCAACTTATGGATTAAATCTGATCTTTTTCTGTTACTTCCATTTTAAATGAAACACTTCAAATCTGTAGAAAAGTTGACAGAGTATGCCCCTTACTTTAATGCTCCAGTTGTTAAAAGTTTGTCACATCTGTGATATCTATCTATGTGAACCACCTGAAAGTAAGTTTATTCCTAAATACTTTGACATATATTTCCTAAGGAAAAGCACACGTCTACCTGAACACAATTCTATTAGCATCGGAATGAAATTTAACATAAATAAACTAATAGTATTTAATAATTAATCTGTATTCAAATTGCATCTTGTTCCAGTACAATGTCTTTTTTTTTTTTTTTTTGAGACGGAGTCTCGCTCTGTAGCCCAGGCTGGAGTGCTGTGGCCGGATCTCAGCTCACTGCAAGCTCCGCCTCCCGGGTTCCCGCCATTCTCCTGCCTCAGCCTCCCGAGTAGCTGGGACTACAGGCGCCCGCCACCTCGCCCGGCTAGTTTTTTGTATTTTTTTTTTAGTAGAGACAGGGTTTCACTGTGTTAGCCAGGATGGTCTCGATCTCCTGACCTCGTGATCCGCCCGTCTCGGCCTCCCAAAGTGCTGGGATTACAGGCTTGAGCCACCGCGCCCGGCCACAATGTCTTTTTAAATTAATATTTTTTTAACTCACTGAAAGCTTGTGCATACTATTTAATCATGTCTCTTTTTAAAATTCTTGTGGTTATCTCATCTTGCTGGGATAGCAACTGAAATTTGCCTGATCCAGAGCCCCTTACCCTGCTGCCTGGGGGATGGTGCATGTATATTACAGAAGTGATGCAGTTTACTTCCTATTATGGCATATCTTGTCACTTATTCCAATATTGGTGATGCAAAGCTTGACTTTTTGGTTAAGTTGAAGTCTGCCAGATGTTACAATAGTAAGGAGAACTCTTTCCTTTTATAATTAATAAGCAATATATGGGGTAGTATTTTGAGATTGTTTGGGCCTATGTCCTCCCAAAAGGTTTTAGCATCCACTTCTGATCTTGCCTGCATCGATTATTACATTGGTGGTTGCAAAATGCGATTTTCTAATATTAACATATTGTCTATAGTTGATATTCTTCTGTGAATAAGAACTTTGTCTAATTTCCCATTTTTTGAATAACAATATGAACTCATGTATTCTTTTGGATTTAATGTATTATACTTTATTATCATTGTTATTCTTTTTCATATTATTCTAATTTGGCCAATAGAGCTCCTTCAAGATGGTTCCTATAGTTCTTTTAGTATACTGTCATTGGTCTTTGAGCACTTTCTTGCTTTCTGGCACAGCTAGATACTCTGACTCACCTTGTCCCTTAGCCCTTGAGTCAGCAGCTTCCCAAGGACACCTGGCTACTTTTTGCAAACAGTGGTATTTAGAAACCATGATTTGAATACTAAGTGTGCTATGGCTACTGAGGTGTCATTACTTTAGGCCTTTTCAGTGAGAAAAGCTAGGAGATCTCTTTTTCCTTTTTGTTAAATCAAGAGTTCATACTCAACAATCACAGGTTTTCTGGTCTTCTCCTATTCCCTAGTTATAGCTTCCTCCTCTTACAGTGAGAACCTTGGTTCTCAACAATGTGAATACATTTGCTTATTTGCTCTATTCTGTAATCTACGCAAAATTGTTTTAGAGTGATTACATCAGTACTTCTCCCAACAACAAAACTATAGTAAAGTTAAAAAACTGTGGCCAGGCGCAGTGGCTCATGTCTGTAGTCCCAGCACTTTGGGAGGCTGAGGTGGGTGGATCACCAGGTCAGGAGATCCTGACCATCCTGGCTAACATGGTGAAACCCCGTCTCTACTAAAAATACAAAAAATTAGTTGGGCGTGGTGGCATGTGCCTATAATCCCAGCTACTTGGGAGGCTGAGGCAGGAGAATCACTTGAACCCGGGAGGCGGAGGTTGCGGTGAGCCGAGATTGTGCCACTGCACTCTAGCCTGGGCTACAGAGTGAGACTCCATCTCAAAAATAAATAAAGAAATAATAAATAAATAAATAAATAATAAAAATAAATAAAAATAAAAATAATAATATACCCTGGAAATCATTCCAAAATAATTCTTACAGATTTTCCTCACTTTTTAAAAACAATTGCTTAGTATTCCATTGTGTGACACTTCCATAGTCGATTCCACTGTCTCTTAGGAATGGGCAGTTAGGTTATTTCTAGTACTTTGTCAATACAAATAATTCCACAATGAATACCTTTGTGCATATGTTGTTTTGGATTTCTGGAGGTGCATCTTTGAGGTAAATTCATAGAAATGGGATTGTTAGATTGAAGAGTAAATGCATATCTAGTTTTATTAAATACTGCTAAATTCTCATCCATAGGGTATACCATTTTGCACTCCCGACTGCAAGATGTAAGAAAATGTGTTATTGAACTTTGAATTTGTGCCAATTTGATAAGTAAGAAAGTATCTTGGTATAGATTTAGTATAGTTTTGACTTGCATTTCTTTAATTATGAATAAAGTTAAACATCTTTACTTATGTTTGTATCCTTTTATATCTTTTTTTTTTTTTTTTTTTTGGTGAACTCTTTGTACATGTCTTCTGCTCATTTTCCCATTAGGTTTTCGGTTATTTCCTTCCTGACATTTTTTAGAGATATTAATATATTGGGCAGATTAGGTCTTTATCTGTGATGTATGTTTCAAATCTTTTCTCTCAATTTGTCACTTTTAATCTTGCTCATGACTTTTTTGTCATGCCAAGCTATTTTTAAAACTTTGTTTAGATCCACTTAGTGTATTTTTACATATCTGGATCTGAATCATAGTTAGATTTTCTCTACAACATGTTTTAAAGATATTTACTCCTCTGTTTTCTTCTACCACTTAAGTGATTTCATCTTTTACGATTGAATCTGTAATTGTTGAAATTTATTCTGTTGTATGGATCTAGCTTTATCTTTTTCCAAATAGGGTTACATTTTTCTTTTTTTTTCTTTTTTTCTTTTTTTCTGAGACGGAGTCTCGCTCTGTCGCCCAGGCTGTAGTGCAGTGGCGATGTTGGCTCACTGCAAGCTCCGTCTCCCGGGTTCACGCCATTCTCCTGCCTCAGCCTCCTGAGTAGCTGGGACTACAGGCGCCTGCCACCACGCCCGGCTAATTTTTTGTATTTTTAGTAGAGATGGGGTTTCACCATGTTAGCCAGGATGGTCTCGATCTTCTGACCTTGAGATCCGCGCGCCTTGGCCTCCCAAAGTGCTGGGATTACAGGCGTGAGCCACTGCGCTGAGAGGGGACTTCCCGGTCACAAACAGGTGAGAGACAAATGGTTGCATTCTTTTGAGTTTCCGATTAGCCTTTCCAAAGGAGACAATCAGATATGCATCTATATCAGCCAGCAGAGGGGTGACTTTGAATAGAATGGGAGGCAGGTTGGCCCTAAGCAGTTCCCAGCTTGACTTTTCCCTTTAGCTTAGTGATTTGGTGGCCCCAAGATTTATTTTCCTTTCACACAAGCATGATGTATTACAGGCTTACACCCTTCTAGGTATGATCCTAGTGAGAGCATTACCTAAAACAAGGAATGTATCAATGTGTCCCAAGTGACACTGTCAACTTCACCTCCAAACCAGGTCTTCCACCTCATTCCTAGGTATTTCCTGGGTGTTCCTAAACCTTGGCTTTTGCTCTCCTTTCCCCTTCCACCTTTATTCATGCCAGCTGGTATTTCATGCAGATTTTAATTCAGCAAACTTTTCCCCTTTTCCCCAATATTCAGTGGCTGGTCTACTTGTGGGTGCAAAGGCCCAGACCCATTGTTTCCATTGGAGACCTGCGAAGGGCGATCCCAGCCTCAGAACCTCGCCTGGGATTGACTCAGTACTCTGCTGCAACTGTATTTCAGTTTAACTTCTCCCTCTACCCAGTCCTAACTTCCTTATTCCCTAAAAAATGTTTCTGGGAGTGCCCCTCAGTAAACTTCATGCATAAACACTTCAGAGGCTCAGAGTATGTTTCCTGGAGAATTCCATCTATGGCGTTTCCTTTTCATGCCTACTGCCACTATCCAGGTTTAGGACCCCATTACTGCTTACCTGGAATATTACAAAAGCTTTATCACTATTCTCTTTGCTCACTGGCTCTCTTGTAATCGTTTACACAACAGCAGACTAATTTTTTTTTTTTATCCCAGATCATAGCTCTTATGCTGTTTCCCTGCTCAAAAATTTTGGTTGCTCCTCAGTCTATTTGATTAGGTTCTTACTCCTTATTGTGATTTTCAAGACCCTTCCCAATTTAGCCCCCACTATTTTCAGCTCTCATCTTTTACTCCAGTGTAAGTAAGCTCTGCTCCATTTAAACTGGAACATTTGCAATCCTCCAAATCTACTGTAAAAATTCATTCTTCCTACATTTGTTTCAAATTTTCTCTTCTATTTTCTTCTTTATAAAATGTGAACCATATTTCAAGGTCCATTTTCTTTTTTCTTTCTCTTTTTTTTTTTTTTTTAGACGGAGTCTGGCTCTGTCACCCAGGCTAGAGTGCAGCGACGCGATCCGGCTCACTGCAACCTCTGCCTCACCGGTTCAAGCAATTCTCCTGCCTCAGCCTCCTGAGTAGCTGGGATTACAGGTGCCTACCACCACACCCAGCTAAATTTTGTATTTTTAGTAGGGACAGGGTCTTGAACTCCTAACCTCATGATCTACCCACCTTGGTCTCCCAAAGTGCTGGGATTACAGGCGTGAGCCACCGCGCCCAGCCAAGCTTAAGGTCCACCGTGAGAGCAATATTCATTCTTGGCGTACCTGTATCAATGTATCTTATGTACCCCACAAATATATATACCTACTATGTGACCAAAAAAATAAAATAAAATAAAATTTTAAAACCAATACATTCTCCATGCAGATTTTCCTCTTACCACAACCCGATGTCATCTCTTCTTCCTTAGTTATCCCAGTGCAGTTTGTACATCTCCGTGGTGTCTATTGATTATGTTTACTGTGTGTCAGTTTCACCGTTTTACCTCTCTTCCCTATCCTTTCACCTGCACTGATAGAATATAATCGTGAGAGCAAGATTTTACCTCAATCATCTTTGTATCACTTGAAAGAAGAAGCATCATCCTTGATCCTGGAGTTCAATAAATCGTTAATAAATTCAATTGAATGCAAGCTGCCAATTTGTCTGACATTTTCGTGAGTGCTTTCTGTCTTTCTAGCTTCTCAAGTTTGGTATAGGAGGGTTTCATATGTAAATAAATATTTAACTATGGTTTTTTTTTTATAAAATCATTTATGTTTTTTCCCAGCACAATTTTTATTGGAAGATCTTTGAGGATTCCTTAAATAAGGTTCTAAAACTAAAGACGGAATGTGCCCCCATAAGGGAATGGCCATATCCTGTGAGACATAGGCAGGAATAGTCAGGAATTCCTGAGGGTGGAGAGGAGAACCCTGGCACGTGTAATCAGATGATGTGACATCAAATCCATGGTGTAATTCAAAACACAGCTGTGGAGCAAGAATCTGGAACAAACCATAAGTCCTTTTTTCCATCCTACAATGGAGGCGACATGGGTTTTAGCTTCCTTATTCTATACAGGCTGCTTCACTCTTATCAAGATGTAGCTTCTCTTTTTCCATGTCTCAGTTCAGTAACTAATATCTTCTTTTCAGTCAAGTCAAATGAGAACAGCGGTGCTTTCCAAAGCACCTTTGATTGATGTTTGATATTGCCCATAACACTTCAATTAGAAACATGAAAATGGGTCACCAATTAAAAATAAGCTTTTGGTGTTAAAAATAATATTTACGTAGGCAATCTTTGGAGAAAGAAATAAATTGAATGATATGTCATATACCTCAAGATATAGTTTCAATTTTATCCATCTATTTATATGATCCTATTTCTCAGAGCAAGCTAACTACAAATAGTATAGTACTAGAAATGTGACTTCTCCTTTTTGGGGTCTAAAGGTGGAGTTTTCAACAAGCAGAGTGTGGTTATGGTTGGATAGAATAGTACAAGGTTGTGTTTACACAGAATCTTTCATTGAAAGACCTTCGAGTGCTTCATAAACATTGCCTCACGAATGCTTCCAACATCCTTAGGAGGTGAATGGAGTTATTGTCCCCATTTAGCTAATGGAAAAATTGGAAAAGAGAGGGCTTGAACTTCATATTCACCAGTCAATGGTCTATGTGACCATAAAAATACGTTCTGCTTAGCCTTGAATTAATGATATATCTCTGTTCTGATTTTATGCTATTGACATTTTTTCTGTGCATTACACCATTAAAAAGTTATCATATAGAAACTTTCATAAATATTCTGTATCATGAGATATAATATTCTGCATCATTCTTTAAACTTCCGCCAAACTTCTAGTATCACATAATTTTTTTTGGAACAGGACTTTATTTTATTTATTTATTTATATTTTTAGAGACAGGGTCTCACTCTGTTGCCCAACCTGGAGTGCAGTGGTGCAACCCTAGCTCACTGTAGCTGCAACCTCCTAAGTAGCTGGGACTATAGGTACATGCCATCACCCCTGGCTAATTTTAATTTTTTTCGTAGAGATGGGGTCTTGCTATGTTGCCCAGGCTGGTTTTGAATTCCTGGGCTCAAGTAATCCTCCTGCCTCTGCCTCCTAAAGTGTTGGGATCATGGGCATGGGCCTACCCCATTTATTTAGAGGTTACATTTCTCTAAATAGATCATAGTTTCCATTGCTCCATACCCTTTCCAGTCTTTGGGATAGTCATCTTAACTACCAGAAATACAGCCACAATCTCAGATTTGAACTAATACTAGCCCTAGGTCAGTAACAGCTGTCACAAAATCCTTAATTTTGCTTTGCAGAAGATAGCATCAGTTCAATCACCCAAGGAAAATGTGTAGAGTAGAGCAAGTGGTAACAGGACATAGATCCACTGACATCAGTAAGAAATGACAATTGACAATGGAGGGAGAATTTTAAAAAGCAGTTTGCTATGAGTGGTAAGATTATATGAGAGCTTTTGAATATTCTCAGAAAAAAAATGCCATTTAAATGAGAATAAACTAGTTATTAAATCTTGTTTCTAGTTATTTGTCACAGTAGTTCAGAGTATGTTCTCTCTCTTACACAGCTCTGAGATGAAAAATAAAATGGCAGTGATAAATAAGCAAGGTTAGTCTGATGTGCTGATCATTCTTCGATTCAATTAGGGTTAAGTTATACTCTGTGTATAAGATATTTGTAACTGTATTTTAAAGACGAATATCACAAATGGTTAAAAAAAGAAGTCCTTGAAGCAATATATATCAGAAAATGAAGAGCTCATCATCTCCTCTAAAAGGGAATTAATTATCTTTTATCGAGTATACGTATGGAGCCAATCAGTGAGTGAGATATATACAGGCCCTCTGACAATTGTCAGAAGGTCTTGACATAGCTGCTAATGATCTGTTGACAGGAACAGCTGGTGATAGGAAGAGAGGTGAGTGTTACTAGAGAAGAAGGCATGAAGATCTCACTGCAATGGTGCAGTGAGAGAACAGTAGACACGGTGCCAGCCAGAGCCCCATTAACTGGCCCTTAGTAAACTCCAGGATCTAAATTTTATGGTCTCTACTTGGCATGGAATAAAGATAAAAAAGGATTGTGTTTGATCATCTCCTTAATATCCATATACGAACACATTCCAAGGAGAAAACTGTGCCCTTTCTGCAATCCTGCACCTGAGTCTTTAAAAAAAAGCACAGAATATTTTGGACCTGATGTTCATTGGATCATTTGTCAACGTGCCAAATAAACTTTAGCTCTCAGAGCACTTGGAAAACATGTTTTGGAGAGTCTGTGAAACATTCTGGGTGGGGCAGTTTCTAAAAGGCTCAATCCTAAACACAAAACAGAGCAGTAAGACCAGTGATTAGTATCGATGCAACAATTTTACAACTATGCTGAATGTGCACTGTGTTAGGAATGCTCTAAACCCATGCTGGGTCAACACGTCTTTCACCATATGTTGACAGAAGAGGGCTAAATAGTGTGTGTTACACATTTTTAATCTTTATCCAAATAAACTCAGTTTCTGCTAAAGTTATTTGATAATGAGAATTTATATATATTTATCTTTTGGCTTTTAAAAATTATGAAATATTTCATACATATAAAATAATAAATATAAAGTAAGTATGAGTGACAACAGTAAACTTATATCCCTATTTTTATCACCTAGTATAAGAAAGACAACTTTCCTAATGCCTTTGGCACTCATGTGAGTTATTTCTCACACTCCCTCACTTCAGAGATAACAACTGTCTTGACTTTTTGTGTTTATCATTCTCATCCTTTTCCTTAAGTTTTACTACATATAGATATAGGTAGACAGAGATACACACGCACACGTTCATACTCCTTATATATATGAATCCCTAACAAAATAGTATTAGTTTTACAAGTATTTGAACTTTTTACGAAAGGTATACTATTTCATGCCTTCTGTGATTTGCTTGTTTGTTCAGAATTTTATTTGTGAGATTCATTCATATGCATGTAGTTGATTCTCTCATGCAGAGTATTCAATTGTATAAATAGACCATAAGTTATCTATTTACTCCCCTTACCACTGACTGCCAGATTGTTTCCAAGCTATCAGGAACATTCTTGTGGATGTCTCCTGCTGTTCACAAGCAAGGCTTTCTAGAGTATTTAGAAAGTGGAATTGCTGGATAGTGCGATATATGCATCTGTAACTTTACTACATAATGCCAAATTGTTTTCCAAAATCAGTGAGCCAATTCACACTCTTACCAACAGTGGAAAATAGTTTTCATTGCTCCACATTCTTTCTAACATCTGGATAGTCAGACTTTTAAATTCTTGCTAATTCAGTGGACGTGAAATGGTAATTTGTTTATTTAGTATTATTTTCCCTGGTTACTAAAAAGGTCTAGCTGCCAGACGTGGTGGCTCATGCCTGTAATCCCAGCACTTTGGGAGGCCGAGGTGGGCTGATCATGAGGTCAGGAGATTGAGACCATCCTGGATAACACGGTGAAACCCGGTCTCTACTAAAAAATACAGAAAATTATCTGGGCGTGGCGGTGGGCACCTGTAGTCCCAGCTACTCGGGAGGCTGAGGCAGGAGAATGGCTTGAACCCGGGAGGTGGAGCTTGCAGTGAGCCGAGATCACACCACTGCACCCCAGCCTGGGTGACAGAGCAAGACTCTGTCTCAAAAAAACAGAAGGTCTAGCTTCAGAATATACGTTTTTCAGTCATTCATGTTTCTGCTTTGGTTAAATGTCTGTTTGCTTTGTATGGCCATTTTGTTACTGAGTTTTTGATGTTTTCTTATCTGTTTTTAGGAGTTCTTTGTATATATTATCAGGATGCAAATGCTTTTTTGGTTGTATATATTCCAAACATCTGCTCCCAAATTATCTTTTCAATTTTTTTTAACATAGTCTGTTATTTCTTTAAAAATTTTAACCAAGGTAAACAAATATTCTCTGCTCACTGTTTAAAGAGAGGTAAAACTAGATTAATTAAACGACTGAGAATTTTAATTCAAACATAAGAATCAGAAATGGTACAATACATTTGTGTTAATTATTTTAAAAGGCAAAATGGCAAAGATATGTTTCCTGACAGACTCTCCTGGGAAATCTATTGAGATGATTATATCTAGTCTTAACCAAATGGATTCCTTTATTTATTTAACTGAATCCTGCCATTATTACAGGCATATCCAAAAAGTCTGTAAAAAATCAAATAGCAACACATTTCTCTGTTTCCTTCCAGCATCCAATTTCTGGAAAAATAGTCTACACTTGTCTCCACTTCCTTGGAATCACTTAGTTCTTATCCTCGGGTGATCTGGCTTTCCCCAGCACTCACTTGAAAACTGATCTTTCAAAGGTTGCAATGACCTTGTAATTTCCAAATGGAATGGCTTCTTAATTAGAGTTGCCAGATTTAGTATTAAAAAATACAGAATTTGCAGTTACATTAGAATTTTAGATAAGCAAAGAACAACATTTGAATATAAGTATGTCCCAAATATCCCAATATATGTTCCAAATATTTGCCCTATATCCCCTGTCCAAATACAATCAAGCACAAAGTGCCATCAATGCCTCAAGTATTTATATTTATAATTCCTTCATAATGATTATGATGTTGGAATGAAACAAAGATAGGGAAAATTTGCTATTTAGTTTGCGTGATACGTTTATGCAACAGTGGTCTGTGATTGTATTTCCTTCTAACCAAATGTTTTTCCGCCAGTCTCCAGGCCTGAGACTTCACCCGCTTCTGCCAGATTCTCCCTAGGCAGTATGACTAAGAGAGAAGATGCTCACCGACATAAATGATCCTAGTGGGGAGAGTCTCAAAGAATGGCTCTGCCCAAGAGAATCTAACTCTGAGAGAAAAGAGAAGGTCTTGGCAAAGCAAGGGGTGGGGGTGAGCTGGGAATTGGGATTTAGGGTTCTTCTTCTTATTTTATAACCTCACTTTTTTCCCTCTCCTCACCTAATCTTCTATCATATACACCTACCTTTCCCAAACTTCTGTCTTCTGGAAGGAAATGCAAGACACTAATAAATACAAATCCCAACAATGGAAATTAAAGCAATAATAAAATGTCTTGGAAGAATTCAAACAGGTGAGGGATGTGATCAAAGATCTTTCTAAATAAATGTACTTTTGTTTGCTTTGAATTTTTAGTTGCAGCAATAATTTTAAGATGCAAATGATTTGAATTTAGAGACTTTCAATAACTTTGGAATAAGAGTAGTATACCACAAATAATGGCAATATTTAGCACTTAAAAATAGCATAGCACAACAAAAAGCAGAATTCCTAAAACCAGAAATCACTATTTCTTTCAAGAGTCTAAGCCTTGGCCAGGTGTGGTGGCTCACGCCTGTAATCCTAGCAGTTTGGAAGGCCGAGGCGGGTGGACTGTCTGAGGTCAGGAGTTTGAGACCAGCCTGGCTAACACGGTGAAACCCAGTCTCTACTAAAAATACAAAAATTAGCTGGGTGTGGTGGTGGGTACCTGTAATCCCAGCTACTTGGGAGGCTGAGGCAGGAGAATCACTTGAACCCAGGAGGTGGAGGTTGCAGTGAGCTG